>NC_057717.1:19701046-19702010 GCF_004010195.1 Chiloscyllium plagiosum
CAGTCCTGCTATTCCTTGAGCCAGCTCTCGGTGATCAGTACATCAGATTTCCACACACCAATCTGTATCTGGAACTCCCCACATTCCGAGTATTCATGTCCAAGCAGAATACCTCAAATTAAGGCTTTCTTTCTCACTCCATCTTCCACTGATAAACTTGTGGTTGTAAATTAGTACCAACTATATCTCCCATTATTTTGAGAATCCTGGTAGTCTCCTCCACTATTCCTTCTTGGATCCCATACACACGCCAAGTTATTTTCAATTCCACCCACACACCCCAGAAGGAATTAGTCCCAGCTCTGTCACGTTAGCCCATCCAATTTGTAGAGTTGCTGCCTTCCCCAGAATCAGTCCCAATGACCCAGGAATCTGAAGTCCTTCCTTCTACACCATCGTTCCAGTCACACACTCATCTACCTAAAACTCAGAGTCCTGTTCTCACTTGTACACGGCCCTGCGAGTATTCCGGGGATTGATAAATTTGAGTTCCCATTTGCTAACCATCCACCTAGCTCCCTAAATTCTGATACCCAGATCACTTCACTCTTCCTACCCATGCCATCCCTACCAACGTAGACATGACCTTTGACTGCTCACTGGCCACCAGACGATTGTCGTGCAGACACAGTAACGTTCTTAACCCCACTATCCTGGAATTACAGACACGCTGACACCTTATTCACTTTCCTGACTTCTCTGTGACTATTGCTCCTCCTTCCTTCTCCCTCCCCTCCTGTACAGTCAGGCTGTTTGTGGGGCCACAGACATGTGTCTGACTGCACCTTCATCAGCTTCCGAAATGGTAAACTGAATTGGGAGGGAGACATCAGGCTATACATGGATTCCCTGGCTGTTTCTCTTCGATTGCCTAGACCCCATCCCTTACTTATTCCAGGTTGTCATGTCTGCAGGGTGGTCTGTTCTGTGTGTGTGCTATCCCCATAACTCTCAGCATGGCAGA
>NC_057717.1:19702510-19705002 GCF_004010195.1 Chiloscyllium plagiosum
AGTTTCTAAAACCATTGCACATTTTTCTTTCAGTTTAGGGGTTCATTACGAGAGACAATATATCAGATGTAGTCTCAGCATTGTCATGTTCAAATTCAGTAATACATCCTAATGACTATACCCAATAGACTTTAGATAAACCAGCAAGATTCGATACCCTTTTCTAATTATTGGCTGAATCTGCTGACTAGGTTTAGGTGGCTCATGTACAGGAATGCACAAATCATTCTGTACCAATGAGTTCTGTGATTATCTCTCCATTTAAGTAGGTTACTGTTATTTTCTCTTTTCAACACAACACTGACTTCTCTTAACCAACATTATACTGTCTTCTGCGAAGGTTTTGCTCACTAAGCTCCCCTGTCTGTATCTCATTGCAGAGTCTCCGTGTCCAGTTAAATGACTATCTTGATGAATGAGCTAACTGAGCTCCAAGCCAATCAGTCCTATCATCCAAGTCATTGGTATAGATTGTAAGTAGTTGATAATCTCACACTGATTCCTGAGGAACTCCACGCAGTTACAACTTTACAACCTTAATATCCCGAATGTTTATTCCCTGATAGTTAACCAGGTTCCCCCTGTTGTTGGTTAGCAGGCTAGAAAGGTTGGATGGCCTCATCCTAGCTGTGTAGTGTACTCAGCGAGTTGAATGACTTCAATCTATTCATGTGTAAATCCTCAGAGGGCAGAAGCGTCTCCTCCTGTCTCATTATAACGATGCTGACTGGCTGAATGGGATCTGTCTTTACCCCTGTAACATTACGGAGTGCTTGAGAGAACAGCAGATGGGTTAGGAGCAGCAGTTGGCCATTCAGCCCCTTGAGCCTGCAGCACCATTCAGAATGTGCATTGTTGATGTGATTGTAACTAAACATCATTTTCATGTCTGTTCCCAATAAACATGGAGTCTCCAGTTCATCAAAGTTCTATGGAAGTCAACCTCGAGTGTTTTCTGTAATCTGGTCTTCACTGCTCCCTCGGGATGAGAACACCACAGATTACACAACCCTAAAGAGAAAGGAGCATCGCTGTCTCAGTCTGGAATGGAAAGGTCCTTATTCTCAAAATGTGTTCCCCTCAAACCAATCACCACTCTTTTGATATATGAGGAGTTGACAATTAGAAACAGATATCGACCACTCAGCCCCTCAAACCTGTCCACATTTCCATTAACCCTCCTAAACAAAATACTTATTAAATTCAGTCTCCACTGACCTCGTGGAAAGACAATTCCAGGAAAGATCATATAAGCAATGAACACTGGAGCATAATGAGGCCATTCAGCCCATCTTTTCTGCCATGACATTTGATCACGGCTAAAATATTTCTGAACTCCATTCTCATGCCTTTTCCGACGATCCAATGATAACTTATTAATTTAAAAAAATGTATATATCTCTGTATTAAAGATCGTGTGTGCCTGTATATGGGGTTATGTTCGTGTGTTTGTGTGTAAATGTCCATATCTACGTGCGTATCTCTGTGGACCTGTGTTATGTGTGTTAGTGTCAGTATCTCAGTTTGTGTGGACCTCTGTCTGCATTACTGTGCAACGTTGTTTTTGAAATAAATATATTGAACTTGAAATCAAAGTCTTCCTCCTCCTCTCTCTCCGTCCATCCATGTTGTTCATAGAGTTCATAGAATCGCTACAGTGTGGAAAAAGGCCCTCCGTCCCGACAGGTCCACACTGACCCTTCGAAGAGTAATCCACCCAGACCCGTTCAAATGCTATCCTACGCTTACCCATGACTAATGTCCCTAACCTACACACCCCTCGGCACTATGGACAATTTAGCATGTCCAATTCACCTAACATCCACAACGTTGGACTGTCGGTGGAAACCAGAGCACCCAGTGGAAACCCACACAGACACGGCGAGAATGTTAAACTCCACACAGACAGTCACCTGAGGATGGACACGAGTCCAGGTGCCTGGCTCTGTGAGGGCGCAGTGCTCGCCTCTGAGTTTTGTGATTAGATTCATACAATACCTCCCTCTGCGGGAGTACCCACACCACTGCATCGGTGGCACAGGTTTTAAATCTGAGAAGATAACAAATCCTTTGCACTGAATCTGTCAAGTTGCATGGTGTATTGATTTTTCAAATAATATCTTTGAAAACACAGAAAAGTTTTGTCTGATACTAAGTGATGTTGTTTCTGCGCCATTACCACCTCTAGTGGGCCCTTTTCAGGACTTCTCAATACTTTCTCGCATAACATTTAAGCACTGCAAGTCACTGAATGAGAACTAAATTCATCGAAACTCCTGACAAAATGGTTCACTCAGAGGTGAGCATTTCCATTCTGAAAGGCCGAAGTATATTTGCAACCCTACATCTACCAGCATTGTGTATGTGTGTGTGTTGTGTGTGTGTGTTGATGGTGCTGTCAGTTTGGATGGTGCTGTGAGCTGCTGCCCTCTCTCCCTCCCAGACTGAATTCTTGAAGGTTATCACCCTCTGCTATTGTCACTGCAGTAGGT
>NC_057717.1:19705628-19707715 GCF_004010195.1 Chiloscyllium plagiosum
GGTGGAAACCAGAGCACCCAGTGGAAACCCACGCAGACACGGCGAGAATGTTAAACTCCACACAGACAGTCACCTGAGGATGGACACGAGTCCAGGTGCCTGGCTCTGTGAGGACGCAGTGCTCGCCTCTGAGTTTTGTGATTAGATTCATACAATACCTCCCTCTGCGGGACTACCCACACCACTGCATCGGTGGCACAGTTTTTAAATCTGAGAAGATAACAAATCCTTTGCACTGAATCTGTCAAGTTGCATGACCGTTTGATTTTTCAAATAACATCTTTGGAAGCACAGAGCAGTTTTGTCTGATACTAAGTGATGTTGTTCCTGCGTCATTACCACCACTAGTGGGCCCTTGTCAGGACTTCTCAATACTTTCTCGCGTAACATTTAAGCATTGCAAGTCACTGAATGAGAATTAAATTCATCTAAACTCCTGACGAAATGGTTCACTCAGAGGTGAGCATTTCCATTCTGAAAGGCCGAAGTATATTTGCAACCCTACATCTACCAGCATTGTGTATGTGTGTTGATGGTGCTGTCAGTTTGGATGGTGCTGTGAGCTGCTACCCTCTCTCCCTCCCAGACTGAATTCTTGAAGGTTATCACCCTCTGCTATTGTCACTGCAGTAGGTTGGGGAGGCCAGCTGAGGGAGGGATTATGTCCTTTTAAACACCACAGAGACGGTCAGACCTGTATTCACGAATCGATACCCACAGAATCAAATATAGACACACAAATACGGAGTGGGGGGGTGTAGATGGATATCGGACACTCCACCACCCGGCTTGACCCTTTCTGCCCTATTCCAAGCTGTTTCTCCTGGAATAGGAGACGGGGAAGGATGGAGCGAGGGTGGGATTGGGTGACCGTGCTGAAAGTACTGGTGTGTGTGGGGGGGGTGCGGTTTGAAGATGGTGACGTGTCCAGAGGGAGTCAGTCAACAGTGCTGTATCCATCCAGTGCGATTAGTGAGGGAGATATAGTAGATGGGAAAGAAAGAGGTATGGTGCTGCGTGCAGCAGTGAGAGTGTGGAGCATGAGCCTTGATCGGGGGTCGGTGCCATAACAGATATACAGTGAGTGTGAGGGAGCAGAGAGTATATGGAGTGCCTTATCCTGACAGAGTGGGGAAGGTTATTGATGCTTGTCCTGTATTGCTGAACATTCCTTCAGACCATAGATACTGCACTGAGCTCAGACTATGCTTGATGGGTCTGGTGGTGTGGCCCCCTCTGGGAAGAGAATGGTCCTCGTCTGTACTAGCCCAACCACCAGTACCTCTGTGCCCCTGTCGACAAACCGTGGTGTAATTGCCACTTATCTGCCATGTTCGGGGTAAACTGTACAGGGTAGCTCCAATCTGAGAAAGCTCATCCATGTGCCCATTGGCCTTTTAAAGATAGCACCAGTGCCAGGGATCACGGAATATCCAAGGATATACGGACGATGTTGAGTACCTTCTGCCATGATGGGTCGGAGAATCGGGTTGGCATTGAATGAGAGGGATACCATGGGGTGAGGTGGGTAGATAATTAGTTGATTTAGATAAGATGGCACCAGGAAACTAGTTCGGCTTCGTGCAGAAAATCCCTATGTCACACTAAATGAAAATGTTACTGGGACAAATTATTGTTAGATTCAACCCAATGAATCGAAGACTCTGCTAACCCCCATCCCAGTTACAACGCTGCAGCAGCTTGATCAATGCTCTCCATCACAGACAAGGAGCTAAACGTCACCTTACCCTTGGGACATAAGGCAGTGGGGAGGGGGTGGTTGAGGTATCAGTGGGGAAGTACTTTATGCCAAGTCGTAATAATTCTATTAGTTTTAAAATAGAGATGGAAAATGATGAACCACGTCTAAAACTTAAAGTCCTAAATTGTTGAAAACCAATTTTGATGATATTAACTAAGAATTTTCCAAATTCGATTGGGACAGATATTCTCAGAAAAGGGGGTCATTTGGGAAGTAGGAAGCCTTCAAGAATGAGATATGAACAGTACAGAGACATTATGTCCCTGTTAGGGTGAAGGGTAAGTATGGTACGTGTAAGGAATGCTGGAGGATTGGAGAAATTGAT
>NC_057717.1:19707792-19727716 GCF_004010195.1 Chiloscyllium plagiosum
AAAAAGGGGACATGTGATAGCTTTGGCAAACAGAGTTAGGGAGAATCCAAAGGAATTCTACAAATACGTCAAGGACAAAAGAGTAACTGTGGAGAGAATAGGACATTCTTAAAGATCAGCAAGGCTCCCCATGTGCAGAACCACAGGAAATGGGGGAGGTACTGAACGAATATTTTATATTGTTATTTACTGTGCAGGAGGATATGGAAGTTAGAGAACTTGGGAAATAAGTAGTGACATCTCGGAATGTGTCTGTATTACAGAGGAGCTGCGGAAGGTCTTAAAACATGCAAAGGGAGGAAAATGTCCTGGCTTTTATTAGATGTATGCTAGAACTCTGTGGGAAGCTAGGGAAGTGATTGCTGGGCCCCTTGCTATCATCAATAGCCACAGGTAAAGTGTCGGAAGACTGAAGGTTGGCTACGTGGTGCCACAATTTAAAGGGTTTAAGAAGGGTAATAAGGAAAAGCCAGTGAGCCTGACGTCAGTGGTGGGTAAGTTGTTGGAGGGGATTATGAGTCATCGGATTATCACACATTTTGAAAGATAACGACTGATTAAGGATAGTCAACATGACTTTGTGCAAGCAATATTGTGTCTCACTGACTTGACTGAGATTTCTTTGAAGAAGCGAATAAAAAGAATAATTGAGATAGAGTGGTGTACATTGTCGATATGGACATCAGTAAGGCGTTGAATAACATTATGCATGGTCATCTGTTTAACAACGTGTTTTTCATATGAAAGTCATTTGGATACAAAACTGGCTCAAAGGTAGGAGGCAGAGGGTGGTGGTAGAGGTTGCAATATCCTGGCAAAGATTTGCAATGCTCCCCATGCTGTGCAGATAGTCCAGTTTATCAAATTATCCACTAGCACGGCCTGCTGGTGTCTGGGCTGGTTATCGAAGCAGATTCAGAATTTGAGGCAATGGACCGTTCTAGCGAACCCGTTCAATGTCTGCTTTCTTGGGATTGAACCCACCATTGTCTCCCTTATCCCGTTATTCCGATTCCCCCATCTCCTTATCCATATTTTCAGCAAGTGATCAGTTAAAAAACATATTTGTTTTTTTATGTATCTTTCCCTGGCCTTAGTTTTTGACTCCATCGTGCTTCGAAGAACTGTCATGGTGAAGCTCAGAAACATTGAAATAGTGTGTGTCAGGCTGTTGTTGACTTCCCGATGTGTCCCATGTGGTGCTTCATGGACAGGGGAGTTCCAGCCGTTCTGACTCACGTGTTTGAAACTTGGTATGCGCCTGCCCGCGGAACGCCTCTGTTTGTCTCTCTCTGTTGATTGCATGGTCAGTAACACGAGGAAGACCCTTGAGTACAATTGTAAAGGACCAGGCTTCTAACGTGTAGCTGAGAGACTTGTGACTGACTCCTGTAATTCAAAAGTTAATGGAGGTGCTGGGGATGGTTTGCTGGAGCTGACTCAGACATTCAGGGTGACCTGAGAATTTGGTAACCGAACTCTGGATGGAACATGGGGACTGTAGTTATAGCATCTGAGTCTGTAACATGAACAACAAATGGGGCAGAGGCTGCAGAGAAGGGAAGCTCTGAAACCACGGAGTGAGTGTGCGTGGGGAAAGTCATCAGCCGTATCTGTCTGCATCTTAGCCGAGACAAGTACACATTCTCACTCTCCCCGTTACATACAATGATGCACACTCTCCCTCTCCGCCCCCATACACATTCACACACACCCTCTCTCACATTCCACACGCGCAGTCCACTCTGTCACATGCACGCATGTACGCAGCCTCTCTTTCTCCCTTGCGCACTCACACACAAACTCCCCCTCACTCTCTCAGGTACATGCAGTGTCTCTCTCTCCCCTTCACACAGACACGCCCCATCTCTCACAGATACACATGCGCGCCAATCCTACTTTGTAAATAAAATCAATCTAACTCCAGATCAAGACACAGACATGTTACTTAATTTACATCGATAGTACCTGAAGGTGTCTCCAGGCAGTGACTTGAAATAAATTCTGCGATTTGCATATTAATCAATTAAACTCGCACCTCCATTCTAACTGATTATTTACTAAAGAGCCATCTTATTTGTGTGAACAATTCATGTGCATGAGTTGTACAACCCTTTGATCTTTCCCTTATAACTTCTGTGTTTAAGGTTTTGCTCTCTCTTACACCCGATGACGGAGCAGCGTGTTCTTGTTTTGCATATTAATCTTTTGCGATACACATTACGCACTCATGTCTGGAAGCCCAGATATAATACATCTACAGGATCCCCATTATCAATCTTGCTTGTTACGTTTTATTAAACCCATTGGACTCTAACCTGGTGTCATTTGATTTTTGACCTTGTCCAACCCAGTCCAAAACCAGCGGCTCCATATCATGTCTTTTACTGGTTAGATAATCCTCTCGCCTAGCAAGTAAATTGTTCCTAACCCCATGTGTTCTTGTCTTGCATATTAATCTTTTGCGATACACATTACGCACTCATGTCTGGAAGCCCAGATATAATACATCTACAGGATCCCCATTATCCATCTTGCTTGTTACGTTTTATTAAACCCATTGGACTCTAACCTGGTGTCATTTGATTTTTGACCTTGTCCAACCCAGTCCAAAACCAGCGGCTCCATATCATGTCTTTTACTGGTTAGATAATCCTCTCGCCTAGCAAGTAAATTGTTCCTAACCCCATGTGTTCTTGTCTTGCATATTAATCTTTTGCGATACACATTACACACTCATGTCTGGAAACCCAGATATAATACATCGACAGGATCCCCATTATCCATCTTGCTTGTTACGTTTTATTAAAGAAAGTTATCAAACATGATTTATCCTTCATAAAACTATGTTGACTGTACTGACAGAGACATTATGTCCCTGTTAGGGTGAAGGGTAAGTATGGTACGTGTAAGGAATGCTGGAGGATTGGAGAAATTGATGCTCTGGTCATGGATAAACGGGAAGCATATGTCAGGTATAGACAGCAGGAAATGAGTTTTTTTCTTAATTCATTCACGGGATGAAGGGGTCCTTGGCTAGGCAAGCATCTATTACCCATCCATAATTGCCCAGAGGGCAGTTAGCAGTCAACCGCATTGCTGTGAGTCTGGAGTCACTTGTAGGCCAGACCAGGTAAAAATGGCAGTTTGTTTCCTTAAAGCGTGTCAGTGAACGAGATAGATTTTTCCGACAATCGAAATGGTCATCATTAGCCTCTTAATTCCTGATTTAAAGTGAATCACTAGAAGAGTCTGAAGGCAACAAAAGTATACTTAAGAGGGAAATTAGGAGCATAAAAAGGGGACATGTGATAGCTTTGGCAAACAGAGTTAGGGAGAATCCAAAGGAATTCTACAAATACGTCAAGGACAAAAGAGTAACTGTGGAGAGAATAGGACATTCTTAAAGATCAGCAAGGCTCCCCATGTGCAGAACCACAGGAAATGGGGGAGGTACTGAACGAATATTTTATATTGTTATTTACTGTGCAGGAGGATATGGAAGTTAGAGAACTTGGGAAATAAGTAGTGACATCTCAGAATGTGTCTGTATTACAGAGGAGCTGCGGAAGGTCTTAAAACATGCAAAGGGAGGAAAATGTCCTGGCTTTTATTAGATGTATGCTAGAACTCTGTGGGAAGCTAGGGAAGTGATTGCTGGGCCCCTTGCTATCATCAATAGCCACAGGTAACGTGTCGGAAGACTGAAGGTTGGCTACGTGGTGCCACAATTTAAAGGGTTTAAGAAGGGTAATAAGGAAAAGCCAGTGAGCCTGACGTCAGTGGTGGGTAAGTTGTTGGAGGGGATTATGAGTCATCGGATTATCACACATTTTGAAAGATAACGACTGATTAAGGATAGTCAACATGACTTTGTGCAAGCAATATTGTGTCTCACTGACTTGACTGAGATTTCTTTGAAGAAGCGAATAAAAAGAATAATTGAGATAGAGTGGTGTACATAGTCGATATGGACATCAGTAAGGCGTTGAATAACATTATGCATGGTCATCTGTTTAACAACGTGTTTTTCATATGAAAGTCATTTGGATACAAAACTGGCTCAAAGGTAGGAGGCAGAGGGTGGTGTTCGAGGATTGCAATATCCTGGCAAAGATTTGCAATGCTCCCCGTGCTGTGCAGATAGTCCAGTTTATCAAATTATCCACTAGCACGGCCTGCTGGTGTCTGGGCTGGTTATCGAAGCAGATTCAGAATTTGAGGCAATAGACCGTTCTAGCGGACCTGGCAATGTCTCCATTCAATGTTTGCTTTCTTGGGATTGAACCCAACATTGTCTCCCTTATCCCGTTATTCCGAGTCCCCCATCTCCTTATCCATATTTTCAGCAAGTGATCAGTTAAAAAATTATTTGTTTTTTTATGTATCTTGCCATGGCCTTAGTTTTTGACTCCATCGTGTTTCGAAGAACTGTCATGGTGAAGCTCAGAAACATTGAAATGGTGTGTGTCAGGCTGTTGTTGACTTCCCGATGTGTCCCATGTGGTGCTTCATGGACAGGGGAGTTCCAGCCGCTCTGACTCACTTGTTTGAAACTTGGTATGCGCCTGCCCGCGGAACGCCTCTGTTTGTCTCTCTCTGTTGATTGCATGGTCAGTAACACGAGGAAGACCCTTGAGTATATTTGTAAAGGACCAGGCTTCTAATGTGTAGCTGAGAGACTTGTGACTGACTCCTGTAATTCAAAAGTTAATGGAGGTGCTGGGGATGGTTTGCTGGAGGTTGTGCTGGAGCTGCCTCAGACATTCAGGGAGACCTGAGAATTTGGTAACCCAACTCTGGATGGAACATGGGGACTGTAGATATAGCATCTGAGTCTGTAACATGAACAACAAATGGGGCAGAGGCTGCAGAGAAGGGAAGCTCTGAAAACACGGAGTGAGTGTGCGTGGGGAAAGTCATCAGCCGTATCTGTCTGCATCTTAGCCGAGACAAGTACACATTCTCACTCTCCCTGTTACAAACAATGATGCACACTCTCCCTATCCGCCCCCATACACATTGACACACCCCCTCTCTCACATTCCACACACGCAGTCCACTCTGTCACATGCACGCATGTACGGAGCCTCTCTTTCTCCCTTGCGCACTCACACAGAAACTCCCCCTCACTCTCTCACGTACATGCAGTGTCTCTCTCTCCCCTTCACACAGACACGCCCCATCTCTCACACATACCCTCGTGCGCCAATCCTACTTTGTAAATAAAACCAATCTAACTCCAGATCAAGACACAGACATGTTACTTAATTTACATCGATAGTACCTGAAGGTGTCTCCAGGCAGTGACTTGAAATAAATTCTGCGATTTGCATATTAATCAATTAAACTCGCACCTCCATTCTAACTGATTATTTACTAAAGAGCCATTTTATTTGTGTGAACAATTCATGTAAATGAGTTGTACAACCCTTTGATCGTTCCCTTATAACTTCTGTGTTTAAGGTTTTGCTCTCTCTTACACCCGATGACGGAGCAGCGTGTTCTTGTCTTGCATATTAATCTTTTGCGATACTCATTACGCACTCATGTCTGGAAGCCCAGATATAATACATCTACAGGATCCCCATTATCCATCTTGCTTGTTACGTTTTATTAAACCCATTGGACTCTAACCTGGTGTCATTTGATTTTTGACCTTGTCCAACCCAGTCCAAAACCAGCGGCTCCATATCATGTCTTTTACTGGTTACATAATCCTCTCGCCTAGCAAGTAAATTGTTCCTAACCCCATGTGTTCTTGTCTTGCATATTAATCTTTTGCGATACACATTACACACTCATGTCTGGAAGCCGAGATATAATACATCTACAGGATCCCCATTATCCATCTTGCTTGTTACGTTTTATTAAAGAAAGTTATCAAACATGATTTATCCTTCATAAAACTATGTTGACTGTGCTGGATTGTGGCTTGGCTTTGGATATTTCCTGTTATTACTTCCTTCATAACATATTCCAATACTTTGTCTTCAATCTCAACCGTTTTTTCACTACTTTTCATTTCCCAGTGAAGCTGGCTGTTCAAAGTACTTCCCTTTCTATAACCTCTACGTTCCCTTTCACAATTCCTATCTAACAGACACAAGGCTGTAAAAGATCTGTTCCAGTTGCTGTATAAGAGGCATGAGTGACTAAATAGACTCATTGTGTTCCGACTTTACACACACGATGGGCTGAAAGTCCTCCTGGTGTTCTGACATTAGTCCTGATGGCCTGAATGTCCTGCACCTGTTTCTGACCAAGCCGCTCACGACCTCAATGTCCTCCTCCTGTTGCTCAATGACAGGTTTGGGGAGTTATGAAATGTCCCTGCTCAATGGGCGGCACGGTGGCCCAGTGGTTAGCACTACTAAAGCCAGAGACCCGGGTTCAAATCCCGCCTCACGCGACTAACTGTGTGGAGTTTGCATGTTCTCCCCGTGTCTGCGTGGGTTTCCTCCGGGTGCTCCGGTTTCCTCCCACAGTCCTAAGATGTGCAGGTCAGGTGAATTGGCCATACTAAATTGCCCGTAATGTTAGGTAGAGGATAAATGTAAGGGTGGCGCTTCTGCGGGTCGGTGTGGGCTTGTTGGGCCGAAGGGCCTGTTTCCACACTGTAATGTAATCTAATCTAAAATGTCACTTTTCAAGGACTGAACTGTGCAGGCAGGTTGTGTTGCCCACATTAGGTAGCACAGTGGTTAGCATTGCTGCCTCACAGCATCAGGGATTCAGATTCAATTTCAGTCTCCAGTTTCCTCCCACAGTCCCAAGATGTGCATGTTAGGAGAATAGGCCACGCTAAATTACCCACAATGTTCGGGGATGTGGAGGCCATGTGTATCAGTTATGGAAAATGCCAGTTTACAAGTTTGAGTGGGATGGGTGATGGAATTGGATGGGATGGTCTTCGGAGGATCAGTGTGGAGTCTATGGGTCAAATTGCTTGGTTTCACACTGTAGAGATTTTATGGTTTACACCTTCATTGCAGAAACCAGTTGAGGGACTAACCTCTGAGTTAATTCCAATATATTTTGCACAGGGAGGAGATTAAACCTGTGCACAGTACTCCAGAAGTGATCTCACCAAGATCCGTACACCAGCAGCAATACTCTACCAGCGTGCTGTAAGGTTCCCACCCAGGTTAGAGCAGGCTCACCTATCTGGGGGAATACACAACATTGTTGAAAGATCATTGTCCTTCTCTACTTCACCAGCATAACCGGAGATCTGGAGAAAATCTCGCAATGACACTTGAGAGGAACAAGTCAGATGTGGTGAGATAATTTAAATGATGAGATATGCCTCGCCAAACATCTCGCCTGAATCTACCATTAGCCTCCCGGGACCCCACGTCACTCAGATTTCACAGAATGTGGTGAGGTAGACCTTAGGAACAGCAAGGAGAAACAACGTTCATGGGAGTTATGTATCAAAGTGAAAGCTGCAATACAAATGTAAATATGTTATAAAACAGGAAAGAGATTTTATGATTAACACCTTCATTGCAGAAACCAGTTGAGGGAATAACCTCTGAGTTAATTCCAATATCTTTTGCACAGGGAGGAGATTAAACCTGTGCACAGTACTCCAGATGTGATCTCACCAAGATCCGGTACACCTTACAGATCCTTACAGCAATACTCTACCAGCGTGCTATAAGGTTCCCACCCAGGTTAGAGCAGGCTCAGCTGTCTGGGGGAATACACAGCATTGTTGAAAGATCATTGTCCTTCTCTACTTCACCAGCATAACGGGAGATCTGGAGAAAATCTCACAATGACACTTGAGAGGAACAAGTCAGATGTGGTGAGATAATTCAAATGATGAGATATGCCTCGCCAAACATCTCACCTGAACTTACCATTAGCCTCCCGGGAGCCCACGTCACTCAGATTTCACAGAATGTGGTGAGGTAGACCTTAAGAACAGCAAGGAGAAGCAACGTTCATGGGAGTTATGTATCAAAATGAAAGCTGCAATACAAATGTAAATATGTTATAAAACAGGAAATTAGACATACATGTCTTTTGGGTACTGCAGTAATAATGGACAGCTTGAAGTTACATCTAACCAGTGTTTACCCAAGTGAATGTTAATGTTGAGTGTGTATGAGATGGGTTGCTTTCGAAGTACGTTGAGCACCGAGCAGTTGATCAGGCAATTTTGGAGTTGGTGTTGTGTGATCAGAAGAGCAAATCGAAGAATTTGTTGTAAAGGAGCTTGTATGAATAGTGATCATAATATATTGAATTTTATATGTATTTTATAAATACAAAAAAGTTTTTTTCTTATATTTCAGGTATATACCTGAGTCATGCAAGCCATTAAGATATGAGAATAACGTTGGCTTTAGTGAATTTGAAAAGTACATTAAATGAATTAGTGAAAGACAGGCAATGTCTGTTACTTACCAAAACACTGTAAAGTCTACTTTATACATATATCCCTCCAAGGCATAAATCGCAAAAGTGAAAGGTGATTCAACGATGATGAATAAAATAAGTTAAGAATTGCATTAGATCAATGAAAGTGCCTTAAAAAAGAGTCTTATATTGTGGATTCATTGAAATTTTGGACGAAATGAAGGAAGACTAATAAACTGATAAGTAAATTAAAAAGAGAACAAGAATGCAAACTAACCAGAAACAAAAAGACTGATGGAAAACTGCCATCAATATTTGAAAGGAAAACAAAAGCAAAGTCAAATGTGGAACAGTGAATGTGTGGACAGAACAAATTCATTGTGGAGAACAGAAAAATAAGATAAGGAAACTAAACAGTTACTTGATGTCTGTCTTCACGGAGGAAGGTCCAGAAAATCACCCAGAAATACCAAGTGGCCATGGGACTTGTGTAACTGAAGACTAAAATTATTCATATCAGTGACGAGGCAGCATTTGAAAACATAACTGTATTGATAAGCCTGACAGATCAAATGTACATCATAACAGAATTTCAGAGAAAGCAGAAATGGACATAATAGTTGCATTGAGAATCACTGTGTTTTTCCGTATTCAGTTTGGAAGGTTGTACATGCATTCCAAGGATTTACAAAGTGAAGAAGAGGGAGAATGGTGAACTACAGACCAGTTAACTTATTGTTCACAGTGGGGAATCTCTGGAATTTATTATAAAGAATGTGATATTGGACACTTGGAAAGTTATAGCAAACGTCTGGAGAATGATGCAAGATTTTTAAAAGGGAAGGCAACATTTACAAAATGTTTGCTTGACGATGTTCCTTTTTCGATATACACAATGGAGAACCAGTGGATGAGGTTAAGTTGTATATCAGGTGAACTTTTAAAGAATTCATACAGTAAGTTAACCCTAAAACAATTAAACAAATTGTATTGGGAGGAACATACGCAAATGAGGGAAGGTAAATGTTAAGTTTCCCTTTGTTTGAAGGGAATCAGAATATAGGCGATGAAGGGCTCTGTGCTCTCTCTCCACGGATAATGTCTGAGTCACTGCGATCTCCAGCCTGTGTTGGTTTCAGTACAGATTCCAGCGTCTGAAGAAATTTGCTCCGAATAGGAGTAAAGATGTTCTGCACCAGTGACACATAATGTTGGTTAGTCTGAACCTGGAGTATTGTGTACAGCTTTGATTTCCTGATCCAAGTAAACCATACTGATCGCATACACTGGATGGACATTCTCCAGATTAATCCCTTGTATGGCAAGATTATCCGATGAGGGAACTCCGCGTGTATTCTGTAGAGTTTCAGAGAATGAGAGGTGATCGAAATGAAACTTTAAAAATATCACACAGAGGGGAGTGACGAACATAGGGGCATTGAAAAGTGTGAGCAAGATTAGAGAGAATTTCAACATATTTCACAAGGACATCAAGCAGAACAGAATAACCAGGGAGCAATCAGGGCCCATTAGAAACCAAGAGGGCAATCTGTGTGTGAAGCTGGAGAGCATTAATAGATTTTGACATGAGAGCTTCCCATGTTTTACTTGGGAGAATGAGGAGGCAGATGCATAGTTCACGAAAATGGAGTGGGAAGTTCTTAAACGGATTGGTGTAAGATGCGAGCAGGGAATGATGGTTTTGGCTGGTGTAAAATTGTACAAGTCCCCGGGGCTGGATGAGTTGTATCCCAGACTGCTGTTGGAGACATGGGAGGAAAGTCACTGACTCAAATGTAGGATCTGGTCACATGGGAGGTTCAAGAGGACTGGAGCTTTTACAGGAGTGCGGGTGGAGGTAGACCAGGGAACTGCAGATCAGTGAGTATCAGATCAGTGTCAAGTAAACTACTGGGGAAAATAGGGAAGGAGAAAATTCATCTTCATTTAGAGAAGCAATCTTTGATCGGGGATCGTCAGCATGAATATATCAGAGGGAAGTCATGCTGAACGAATTTTATTGATCTTTTTTGCGGAGAGGTCTATTATATGGTTCTTCAGCAAAACTTTTGTCAAAGCCCCGCATGGGAAACTAATCAAGAAAGTACAATCTCACGCTATCAAGTGTAACTTAGTAAGTTACATTCAAGTTGTCAAACTGGCAGGAGACAGAGAGTGGTGGTAGAAAGCTATTTGTGTGATTGGAGACCAGTCTCCTCTGACGTATCACAGGGATCAGTGCTGTATCCCTTATTATTTGTGGTTTTCAGAAATGAAGTAGATGTGAATGTGGAGGGTGTGGGAAGAGTGTGTCAAGTAAGTTTGCGTTTAGCACAAAGATTGTCTGGTTGGTTGGCAGTGAGAAGAAAGGTCTTATGTTACAGGAAGATACAGACGGAATGATCAGATGGGTGGATCAATGGCAGATAGAATGTAACCCTGATAAATATAAGGTGATACACTTTGGAAAAAGGAACCACACAGGGGAGGACACAATGAATGACAGCACACTCGGAAGCTCAGAGGGTGCATCTCCACACATCCCTAAATGTCACTAGGCAGGGTAATAGGTTAGTTCAGAAGTCAGATGCGACTGTCTGCATAGCCTTTATTCATTGAGACATAGATTGTAATAGTTATACACAATTTTGATTCGGCCACAGATGAAATACTGTCTGGAGTTCTGGGAGGCACATTATAGAAGTATGTGATTGCACTGCTGTGGGTGCCAAGGAATTAACCAGGATGTTCCCTGTGGGGGAGCATATCAGCTATGGAGCGAGGCTAGGTAAGCTCGGATTGTTTACTTTGGAGCAGAGTTGGCTGAGGGGGACGTGATTCCGAAGGATAAGATTACGAGGGGCATGGTAGACAGCAGCTGTTCCTTTTAGTAAAAAGGACATGAACAAGGGAGAACAATTTTAAATTGAAGTGGTTGATGTAAAGAGAAGATATGAGGATTGTGTTTCACCCAGAGGGTGTTGGGGTGAGGATTAAACTTTCTGAGAGGATAGTTGTGATGGGTAATCTCACAACGATTAAAACGTACTTGAAATATCATAACATTTATGGCTGCAGATCTCATGTAAGAAAGTGAGACTAATGTAGATCGTACTGCTTTTCTGACAGTACAGATTATATTCTTCTGTGATTGTTTGATTCCGGTCGGTGCAAGCAGTTAGAAAGATAAGTAGAGCGTTGACCATCATTTGAGTACAGTACTTTGTGCAGTATTGTGGACAGTTTTGCTCTCCTTACCAAATAAGACACAAACTGGACATTGAGGGAGAGCAGTGAAGGACGACCAGTCTTGTCTCTGGGTTGACAGGCTTGTTGTAGGAGCAGAGTTTGGGGTGACTGGGCCTGTATTCCATGAGCTTTCGGAAAATGAGTGAAATATATAACACTCTGACAGGTGGATACAGCATGGAAGCAGGGATGATAATTCCCCTGGCTGGGACGTCTCAAACAGGCGCCCATAGTATTAGGTACAGAAAAGCCTCTCTGGATTTAGATGAGAATGAATGTCTGCACTCAGAGACTGGTGAACATGGGGAATTCTCTCCCAGATCAGGCTGTGGAAGGCAAGGCATTGAATATAAATAATGAATTTAGACAGGAAAGGGATGGGAAGAGTGCAGGAGTATGGTGTGAAGATAGAGGAATAGCTATCATTACAGGTTGTTCTATGATACACTATTATAGAAAGCAGAGTTTTCTGCTCCCTTTTCTAATGCCGAGGCTGGTACGGGGTGTTTTGTCCGAGTTTATCCTTTACGAACAGGAAATGTTTGATACAATTGACTGCCTTGCTTGGCCGATTCAGAGAACACTGAAGAGTTTATCACATGTCTGTGTGTCTGGGGTCACTTTTAGGCCAGACCAGGAAAGCACGGGGGATTCACTTCCTGAAAGTACACTGGGAAGGAAATTGGTGCTTACAATCGACATTAGCTTCAAAGTCACTGTTACTGACGCCAGATTTTACATCTCGATATTTTTAAAATTGTTATTAACTTCCACCAGCTGCCAGAGCATTAGCCTGGTCTGGATTAGTAATCCAGAGACAATTCCCCAACAGCACCATCTCCACATTGGGGCCTATCGGAAACCACACTGAGCAGGTTATTTCTATGCAACTGGACTGCTCTGTCAAAAAGAACTCTCACCAACGTGACGATCGCGACGGGACTGAGGGTGTGGTAAATGGTCAGACTGTAGTCATTCCCTTGTTATGGGACTGGATATAGTTGAGTAATTTTCCACGTGGAGAAAGTGAGGACTGCAGATGCTGGAGATCAGAGTTGAAAATGTGTTGCTGGAAAGCGCAGCAGGTCAGGCAGCATCCAAGGAGCAGGAGAATCGACGTTTCGGGCATAAGCCCTGACCTGCTGCGCTTTCCAGCAACACATTTTCAGGTAATTTTCCACGTGGCCAGGCAGATGTCAGAGTTGGAGCTGGAATGAAACAGCTTCCCCAGGGATCGGCTTGTTGTGCAGCACAAGGGATCAGTCCTATTGCAGAAATGGTGTCAGGGCCCATTGCTTTTGTCGTATCTACTGTGTTCAGCTGTTTCTTCATGTCACATGCAGTGAATCGAATTGGTTGAATTGACTGGCATCTGTGATTCTGTGAGCATCATGGCGAGGGTGAGGTGGATCATCAACTCAACACTTCTGGCTGTCGATGGTGCCGACACTACATCCTTGTCTTTTACGCTGATGTACAGGGCTGTTCCGTTATTTAGGATGGGGGTATTTGTGGAGTCCTCACCTCCAGTAAGTTGTTCAATAGTCCATCGATATTGATGACTGAATGTGACAGGACTGCAGAGTTTCGATCTTCGCTTTTTTGTCTTGGGATCATTTCGCCCTCTCCATCAGATAGCAGTTCTGCTGTTTGGAATGTAGCCAGTTAAGGGCGGTAGCTTTAATGGGTTGTCATCAGGTTTAGATACACATGGTTCTGACTCTGCCATGTTCACCCAAACTTGTCACTGAACCATCACTCAGCTTGATGATAATGGTATAGTGATGGATTGTCCTGGGGGAATAGTTGTGAATTGTGTTTGAATGCAATTCTGCTGTGGCTGCTGCTGTGATCTACAGCATCACATGATAACCCAGTGTGAGCTGCAATATCTGCAAATCAATCCTACTGACTGTCCCCCAGTTCACACCGAGACCCGTGCACACCATCAGCCCTGTACTCATTGACCTAACCTGTTTTCTGATGTGCCAAGGCTTCCAGTTTCATATTCTCATTCTGCTGGGTGCCCTGATGTCAAGCCTCCAATTTGTTACATTACTCAGATACTTTAACATATTAAGCTGAACCGTTTTCTTTCCCATAATACCATCTGTTTTGTTTGAAGTGAATGTTTTTTCCTCTGTTTTTCCCCTGACCATGATTAAGACCTCTGTTGTGTCAGTGATGCCAGCCTTATGTCGTTTCAAAGCCAATGAACTTCTGCACTTTGCGTTTTTGATCCCTTCCCAATGTACAGCGCTATCTGCTGGACAGGGAGTTTGAGCAGATTCGACACAAGTCTTTGGAAAATGTTCAAAAACAGAAATTGCAGAAGAAATTAAGCAGGTATGGCTGCATCTTGTGGAGTGAAAGCTGAGTTCATCTTTCGGGTCCAGTGACCCTTCGACAAATCTCCGAGTTTCTACAGCAATTTGTGCATTTTAATTTCCAGGAACCATAGTTATTTATTTGTTTCTAAACTTGTGCTGTGCTTGTTTATTTCTGGAGAAACTCAGCAGGTCTTTCAGCATCTGCAGAGATAGAGAAACAGAGTTTCAAGTCCAGTGTGACACTTCTTCAGAACTGAAAAGGATCGGAAACTTGGAATTTTAGTTCCTTCCCAGAGGTGGGGGGTAGGTGACAGGGAAAAGAGGGTGTGACAGCAGATAAACAGGCATTTAGCAGTGATGAACGAGAAGATGATACAAAATGAATTTAAATGAAGATGTGAATTGGGGAAAGGGTTTCTCTCTATTGATTGCAAGAGAAAGAAGACACAACGACATAAGGTCATAGGGTGGCCAGGAGGGAGGATGTTGAATATGTGGAATTATATAGATCTGGCCAGAATACAATTTGACAGTAGAGATCATCACGCCATCAGACAAAGGAATGCAGGTGCTTGACGGTTTATTGGCAGTAATAAGATTTTCATGCTGCCTTAGTATTGTAACATAATAAGAAAACAAATAACAGTCTGAAGTTTGGGCTGAGTGCTGGTTACCTGTCACTTTTAACATTGTTTCAAATTTACAGTGCTTATCTTTAAATGCTTGTTCTTGAAGTTAATATCAGATGGAGTATAGGAGGTTGAGGGGTGACATTACAGAAATTTATAAATTCAGGGGGTTGGGGGGGCTTGGGCAGGGTGAAAAGCCAAGGTCTTTTCCACAGGATAGGAAAATTAAATCATAGAGCCATAGGTTTATGGTGGAAGAGGGAAGATTTAAATGGGAGGAAGAAGGAACTTTTTTTTATTACTCAGAGGGTGATGTGCTTATGGAATGAGCTGCCAGAGGAACTGGAAGATGCAAGTACAGCTCCAACATTTCAAAGACATTTGGATAAACATATGAATGTGTGCCGTTATGGGCCATATGCAAGCAGATGGGAATAGTTTCGTTTGGAAAACCTGGCCGGCATGGACAATTTGGACCAAAGATTGTGTTTGTATGGATTATGACTGCATGAATATAGAACGCAAAGAAATGGGAAGTAAAGATGTGATGTAAGCAAATTGGCAAGAAATATAAAAACAAGCAGCACCATCTTTTCCATGTATGTAAGAAGAGTTCAAGAGGTGTGTGTGATCTTTGGTAGAAAGAAAGACACGAAGGTATATTGAGGATATTTGGAGGGTGTGACTGGGGAACTGTATACAGGGACCAGACAGATAATTTACACCAGTATTTTACATCGTTCCTCACAGTTGAAGGTGCTGAAATATTTCAATTTTATAAACAAAATGGTAATAGGAGGGAATATCTTGAGCTGTATCTAACAGAAGGAACAACGCAATTCACAAACAAAGAAGACCAATGGTAAACAGGTCATCAACAATTCATAGCTGGTTTTAAAAGAAGTTGTCACAGAGTGGCTGGTGGCTCTGTGTGAAATATTCCATAACTCTCTGGATTAATGGAGTGATCCAGTGAAACTGGAGACCCTCCAATGTGGCGCTGTCTTCAAGAAACGAGCAACAGTGAAAGCATGGAAGACTTAGCCTAACCATTATTGCTGGGAATCTGTTATTAAGGAAGGGACTGCAGAGCATTTAGAAAAGCTTCACACAGAGTCAGCATGGTCTTGTTAAAGGCGAACTACATTTTGCCTGTAAAACCATGCAATTTTTTTTTTCTGGAAATCCATGAGAATGTAACAAGCGGCCTTGATAAAGGAGGACTGATAGACATGAGGCTTTCCAGAGATTTTCCAAAAGGTATCACAAAGTAAAAGTTCTTACGCAAGATGGAAACTAATAATATGATGGATAATGCATTAGCATAGGATGACACTTGGTAAACACTTAGAAATCAGAGAGTCAGGATTCATCGATCTTTATGAAAAAAAATTATCTACTGGAGTACCACAAATATCCGTCCGATGGCAAGAGCTGCTTACAAGAGCTGCTATCAGCTCTTGACGGCGGGAGCTAAGTGCAATATACATCTGAATTTGAGGATGACACTGACAACCAAAAGACAGGCTGTTATTCAATGGAGAGGACTCCCAAAAAAAAAGGAGCAGTAAAACGGAATGGCGTGTATCTGTGTACGAAACATAACGTCAGCATGTTGATCCAAAAATGTTGGTTCATTAGACTGGTTCCTGGGATGAAAGGATTGAATTATTGAATACATCAAAAATGCTGAGGCGATTATTCATTGTGGTTTAAATGAATGAGGGTGTCATTATTGAAACGAACAAGATACAGAGGGGGCTTGACAAGGTCGGTGTTGAGAATGTGATTCCACACCAGGGCAGAGTCTTGAACTCAGGGATGTAGATACAGAATAAGGATTATCGATTTCAAACTGAGATGTAAAGAAATGTCTTTTTTCAGAAGGTAGTGAATGGCTGGAATTTCCTAACACCGAGAGTTGTTGTGGCTGGTTCAATGATTGTATTTACAGACGGGATGGATTGGATTGTGACATTTCAGCGAGTTGAGGGATGCAAGGAGTTAGAAGGAAAGTGGAGTTGAGCCGTGGAGTAGATCAGTCATGTTCTTATTGAATAGCCTGCTCCTGTTCCGATTTCTCACATTCTTATTTTTGTTTTTTGGAAAATAATTACTTATTTTCCTGGAAGCCATGATGTAAAATATTGCAGTCAGGGACAGCAGAGGATTTGTCTGAGTTGACCTTGAGTGGTGCATGAGGGCTGTTTTCACTGCGAATCTGGGCCTGTAACATGACCTACATCAGGAGAAGACGTTACACAGAGAGGAAGCCTGAAAAGACGGATTGGGGAGGGCGTGGTCACTGCCTGACCCAGCCTGGATTTTCTAAATACATTTCCCAAACTACTCCAAACTATCAGAGTGGCCGAAATCTGCTCTGTACAGCAGGACCGAAGGGCTGAATGGAACATCAGATCATAGGGCTGACAGACACAACTGGGCCATTCGGCACTTTGATACTATTGCACCCGTCAATAATGTCATGGCTCATGTCATTGTATTCCCAGCTGCACTTTTCTCTGATTTCACAATGATTCCTGATTCACCCCTCTGTGGGAAATTAGACAAAGTCAGCCTCACTATAATATGAAGATTCAGCCCTCAGAAATCTTCTGGGTGAAAAAATTCAAACTTGAATGAATTCCCACTTTGAGAATTTCTCCTCACGGCGGTTCTGACTGAGGTTGGAGGGTTTCACTGTTTCCATTTCTAGTCCCACTCCTCCACTGCTCACAACATTTTTTAAATGTAACCAGGTTGGTGGTATGGCCGATGATAAAGGTCTAATGCTCTGTCTCAGTTATCAGAAAAAGTCATTTGGATTTCTTTCGTCAGCTGCAAGTAATTAATAGAACTAACTGAGGAGTGTGATGGATATATGGTTAGCACTACTGCCTCACATCACCAAGGAACTGGGTTCAATTCCAAACTCAGGTGAGTTTGAACATTTTCCACGTATCTGTGTGGGTTCCCTCCCAATGCTCCAGTTTCCTCCCAGAGTACACAGATGTGCAGCTTACAGTGGATTGCCCATGCCAGATTGTCCATTGTTGAGAGAGAGTCCCCTTCATGGTAACCTCTGTCAGTGTGGGGGACTTGAACCTGCGCTGCTGGCCTCCCTCTGGATCACAAACCAGCCGTCCAGCCAACTGAGCGGAGACAGTGTAACTGCTACAGACAGAAAGAGGCACAAGCAAAGTGGAGGATATACTTTCATAACAAGGAAAATGGTACAACTCAGTAACGGTCAAGATAACAGCTGAGTATAAAAAATTCTCTGCTCAAAATTGTACTTCATAACGGGACAAGTGTTTAGAAGCAGTGTTTGATGAATACAATAAAGTGAGACAAAGTGAAATAGTCAGAATTTCTAACTGCGATTGGAGATAAAATAAGTGCATAATTTTGCAGGAACCCAGAGACTGAATGACTGAATGTTCCTGTACCTGAAAATGGGGATTCTTTGGAACACTATCTGAAGTATTCCATATTCAAAGTGTGTTTGTGTTTGTGTGTGTGTGAGAGAGAGAGAGGAAGAAAGACAGAGGGAGAGAGATCATAGATACTGCACTGAGGGGTGGAATACACCGAATGTACTAAAAGTTGGATAATCAAGAGACTGAAGAGAGTAGTATAATTATCTGGAGTAAAGATTTTGGGGTATCAGAAGGATCAGTGTTTGGAAAATAGCTCTTCGCAAGATATAAAATATTTCAGATATGCACAACAAATATCATCATTCACATTTGTGTTCAATAAATGGTGAAAGGTGGGGATGTGCTGTTGCTGAAACAGACTTGGATGTGCTTGGTCATAAGTCAAAAACAGAATTTTTACGTAGCAGGAAGTAAATGATATGTGGCTCTTCATGCAAAATGATTAAAGTACCAGAGTAAATGTATATTTCCCAATGGTAGGTTTTTGTTGAGAGACTGTTAGGAGTATTTTGCACAGGCTGAATCTGCTTTATGAATAATGATCTTGTCAGCGATTCAGTCTAAAGTGGTTTCACCAGACTAAACCCCGGCATGATGTTACCATGAGGAGAAAGTGAAGAAACTTGTGCTTTAAAAAGTGTGTTAAAGTCTATGTGAGTTTATATAAAAAAAAGTGCTGAAGCACATTGAGTGTTGAAGATACAAATTGCCATATCAGATCAATTAAAGGGATGCCCAGGCAAATTCACATTTCGTATGTATTGCAGTGCAAATACATTCACTGTAAATATATTGGCTGGTGCCTGTTCTAGTCGAGGAGAGATCTGCACGGTAACAGCATGTGGATTTTGGTTTTTGAGAGTGGTGATGGTAGGAGGTTCAGCCGGTTACCGTATTACAAATGGACAACGCATCAGAATCACCTAGCCTGCGATAAGAAAACATGCATCATTCTCCCTCACTACTAACTTCACGAGAGCAATGGATGATGGAGATGTGATCAATAGCCAGCGGTGCCAACATTCAATCCAGTCCAGTAGTTTTTGTGAACTGAAGGAACCATACTGAAAGGGGTTAAATGGAGCTGTTTGTTCAGTGACTGTGATTGATGCCAGTCTCCATGGATCTTTCTTGTGTCACTGGATGTTTTCCGTCTCCTATTTGTAAGAGCCCTCTTGCAATGGTTTATGCCATTGTAGCAGCAGATGCATCAACTCCAACGCACAAAGGGATCAGCAGCTGCAGAGACAGAAAAAAGGAGATTTAAACATCTGAGACTAGCCTGGAATGATCCATGAATGGATCAGAATCTGAGAACATTAGACTGGAATGCTGCAACAATGGACAGAAGTTTATCCGAGGGTCTTTTCTATTTTTCCTGGTCTAGATCAACATTACCACTTCGCATATATGGTGCACTGATCTTTATCCAGGCGGGTTACTATCCTATCCTCGCTATTGTTGTTGTTCCTGGTAAGTTTCTTCATCTCTATCCATTTATTAATCTCTTCAACCATGGCGAACGTCTTGCTATTTCTGTTATCTATATTTGACAAAGATAGAACTCATTGTCTTCAGTTTCAAATGCAGATTCCATTGATTACCCACAAATTTCAGAACCACCCACACGAGACTGTTAACAATACTGAAGTACCTTTCTTCGTGAATTCATTTATGACTCGGTATTCTTTCCATCACCAAACCTATCCACTACCAGCTCGTCTATATGCCCAGTCACCATCTTGCCATCAATGCTGACGCTTAATAAACCATTATCTATGTTTTGGTAAAATTCAGACGTTATGGTTCCACCTCTCCTCCAAGCACTCTTTCAGTTGCAAATATTTCGATCACAACTTTGTTCTTGTCTCTAAAATAACTTAATTTCAGGAACATTCTCTCAGCG
>NC_057717.1:19728216-19745039 GCF_004010195.1 Chiloscyllium plagiosum
TGCTCAATGACAGGTTTGGGGAGTTATGAAATCTCCATGCTCAAATGTCACTTTTCAAGGACTGAACTGTGCAGGCAAGTTGTGTTGCCCACTATAGGTAGCATATCGGTTTGTACTGCTGCCTCACAGCACCAGAGATTCAGATTCAATTTCAGTCTCCGGTCCGAATATGTGCATGCTAGGTGGATTGGCCACGCTAAATTACCCCATAATGTTCTGGGATGTGGAGGCCATGTGTATCAGTTATGGAAAATGCCAGGTTAAAAGATTGGGTGGGGTGGGTGGTGGAATTGGATGGGATGGTCTTCGGAGGATCAGTGTGGAGTCGATGGGTCAAATGGCTTGGTTTTACACTGTAGAGATTTTATGATTAACACATTCATTGCAGAAACTAGTTAAGGGAATAATCGCTGAGGTAATTCCAATATCTTTTTCACAGGGAGCAGATTAAACCTGTGCACAGTACTCCAGATGTGATCTCACCAAGATCCGGTACAGCAGCATCAACGCTCTACCAGCCTGCTGTAAGGTCCCCAGGTTAGAGCAGGCTCAGCTGTCTGGGGAAATACACAACATTGCCCTTCTCTACTTCACCAGCATAACGGGAGATCTGGAGAAAATCTCACAATGACACTTGAGAGGAACAGGTAAGATGTGGTGAGATAATTTAAATAATGAGATATGCCTCGCCAAACATCTCGATTGAATCTACCATTAGCCACCCCAGAGCCCACGTCACTCAGATTCCACAGGATCTGGTGAGGTGGATCTGAGGAAAAGCAAGGAGAAGCAACGTTCATGGGAGTTATGTGTCAAGGTGAAAGCTGCAGTACGAATGCAAAATTCTCATAAGACAGGAAATTAGATATACAGGTTTATGGGTACTGCAGTAATAATAGACAGCTTGAAGTTACATCTAACCAGTGTTTACCCAAGTGAATGTTAAGGTTGAGTGTGTATGAGATGGGTTGCTTGAGAAGTATGTTGAGCACCGATCTATTGATCAGGCAATTTTGGAGTTGGTGTTGTGTGATCAGAAGAGCAAATCGATGAATTTGCTGTAAAGAAGCTTTAGGGAATAGTGATCTCAATATATTGAATTTTTAATGTATTTTATAAATACAAAAAAAAAGTTTATTTCTTCTCTTTCGGGTATATACCTGAGTCATGCAAACCATTAAGATATGAGAATAAAGTTGGCTTTAGTCAATTTGAAAAGTACTTTAAATGAATTAATGAAAGACAGGCAATGTCTGTTATTTACAGAAACACTGTAAAGTCTACTTTATACATATATCGCTCCAAGGCATAAATCACAATAGTGAAAGGTGATTCAACGATGATGAATAAAAGAAGTTAAGAATTGCATTAAATCTATGTAATTGCCTTCGAAAAGAATCATATATTGTGGATTCACTGAAATTTTGGACGAACTGAAGGAAGACTAATAAACTGATAAGTAAATTAGAAAGAGAACAAGAATGCAAACTAACCAGAAACAAAAATACTGATGAAAAACTGCCATCACTACTTGAAAGTAAAATAAAAGCAAAGTCAAATGTGGAACAGTGAATGTGTGGACAAGACAATTTATTTTGGAGAACAGAAAAAAAATGATAAGGAAACTAAACAGTTACTTTATATCTATCTTCACGGAGGAAGGTCCAGAAAATCTCTCAGAAATACCAAGTGGCCATGGGACTTGTGTGATTAAAGACTAAAATTATTCATATCAGTGACGAGGTAGCATTTGAAAACATAAATGTATTGATAAGTCTGTCAGACCAAATGTACTTCATACCAGAATTTCAGAGAAAGCAGAAATGGACATCATAGTTGCATTGCGATCACTGTATTTTTCCGTATTCAGTTTGGAAGGTTATACATGCATTCCAAGGATTTACAAAGTGAAGAAGAGGGAGAATGGTGAACTACAGACCAGTTAACTTATTGTTCACTGTAGGGAATCTGTTGGAATTTATTATAAAGAATGTGATATTGGACACTTGGAAAGTTATAGCAAACATCTTGAGAATGATGGAAGATTTTTAAAAGGGAAGGCAACATTTACAAAAGTTTTGCTTGACAATGTCCCTTTTTCGATATACACAATGGAGAACCAGTGGATGAGGTTAAGTTGGATATCAGGTGAATTTTTAAAGAATTCATGCAGTAAGTTAACCCTAAAACAATAAAGCAAATTGTATTGGGAGGAACATACGCAAATGAGGGACGGTAAATGTTAAGTTTCCCTTTGTTTGAAGGGAATCAGAATATAGGCGATGAAGGGCTCTGTGCTCTCTCTCCACGGATAATGTCTGAGTCACTGCGATCTCCAGCATGTGTTGGTTTCAGTACAGATTCCAGCTCCTGAAGTAATTTGCTCCGAATAGGAGAAAAGATGTTCTGCACCAGTGACACATAGTGTTGGTCAGTCTGTACCTGGAGTATTGTGTACAGTTTTGATTTCCTGATCTAAGTAAATCATACTGATCTCATATACTCAATGGACATTCTCCAGATTAATCCATTGTATGGCAAGATTATCCGATGAGGGACCTCCGCCTGTATTCTGTAGAGTTTCAGAGAATGAGAGGTGATCGAAATGAAACTTTAAAAATATCACACAGAGGGGAGTGACGAACATTGAAAAGTGTAAGCAAGATTAGAGAGAATTTCAAGATATTTCAGAAGAACATCAAGCAGAACAGAATAACCAGGGAACAATCAGGGCCCATTAGAGACCAAGAGGGCAATCTGTGTGTGAAGCTGGAAAACATGGATAGACTGTGACCTGAGAGCTTCCCATGTTTTACTTGGGAGAATGAGGAGGCAGGTACATAGTTCAAGAAAATGGAGTGGGCAGTTCTTAAACGGATTGGTATAAGATGCGAGCAGAGAATGATGGTTTTGGCTGGTATAAAATTGGACAAGTCCCCGGGGCTGGATGAGTTGTATCCCAGGCTGCTGTTGGAGACATGGGAGGAAAGGTACTGACTCAAATGTAGGATCTGGTCACACGGGAGATTCAAGAGGACTGGAGCCTTTTCAGGAGTGCTGGTGGAGATAGACCAGGGAAGTGTAGATCAGTGAGTATCAGATCAGTGTCAAGGAAACTATTGGGGAAAATAGGGAAGGAGAAAATTCATCTTCATTTAGAGAAGCAATATTTGATCAGGGATCGTCAGCATGAAGATATCAGAGGAAAGTCATGCCGAACGAATTTTATTGATCTTTTTTGCGGAGAGGTCACTTATATGGTTCTTCAGCAAAACCTTGGTCAAAGCCCCGCATGGGAAACTAATAAAGAACGTACAATCTCATGCTATCAAGTGTAACTTAGTAAGTTGCATTCAAGTTGTCTAACTGGCAGGAGACAGAGAGTGGTGGTAGAAGCCTTTTTGTGTGATTGGAGACCAGTCTCCCCTGGCGCATCACAGGGATCAGTCTTGTATCCCTTATTATTTGTGGTATTCAGAAATGATGTAGATGTGAATGTGGAGGGGGGTGGGAAGAGTGTGTTAAGTAAGTTTGCGTTTAGCACAAAGATTGTCTGGGTGGTTGGCAGTGAGAAGAAAGGTCTTATGTTACAGGAAGATACAGATGGAATGATCAGATGGGTGGATCAATGGCAGATAGAATGTAACCCTGATAAATATGAGGTGATGTACTTTGGAAGAAGGAACCAGACAGGGGAGGACTCAATGAATGACAGCACACTAGGAAGCTCAGAGGGTGCATCTCCACACATCCCTAAATGTCACTAGGCAGGGTAATAGGCCGGTTCAGAAGTCACATGCGACTGTCTGCATAGCCTTTATTCATTGAGACATAGATTGTAATAGTTATACAAAATTTTGATTCGGCCACAAATGAAATACTGTCTGGAATTCTGCGAGTCACATTATGGAAGGATGTGATTGCACTGCAGTGGGTGCCAAGGAGATTAACCAGGATGTTCCCTGTGATGGAGCATATCCGCTATGGAGAGAGGCTAGATACGCTCGGGTTGTTTACTTTGGAGCAGAGTCCGCTGAGGGGGACGTGATTCCGAAGGATAAGATTACGAGGGGCATGGTAGACAGCAGTTGTTCCTTTTAGTAAAAGGGACATGAACAAGGGAGAACAATTTTAAATTGAAGGGGTTGAAGATACGAGGATTGTGTTTCACCCAGAGGGTGTTGGCGTGAGGATTAAACTTTCTGAGAGGACAGTTGAGATGGATAATCTCACAACGATTAAAACGTACTTGAAGTATCAAAACATTTATGGCTACAGATCTCATGTAAGAAAGTGGGACTAATGTAGATCGTACTGCTTTTCTGACAGTACACAGTCTAAGCTTCTGTGATTGTTTAATTACGGTCGGAGCAAGCAGTTAGGAAGATAAGTGGTGCGTTGACCATCATTTGAGTACAGTAGCAAGGGTGGCTTACTGCAGCTGTACAGGTCCTTGGTGAGACTCCATCTCGAACATTGTGCAGTATTGTGTACAGTTTTGCTCTCCTTACCAAATAAGACACAAACTGGACATTGAGGGAGAGCAGTCTTGTCTCTGGGTTGACAGGCTTGTTGTTGGAGCAGGGTTTGGGGTAACTGGGTCTGTATTACATGAGCTTTAAGAAAATGAGTGAAATATATAAAACTCTGACAGGGGGAGACAGCATGGAAGCAGGGATGATAATTCCCCTGGCTGGAACGTCTCAAACAGGCGCCCACAGTATTAGGTACAGACAAGCCACTCTGCATTCAGATGAGAATAAATGTCTGCACTCAGAGACTGGTGAACATGGGGAATTCTCTCCCAGATCAGGCTGGGGAAGACAAGGCACTGAATACAAATAATGAATTTAGACAGGAAAGGGATGGGAAGAGTGCAGGAGTATGGTTTGAAGATAGAGGAATAGCGATCATTACAGGTGGTTCTCTGATAACGTGACAGCGGTGTTCCTATGGAAGACTATTATAGAAAGCAGAGTTTTCTGCTCCCTTTTCTAATGCCGAGGCTGGTGCTGGGTGTTTTGTCGGAGTTTATCCTTTACGAACAGGAAATGTTTGATACAATTGACTGCCTTGCTTGGCCGATTCAGAGACCGCTGAAGAGTTTATCACATGTCTGGAAAGCACGGGAGATTCACTTCCTGAAAGTACACTGGGGAAGGAAATTGGTGCTTACAATCGACATTAGCTTCAAGGTCACTGTTACTGACGCCAGATTTTACATCTCGATATTTTTAAAAATGTTATTAACTTCCACCAGCTGCCAGAGCATTAGTCTGGTCTGGATTAGTAATCCAGTGACATTTCCCCAACAGCACCATCTCCACATGGGGACTTATCGGAAACCACACTGAGCAGGTTATTTCTATGCTACTGGACTGCTCTGTCAAAACGATCTCTCACCAACGTGACGATCGCGACAGAACTGAGGGCGTGGTAATTGGTCAGACTGTAGTCATTCCCTAGTTATGGGACTGGATATAGTTGAGTAATTTTCCACGTGGAGAAAGTGAGTACTGCACATGCTGGAGATCAGAGTTGAAAATATGTTGCTGGAAAGCGCAGCAGGTCAGGCAGCATCCAAGGATCAGGAGAATCGACGTTTCGGGCATAAGCCCTGACCTGCTGCGCTTTCCAGCAACAGATTTTCAGCTAATTTTCCATGTGGCCAGGCAGATGTCAGAGTTGGAGCTGGAATGAAACAGCTTCCCCAGGGTTAGGCTTGTTGTGCAGCACAAGGCTTCAGTCCTATTGTAGGAATGGTGTCAGGGCCCATTGCTTTTGTTGTATCGACTGTGTTCAGCTGTTTCTTCATGTCACGTGCAGTGAATCGAATTGGTTGAATTGACTGGCATCTGTGATTCTGTGAGCATCATGGCGAGGGGGAGGTGGATCATCAACTCAACACTTCTGGCTGTCGATGGTGCAGACACTACATCCTTGTCTTTTACGCTGATGTACAGGGCTGTTCCGTTATTTAGGATGAGGGTATTTGTGGAGTCCTCTCCTCCAGTAAGTTGTTTAATAGTCCACCAATATTGATGACTGAATGTGACAGGACTGCAGAGTTTCGATCTTGGCTTTTTGTCTTGGGATCATTTCGCCCTCTCCATCAGATGGTAGTTCTGCTGTTTGGAATGTAACCAGTTAAGGGCGGTAGCTTTAATGGGTTGTCATCAGGTTTAGCTACACATGGTTATGACTCTGCCATGTTCACCCAAACCTGTCACTGAACCATCACTCAGCTTGATGATAATGGAATAGTGATGGATTATCCTGGGGGGAAAGATGTGAATTGTGTTTGAATGCAATTCTGCTGCGGCTGCTGCTGTGATCTACAGCATCACATGATAACCCAGTGTGAGCTGCAATATCTGCAAATCAATTCTACTGACTGTCCCCCAGTTCACACCGAGACCCATTCACCCAACAGCCCTGTACTCAGTGACCTAACCTGGTTTCTGATGTGCCAACGCTTCCAGTTTCATATTCTCACTCTGCTGGGTGCCCTGATGTCAGGCCTCCAATTGGTTACAATACTCAGATACTTAACATATTAAGCTGAACCGTTTTCTTTCCCATAATACCATCTGCTGTGTTTGCAGTGAATGTTTATACCTCTGTTTTTCTCCATGACCATGATTAAGACCTCGGTCACGTCAGTGATGCCAGCATGATGTCGTTTCAGAGCCAATGAACTTGTGCACTTTGCGTTTTTGTTCCCTTCCCAATGTACAGCGCTCTCTGCTGGACAGGGCTTTTGAGCAGATTCGACACAAGTCTGTGGAAAATGTTCAAAAACAGAAATTGCTGAAGAAATTAAGCAGGTCTGGCTGCATCTTGTGGAGTGAAAGCTGAGTTCATCCTTCGGGTCCAGTGACCCTTCGACAAAGCTCCCAGTTTCTACAACGATTTGTGCACTTGAATTTCCAGTATCCATAGTTACTTATTTGATTGTAAATTTGTGCTGTGCCTATTCATTTCTGAGAAACTCAGGAGATCTTTCAGCATTTGCAGAGATGGAGAAACAGAGTTAGCGTTTCAAGTCCAGTGTGACACTTCTTCAGAACTGAAAAGGATCGGAAACTTGGAATTTTAGTTCCTTGCCAGAGGTGGGGGGTAGATGACAGGGAAAAGAGGGTCTGACAACAGATAAACAGGCATTTAGCAGTGGTGAACGAGAAGATGATACAAAATGAATTTAAATTAAGATGTGAATTGGGGAAAGGGTTTCTCTCTATTGATTGCAAGAGAAAGAAGACACAACCACATAAGGTCATAGGGAGGCCAGGAGGGAGGATGTTGAATATGTGGAATTATATAGATCTGGCCAGAGATACAATTTGACAGTAGAGATCATCACCGCCATCAGACAAAGGAATGCAGGTGCTTGACGGCTTATTGGCACTAATAAGATTTTCATGCTGCCTTAGTATTGTAACATAATAAGAAAACAAATAACAGTATGAAGTTTGGGCTGAGTGCTGGTTACCTGTCACTTTTAATATTGTTTCAAATTTGCAGTGCATTTCTTTAAATGCCTGTTCTTGAAGTTAATATCAGATGGAGTATAGGAGGTTGAGGGGTGACATTACAGAAATTTATAAATTCAGGGGAGGCTTGGGCAGGGTGAAAAACCAAGGTCTTTTCCACAGGATAGGAAAATTAAATCATAGAGCCATAGGTTTATGGTGGAAGAGGGAAGATTTAAATGGGAGGAAGAAGGAACTTTTTTATTACACAGAGGATGATGTGTTTATGGAATGAGCTGCCAGAGGAACTGGCAGATGCTAGTACAGCTCCAAATTTTCAAAGAAATTTGAACAAACATATGAATGTGTACCGTTTAGAGGCATATGTGCCAAATGCAAGCAGATGGGAATAGTTTCGTTTGGAAAACCTGGCCGGCATGGACAAGTTGGACCAAAGACTGTGTTTGTATGAATTATGACTGTATGAATATAGAACGCAAAGTAAAGGGAAGTAAAGATGTGATGTAAGCAAATTGGCAAGAAATATAAAAACAAGCAGCACGAGCTTTTCCTTGTATGTAAGAAGAGTTCAAAAGGTGTGTGTGATCTTTGGTAGAAAGAAAGACACGAAAGTATATTGAGGATATTTGGAGGGTTTGATTGGGGAAATGGATACAGGGACCAGACGGATAATTTACACCAGTATTTTACATCGTTCCTCACAGTTGAAGGTGCTGTAAATATTTCAATTTTATAAACAAAATGGTAATAGGAGGGAAGATCTTGAGCTGTATCTAACAGACGGAACAAGGCAATTCACAAACAGAGAAGACCAATGGTAAACAGGTCATCAACAATTCATAGCTGGTTTTAAAAGAAGTGGTCACAGAGTGGCTGGTGGCACTGTGTGAAATTTTCAATAACTATCTGGATTAAAGGAGTGATCCAGTGAAACTGGAGACCCTTCAATGTGGCGCTGTCTTCAAGAAACGAGCAACACTGAAAGCATGGAAGACTTAGCCTAACCATTATTGCTGGGAATCTGTGAGAGTCTGTTATTAAGGAAGGGACTGCAGAGCATTTAGAAAAGCTTCACACAGAGTTCAACATGGTCTTGTTAAAGGCGAACTGCATTTTGCCTGTAAAATCATGCGAAGTTTTTCTGGAAATCCATGAGAATGTAACAAGCGGCCTTGATAAAGGGGGACTGGTAGACATGAGGCTTTCCAGAGATTTTACACAAGGTATCACAAAGTAAAAGTTCTGACGCAAGATGGAAACTAATAACATGATGGATAATGCATTAGCATAGGATGACACTTGGTAAACACTTAGAAATCGGAGAGTCAGGATTCATCGATCTTTATGAAAAAAATGTATCTACTGGAGTACCACAAATATCAGTCCGATGGCAAGAGCTGCTTATAAGACCTGCACTCAGCTCCTGACGGCGGGAGCTGAGTGCATTATACATCTGAATTTGAGGATGGCACTGACAACCAAAAGGCAGGCTGTTATTAAATGGAGAGGACTCCCAAAAAAAGGAGCAGTACAACGGAGTGGCGTGTATCTGTGTATGAAACATAACGTCAGCATGTTGATGCAAAAATGTTGGTTCATTAGATTGGTTCCTGGGATGAAAGGATTGAATTATTGAATACATCAAAAATGCTGAGGCGATTATTCATTGTGGTTGAAATGAATGAGGATGTCATTATTGAAACGAACAAGATACAGAGAGGGCTTGACAAGATCGGTGTTGAGAATGTGATTCCACACCAGGGCAGAGTGTTGAACTCAGGGATGTAGATACAGAATAAGGATTATCTATTTCAAACTGAGATGTAAAGCAATGTCTTTTTTCAGAAGGTAGTGAATGGCTGTAATTTCCTAACACCGAGAGTTGTGGAGGCTGGGTCACTGATTGTATTTACAGACGGAGTGGATTGGATTGTGACATTTCAGCGAGTTGAGGGATTCAAGGAGTTAGAAGGAAAGTGGAGTTGAGCCGTGGAGTAGATAAGCCATGTTCTTATTGAATATCCTGCTCTTGTTCGTATTTCTCACATTCTTATTTATGTTTTTTGGAAAATAATTACTTATTTTCCTGGAATTCATGATGTAAAATATTACAGTCAGGGACAGCAGAGGATTTGTCTGAGTTGACCTTGAGTTGTTCATGAGGGCTGTTTTCACTGCGAATCTGGGCCTGTAACATGACCTACATGAGAAGAAGACGTTACACAGAGAGGAAGCCTGAAAAGACGGATTGGGGGAGGGGGTGGTCACTGCCTGAACCAGCCTGGATTTTCCAAGTACATTTCTCAAACTACACCAAACCATCAGAGTGGCCTCAATCTGCTCTGTACAGCAGGACCAAAGGGCTGAATGGAACATCCGATCATAGGGCTGACGAACACAACTGGGCCATTCGGCACTTTGATACTATTGCACCAGTCAATAATGTCATGGCTCATGTCATTGTATTCCCAGCTGCACTTTTCTCTGATTTCACAATGATCCCTGATTCACCTGTCTATGGAAAATCAGACAAATTCAGCCTCGCTATAATATGAAGATCCAGCCCTCCCAATCTTCTGGGTGAAAGAATTCCCACTTGAATTAATTCCCACTTTGTGAATTTCTCCTCATGGCGGTTCTGACTGAGGTTGGAGGGTTTCACTGTTTTCATTTCTAGTCCCACTCCTCCACTGCTCACAACAACTTTTAAATGTAACCAGGTTGGTGGTATGGCCGATGATAAAGGTCTAATACTGTGTCAGGTTCAGTTATCAGAAAAAGTCAGTTGGATTTCTTTAGTCAGCTGCAAGTAATTAACAGAATTAACTGAGGAGTATGATGGATATATGGTTAGCACTGCTGCCTCACATCACCAAGGAACTGGGTTCAATTCCAAACTCAGGTGAGTTTGAACAATTTCCACGTATCTGCGTGGGTTCCCTCCCAATGCTCTTATTTCCTCCCAAAGTACATCGATGTGTAGCTTACAGTGGATTGCCCATGCTAGATTGCCCATTGTTGAGAGAGTGTCCCCTTCATGGTAACCTCTGTCGTGTGGGGGAATTGAACCTGCGCTGCTGGCCTCGCTCTGCATCACAAACCAGCCATCCAGCCAACTGAGTGGGAGACAGTGTAACTGCCACAGACAGAAAGGGGCACAGGCAAAGGGGAAGAGATACTTTCATAACAAGGAAAATGGTACAAGTCAGTAACGGTAAAGATAACAGCTGAGGATAAAAAATTCTCTGCTCAAAATTGTACTTCATAACGGGACAAGAGTTTAGAAGCAGTGTTTGACTGAATACAATAAAGTAAGACAACGTGAAATAGTCAGAATTTCTAACTGCGATTGGAGATAAAATAAGTGCATAATTTTGCAAGAATCCAGGGATTGAATGACTGAATGTTCCTGTACCTGAAAAAGGGGATTGTTTGGAACACTATCTGAAATCTTCCATCTTCAAAGTGTGTGTGAGAGGAAGAAAGACAGAGGGAGAGAGACCACAGATACTGCACTGAGCTGGGTGGTGAGCTCAGACCATGGTCGGTGGGGCTGGTCGTGAGGCATCCTCTGGGAAGAGAACGGACCCCCCGTACTAGTCCATTCACTACGACCTCTGTGCCTCTTTTGAAAACTCGTTGTGTTAGTTCCCCTTATCGGCCGTGCTCGAGATCAGCCGTGCAGGGTGGCTCCAAACTGAGACCGTACAACAGTGTGCCCTTGAAAGATGACACCAATGTCAGTGATCATGGAATATCCAGGGGCATCAGTGCGTTGGTAGGTTCATCCAGACATGTTGATTTGGAGAATCAGGGTGGCATTGAATGAGAGGAACACTATGAGATTGAGTTGGTAGTTAATGAGGTGAGTTCGATAAGAGCACCATGAAACTAGTTCAGTCTCGTACAGACAATCCCTCTGTCACACTCAAAAAAAAATCACTGAGACAAAATATTGTTAGATTCAGCTCAATGAGTCGAAGACCCTGCTGACCCCACACCCAGTTGCAATATTGCAGAACAAATGCTCATCTAAAACTCTCCATCATCTTATTCCTGGGAATACTGGCTCATGTTGCAGGATGCTGGCGAAATGTCTTCATTTCTGCATTCTGAAACATGTGATCTTACATTAAATTGGCTCTCAATCTCCCTTTCTCTTTATTTTCCCCAAAATCCATTTGATTGTTGGTAGTTAAACTGATTATCCCGCCATCTCTTTCGAGCAGGGACGAGGGAATACGGACTAGGCAATAAGGACTCTGCATCAGAGTGAGCATGTAACTAGACGGGTAATTCAGAGGCACAGGCTGTGACTCCAAGGCAGTGTTTGAAATCCTACCACAGCCCATATCAGAGCTTAAATTCGAATGACAAAACTTGGAATGAAACCTAACTTCATTCATGGAAACCAGAAAACGTCAGGATTTATTTTTATTATTTCACTGATAGTCTTTGGTAAAGAAAGTTGACATTATTGCCCAGTCTGAACTCAGTGTGAGTTTAGACCCATAATAAAATTGTTGGCTCAATTTTTGTCTTTACAAATGGCCGCGTGGTCAAGGGCAATTAATGATGGACAACAAATGCTGCCTTTGCCCGTGATGCTGGCATCCCGTGAAACAACGCATTAAAGGTGAAATAAACCAAGGAACGGTGGATGCTAGAAATTCTCCAGCTTCTGAAAGTGTTGGAGAATCTCGCAGACATGGCAGACTCTGTCAGGAGAAATGCAGATAACGGTTTGAGTCCAGTGACCCTGCTTTACAACTGAAAACAAACTGGGAAATAATTTTATTTATCCTGGTATCATGGATGGTTGGGTTGGAGAGAGAGGTGGGGCCAGGTTTAAATTGAATGGATGGAGAAATGGCTAGAAAAACAGAGGAAAAGAAACGAAAAGTGAGCAAAAGGATTGCTGGTGATGAACTGAAAGGAAAACAAAATGGCAAGTTATTCTCACATTTCCCCATTTCCCATATTCCTGAATATCACGTCCAGTTAGATATGTCTCTGCATCTCTCTTCTCTGAGTGTGATGATCAAATCCATTCGCAATACTGATGCTGCCCTTACAGTTGCTGAGATACAGAGAACGGTAATGTTACATTGTCAACTGCTTCTTTGGAGAGAGAAATTGTTACAGTGGGACTGTGCAGAGATGCAACGGCTTTCTCAGCCAGGAAGTGAAAGTCAGGAGTGGAAATAGTTTTCAACATTGAACGCGTGCACCATGCGTGTGGGGAATTGACTTGTTGCTGTCATTGGAAAATCAGTGGTGTTTCTGCAGATGCTTATCTGGGGTTTGTATTGTCAGCTGCTGGGTCTGGTGACCCCACTCTTTCCACTGCATTTACAGAGTGTCTGGGTCCATTGTAAGCAAATGGCGATGAGGCTCCACAGAAGGGAAGCTCTATAAATGGGGAGGTGCAGGACAGTGCATTATCCTTCCTGAGATTTCCCGGGACATTTGTCTAAGCTGGACCAGGTGTCAGGTACGAAACCAGTTTGTTTCAAAATTGAGGTGGTCTCTGAGCTGTGTCCCCTCCTTCAGTATACTATGTAGCCTCACACCAGTGACATGACTGTGCTAATGGTCACCATGAATTAAACTGGATTAATTCTGGAACTTTCCAGGCAGGAGTGAGTAACATATCCATCATCACCGGAGTGCAGTCCTCCCATATATTCACTGGCTGATTGAACCCACCTGTCCGCTGAGAGAAATATATTGTGTCCATCTCCCCGAGCAAGGTACAAAAAGACCCTTCCAGAAATAAAAGGGAACAGAGTGACTGGTGAAAATAAGGAACAGCAGGAAATTAACTTAATAAAATTCATGTCTTTGCAAATCTCATTGAACTTAAGGTTGGTATGTTGCTTCATCAGATGTGCTACATCCCAGAATACTGAGGAGGTGGCAGTAGAGCTAGTGAAAGAATTACTGATTATTCTTCAAAACTGGTTAGATTCTGGAAAAGATCCTCCAGACTGGAAAGCAGCTGTTGTAAACTTAAATATTTACAACAGGACGGAGAGAGCAAACAGCAAACTAAGCAGTAGTTAGCTTGATATAAGCTGTGAGAAAAACATTGGTATCTTTCGTGAGGAATGTGACAACTAGACACTTGGAAAATAATGACATGAATTGGTAGAGTCAATCTAGCTTCAGGAAGGGCAAATGATCTTAATCATTGATAAACCTACTCGATTTTGTGGAGGTTGTCCGTTGTGACTTCGACAGTTAAGAACCAGTGGGAATGAAGTATTTGAATTTTCAGCAAACGTTTGACATGGTTGAATACAGGTGAGTAGAGAATGTTAGAGTCCAAAGGGTAGGTAGGGGTGGAATACACAGAATGTACTAAAAGTTGGATAATCGGGAGACTGAAGAGAATAGTATAATTATCTGGAGTGAAGGCTTTGGGGTATCAGAAGGTTCAGTGTTTGGGCAATAGCTCTTCGCAAGATATAAAACATTTCAGATATGAACAACAAATATCATCATTCACATTTATGATCATTAAATAGTGAGAGGTTGGGAAGTGCTGTTGTTTAAACAGACTTGGATGTGCTTGGTCATAAGTCAAAAACAGAATTTTTACGTAGCAGGAAGTAAATGATATGTGGCTCTTCATGCAAAATGATTAAAGTACCAGAGTAAATGTATATTTCCCAATGGTAGTTTTTTGTTGACAGACTGTTAGGGGTATTTTTTACAGGCTGAATCTGCCTTATGAATAATGATCTTGTCAGCGATCAGTCCAAGGTGGTTTCACCAGACTAAACCCGGCATAATGTTACCATGAGGAGAAACTGAAGAAACTTGTGCTTAAAAAGTGTGGTAAAGTGTATGTGAGTTTATATTAAAAAATAGTGCTGAAGCACATTGAGTTTTGAAGATACAAATTGCCTTATTAGATCAATTAAAGGAATACCCAGACAAATTCACATTTCCTATGTATTGCAGTGCAAATACATTCACTGAAAATATATTGGCTGGTTCCTGTTCTAGTCGAGGAGAGATCTGCCCGGTAACAGCATGTGGATTGTGGTTTTTGAGGGTGGTGGTGGTGGGAGGTTCAGCCGGTTACCGTATTACAAATGGACAACGCATCAGAATCACCTAGCCTGCGATAAGAAAACATGCATCATTCTCCCTAACTACTAACTTCACGAGAGCAATGGGTGATGGAGATGTGATCAATAGCCAGCGGTGCCAACATTCAATCCAGTCCAGTAGTTTTTGTGACCTGAAGGAACCATACTGAAAGGGGTTAAATGGAGCTCTTTGTTCACTGATTGTGAATGATACCAGTCTCCATAGATCCTAGTTGTGTCACTGGATGTTTTCCGTCTCCTATCAGTAAGAGGCCTCTTGCAATGGTTTATGCCATTGTAGCAGCAGATGCATCAACTCCAACGCTCAAAGGGATCAGCAGCTGCAGAGACAGAAAAAAGGAGATTTAAACATCTGAGACTAGCCTGGAATGATCCATTAATGGATCAGAATCTGAGAACATTAGACTGGAATGCTGCAACAATGGACAGAAGTTTACCCGAGGGTCTTTTCTATTTTTCCTGGTCTAGGTCAACATTACCACTTCGCATATATGGTGCACTCATCTTTATCCAGGCGGGTTACTATCCTACCCTCGCTATTGTTGGTGTTCCTGGTAAGTTTCTTCATCTCTATCCATTTATTAATCTCTTCAACTATGGCGAACTTCTTTGCTATTTCTGTTAACTATATTTGACAAAGATAGAACATATTGTCTTCAGTTTCAAATGCAAATTCCATTGATTACCCACAAATTTCAGAACCACCCACACCCCCGCCCTCACAAACATCTGAGAACGAGACTGTTAACAATACTGAAGTACATTTCTTCGTGAATTCATTTATGTCTCGGTATTCTGTCCATCACCAAACCTATCCACTACCAGCTCGATTATATGCCCAGTCACCATCTTGCCATCAATGCTGACGTTTAATAAACCATTATCTATGCTTTGGTAAAATTCAGTCGTTATGGTTCCACCTCTCCTCTAAGCACTCTTTCAGCTGCAAATATTTCGATCACAACTTTGTTCTTGTCTCTAAAATAACTTAATGACAGGAACACTCTCTCAGAGCAGTAACGTCGAAAGAAATTTAATTCAGATGAACAGGTTATTACACAGAAAGACACTGTTCCACATCCTAACACAGGTGATGTCAGAAAGTAAACACAAAAGACAGGAATTGGAAATAAAAACAAGTTTTACTAATAACAACCATAACATCTCCAGCATTTTGTCTCTAGTTTATCTATCTCACTGATGTCCTTTGGTAAATAGATCTTGCGTTATTATCTGGTCTGGCTTAAGTTTGACGTCAGACCCACAGCAATGCGCTTGCTTCTGTACTGCCTGAAAGAATGACCTCGCAGTAAATGACATTGGGTTAGGTCAACAAATGCTGCCCCTGTCAGCGATGCAGACATTCCAATTAATAACAAAATTAAAGGTTAAATAAAGCAAAGAATGATGAAACAGATCAGAAACAATAAAGAACGAGAAAGTGCCAGACATACTGAGCAGATTTGGCAGCCTCCTCGGGTCGAGAGAAAAATCGAATTGGCAATTCGATTCGAATGACCATACATCAGAACGGAACATAGTTGGGAAATAGCGTGATTGATGTTGTTGACACCGACATCTGTTATGAAGGGGAGAAGGATTGAGTTGAATAGATGGAGAAAGAGAGAGATAGAGAGAAACAAACAAACAAAGGGATTGTTGATGATCAGCTGTGATGGAAATAAAAAATGAAATTAAACCTTACTCATGTTTCTCCTGTTCCCATATTATTGATAATCATGACCATGTAAGGTATATGTCAAAGTCCCTGTTTAATGTCATTTGTGTTTGTTTTATTTCTCTCTTCCCTGAGTGTGATCATATTCCTTTATTCAGTAATGGGATACTGGACCAGTATTTAATTCCCTTTCCTCATTGTCCTTGAGAAGGTATTGGTGAGCTGCCATTCCTGACTCACTGCAGTCCGTGGGCTGTAAGTAGTCAGTGCAGAGGTCCATGCGGTTTCATTTCTTTGAGGCTTTGAAGTGACTGATATAACGGAGTGGCTGGCTTGGCAATTTCAAACTGTAGGAGAAAGTGAGGTCTGCAGATGGTGGACATCAGAGCTGAAAATGTGTTGCTGGAAAGGCACAACAGGTCAGGCAGCATCCAGAGAACAGGAGAATCGACGTTTCGGGATTCCTGAAGAAGGGCTTATGCCCAAAACGTCGATTCTCCTGTTCCCTGGATGCTGCCTGACCTTCTGCGC
>NC_057717.1:19745539-19755157 GCF_004010195.1 Chiloscyllium plagiosum
ATCTCCTTAGAGGGAGATTACCTTCCGAGACATGCATTGGAAGGGACACCAATATCTTGGCGGCCAGTTATGCTAGTGTTACGAGGGTGGGTTTAAACTAGATTGACAGAGGGTGGTATCCTCAAGAGCAGGGAGGCAAGTGCGAGGCTGGAAGGAGATAGAGTAATCAGAAATAGTAAAATTAGGCTGGAAAACGATAGAGAAATGCCTTTTGGATTGAATTGCATTTATTTCAATGCCAGAAAGCCTACAGGTCAGGCCAATGAACTTAGGGCGTGGATAGATAGGTGGGACTGGTATATTATAGCCATTACACAAACAGGGCTAAGTGAGGGATAGGACTGACAGCTTAATGTGCCAGGGTACAGGTGCTTTAGGTGAGACAGACATGTTGGAAGGAGGGGAGTGGAGTTGCATTTCTGATTAAGGGGAGTACCACAGCAGTACTCAGAGATAAAATAACTGATGAATCACCCAGTGAGGCTTTGTGGGTGGAGTTAAGAAATAGGAAGGTGTTCGTGAGGTGATTGGGGATGTGCTATAGGCCCCCAAATAGTCAACAAGAATGAGAGTAATAAATATGCAGCGAGAGAGTGGAAACCTGCAAGAGCAATAGGGTTATCATAATAGGGGCTTTTATTTTTTCTAATACAGACTGGAACGGCCAGAGCATTAAGGGATTTGATGAGATAGAATCTGATAAAAGCTTCAGGAAAGTTTCCTCAAGCAGTATACAGAGTGTCCGACTCGAGAAGGGGAAAAACACGAAATTTTCTTAGGAAGTAGGGCAGGACAGGTGACTGAGTTAACAGTGGGGAAGCACTTTGTGACCAGTAACCGTAGTTCTATTAATTTCCAAATATTTATGGAGAGGGACAAAACTGGTCATCAGGTTCGTGTTCAAACTTGGGGCGTGGCTCAGGTCCAGGCCGCTGGGATCAAGGGAACCCCTGGAGGTATATAAGAGATACAGGATTTTACTGAAAAAAGAAAGCAGTAGGGTGAAAGCGGGGCAAGAAAGCGCCTTGGCTGAGAAGATTAGGATGAATCCAAAAAGTTACTTTAAATATATTAAAATGTGGAGAAGTATGTGTGGAACAATAAGTGATGGGTGAAGTCCTCAACGAATATTTCTATTCTATGTTTTCCGTGGAGAAAGACATGTTGACTTGAGAACTTGAGGAAGTTAGTGGTGATATCTTAGGGACAATCCATATCATAGGAGACGATATTTTGGACGTACTAGAATGTTTGAAAGTGGATAAATCTCACGGTCCTTACCCGATATATCCAAGAACATCTCAAGGGGCTCCAGAAGAATTTGCGTGGACCCTGGCTTATAATTTCGATCATCATTAACCACAGGTAATGTCCCGGAAGACTGGAGGATAGCAAATGGTGTGCCCTTATTCAAGAATAATTGAACAAAAAAAAGGTTTGGAACTACAGATCAGTAGGTTTAACATCCGTGGTAGGTAAGTTACTTGAGAAGGTTCTGAGGGATAAGATGTAAATGGAGTTAGAAAGACAGGCTTTGATTAGAAATAGTAAGTTTGGCTTTGTGCGAGGAAGATTGTGCCTGACAATTCTCTTAAAGTAAGTGGATGATATGACCAGGAAGATTGACTTGTGTGGGGCAGTAGATTTCAAAACATGTGGTGTTGGATAAGCACAGCCGGTCAGGCATATTCGAGGGGCAGGAGAATCTATGTTTCGGACATAAGTCCTTAATCAGGAACATCCAAAACATCGATTCTCCTGTTCCTCTGATGCTGCCTGACCTGCCGTGATTTCCAGTGCCACACTTTTCGACACTGATCTCCAGCATCTACCGTGCTCAATTTCTCCATTGGCAGTAGATTTAGTTGATATGGATTTCAGTTACAGCAGAACAGAATGACGCTTTTTAACCCCTGGAGCCTGATATACAATTACAGGAGGAGGCCAATAAGCCCCTCGGGCCTATAAAACTATAACCAGGTCATGCAGCACCAGTATCCAGTTACACAGCAACAGGTTCAAGCTATTCAGCTACTTAAAGTCAGTAACACAGGCAATGGAAGAGGCCACATGAGGTATACTGGAATAAAACCAGGCTACATAGCCTCTCAGACCTGCACTTCTATTCAGTAAGTCAGGGCTGATTTGCACTGAGCCACAATTTCTCTTTCATGCCCAATTGTTTTGTAGCCGTCGACCCTCTAACGGGTCAAAACCCATTGACATCCACTCGCAACCCTCAAACATTTCAGTGATGTAGCCTCCCCTAACTGTCTGTCCCCAACCATCACTATTCCCTGAGAGAAGGAACCACTCCCCACACATATACCTTGGCCTATTGACATGGATAGAAGATATGAACACAGCGTAAAATGACTGGCCCTGATATCACGGCAGTATTTGATTGAGCAAGATGTCAAGGAGACTGAACATAATTGAACTTGATGAGAATCAGTTGTAAACTCCCCACTGGTTGAATCATTCAGAGCACATTGGGGCTGGTGGACATCAATCCCCCCAGTCCCTGGATATCTTTGTGGGCAATCCTCAGGGTAGCTTCTTCGGCATAAACATCTTCAGCTGCTTCATCAACATCTTTCCCTCTTTCATGCAATCAGAGGTGGGGATATTCTTTGAAGATTATACAATTTTCAGAACAATGGGTCACCTCCTAAGGTACTAAAGTATCAAATCTGGACAACATTCAAGATTGTTTTGTTAATGTGTAGGTAACATGAATCAAAAGCACTGCTGGAGAATAAACATTTCCACGGTTAAAAGAAAGAGGGACCCCTTCATCAACTCTAGCTAGTTTCACAGTAATATAAAAAAGCCATTCAGCCCATCAGATCTATTGGATAACAATAGGTGCAATGCGTTCACTCACTCCTGTCTATTACACAAGATTACAATTTAAAATAAAAACAGGTGCTGGAATCCAAAATACACACGCAGGAAGCTGGAAGAACTGAATAAGCAAGGCAGCATCAATACTTTGAGAAGTGAACGCCTTGGATATTACACTTCGTCAGGACTGTAGATGGGACTAAGGGGGTATATAGATAAAGAGCGGGTGAGGGAGGAGGAGGCAGAGTGGCGAGGTGTGGATAAGTGAACACAATTAAAGGTATCAGCGGGTTGGTGATGGGAGTGCTGAATCCAGTTTATAGCTGGACAAAAGGTTGCTCAGAGGAATGGAAGGGAGGGGCGGGCTTGGGAAGGGAGTCGGGGGACTGGAAGGGAGGTTATTTGAAATTGAAGAATTCAATGTTGAGTCCCCGGGGTGCAGGCTGCACAGGTGACAGATGAGAACTTGTTCCTCCAAATTATGGTTTGGTTCATTGTGGCAATGGAGGAGGCCAAGGATGGCCATATTGGAAAGGCATTAGGAACGAGAATTGAAATAGGAAGTGACTGGGAGATTTTCCATTTCACCTAACGACCCTACCTTTCAGCTCCCAACCTGATTCATCCCTCCCATCGCCCAACCAGGTTGCACCAACCACTTGTGTCCACCGAGCCGTAACTGACCATCCCCCTTATCTCCCCACCCCAACCATTCCCTTCCCTATTTATCTGCAGCTCCCCCTACACCTCCCCCCAACCCAGTTCTGAAGGACGGTTATACCTGAAATGTTGACTTTCCCAGCTCATGATGCTGCCTGGCTTGCTGTGTGCTTCCAGCCTTCTGTTTGTCTCCTATAACTCAGGAAGATAGAGTCGAGTCAGCACAGCGTGCTGGTCGGCAGGAGCCACGGGTTGCCCACTGAAGTCCTTGAACCTCTGCCCTCGGGCCAGGAGGAAGACATTCAGTTCCTCCAGACACTGACACATGAATAGAAGAGGCCATTCAGCCCCTCCAAACTGAAATAGGAGGATGTCATTGTTGCTGCAACACGACAAACCAATGAGGCACAGACTGCACAGACAGACTGCTCCATGTTGTTCTTCCTGGCTCCATTGCTAATGGTACACACGTGTTATGTGAACGCGGTTGCTGACCATGAGGAGGGAAAGTGATTGGTTTGTGCCAAGTCCCAAGGAGGCACCTTCCATCTCCCAGATGTTATGAACTAGGTTAGACTACTCAAAACACTTTTAAGCAGGCAACCGAGTGCATACTTTTGCAATTTTTTTCGGTAATTGTACAATGAAAATTACCGGGGGTAATTTAGCTAGGTTGACTACTAGATTTTGAAACAGACAAAAACTTTATTCATAAAATTACGCAATGAAACAAAAAGAACAGAATAAAAAATCACGACAGAATTAAACCGATTCAGTGAGATGTAATTATTCTGTTCCGAATACACACAATTGTCCCAAATAAGCAAACTCCCAATGATAAAAACCAGTATAAATGGAACACAAACTTCCAGGTTGAAGTTGAAGGTCAGAAAAGAGAGAGAGTTTCCATACAGCTCCCAGTTGAACTTTCCAGTTCAAGACTCAACTGAAAACGGTTCAGCTCAGCTAGTTCAGCTAAAATAGCTCACCACTCTCCGTGCATTATACTGGTCACTTATAATGCATAGCCAATTTGGCCTGAAGACTCATCTGTTTCCATATAAACAAAAGACCTCTGAAAGTAATTTTCATCTCTGTACCAAACCAGACTGATCGGAGCTTGGAGAAAGTGAGGAAGGGCTTATGCCCGAAACGTCGATTCTCCTGCTCCTTGGATGCTGCCTGACTAGCTGCGCATTTCCAGCAACACATTTTTCAGCTCTGATCGGACCTTGGCCCAGTTTTATTGTTCCACTGAAAAAAAAACCAAGGACAGAGTCTCCTTGAGCCAAGGAACAGCTTTTAGACAAAAAGGGACTTGCTTTGTGACACATCTCTCCCCCCTAAAAAAAAACCCATCAATGCTAAAAGGTGGCTGCATTTTTAACCCTTCAAACCCAGCTAGTAGTCTTAAAACTGACAGACATACTGTACTAATTGTAAACATTCAAACATGCACAAACCCATGCAAAACCAGGCTGCTGTATACCCACCACCGAATACCTCCGTATCTCATTCTCGTCTCAATAACACATCAGCCTTCACGTTTTCACGACCTGCCACACGCTCAATGGTCATATTGAATGGCTGCAACAACAAGCTCCATCTAAACAGTCTGATATTTTTGTCTTTAAGTTTTTCCACAAATGTCAATGTGTTGTGATCAGAGTATACGATTGTCTCAGATGCATTGCTGGTAATATAAACACAGTTATGGTGTAAAGCCAACACCAAGTTTAAAGTTTTTTTCTCCAGCGTTGAACATTTCTGTTGATGAACGTTCGACTCCCCAGAAAAACACCCGATAGGTCTTTCTATTCCCTCATCATCCTCCTGCAGGAACACCGGACCAATACCCACATCACTGGCATCGATAGCCACCTTGAAAGTCTTCGTATTATCTAGTGTAGCTAATATTGGGGCAGTGTCTAACACAGGTTTTAGGCTGGAAAATGCCTTTTGACAATCCTCTGTCCACTGAGAGTTCTTGCCATTGACAATTCTGTGAATGGAGAAGCCGCACTGCTTAAAGTTTGGCACAAACCTTCAGTAAAATCCAGTCAATCCCAGGAACCGTAGTATTACATACTCTTTTTTGTCGACGGTGTGGAACATCCCCAACTATTTTTGTTTTTGTACCTCATGGGGCCATTGGTCCATGTCCAATAACGTGACCAGGAATGTGACTTGGGCTTTCTCAAATTCACTTTTAGCTAGGTTTACCACCAAGCCTGCCTTCTGAAGTCAATCAAACAAGTCCGATAAATTCTGTAAATGTTCCTTTCATGAGTGACTAAAAACTACCAGGTGATCAATGTGACACCACATATTTGGGTAATCCGGCAATGACCTCATTGTCAGTCTCTGAAATGTGACTGGATCGTTTTACATATCAAATTCCACAACTTTGAACTGATACAATCTATTTAGTGTTATGAAAGCCGAAATTGCCTTTGCTCTCTATGACAGATGTCCGTGCCAGTAGCCTTTGAGCAAGTCCAACTTAGAAGTGTAAGTAGCTTCTCCCACTTTTTCGACACAGTTCTCCAAACATGGAATATGATATGCATCAGTCTTTGTAACGAAGTTGAAATTGTGATAGTCCTCACATATCCACTGGGTAACATCTGGCTTTGGCGCCATGACTATACATGAGTTCCAAGCACAGTAACTCATTTCGATTATGCCATCTTGGAGCGTGTGCTCTATCTCCTTCTGAAACTGTGCCAACTTTAGAGGATAATGCCTTTAAGGATGTTATTTAATCAGAACAGCATCTCCTGTGTCTACATCATGCACAATTATGTTCGTACTTCCCAGTTTATTTCCGCACATCTCTCCAAGATATCGTAATAACTCTTTCAGGTCAATATGCTTTTCTTGTGGAAGGTAACTCAATAATTTATCCCAATTTTTGACAACTTTCTCATTGTTCAATTTGATATTAGGAATGTCCAATTCAGAATCCTCTGAACGTGGGTCTTCCTTCTGTGCTGTAATAATTAATACCTTCTCCTCTTGCTTTCTTTCCCTATCAAAATACCTGTTGAGTATATTCACATGACACACTCTGTGAGATTTCGTCCTGTCTGGAGTCCGTACCAAGTAGTTCATCTCATTCAATTTCTTCCCAATTTGATAAGGTACACTAAAACTTGCTTCTAAATGCTCAACTGTTACTGGAAGTAACACCAATACCTTATTCCCATTCGCAAAATTGCGAATTTGTGATTTCTGATCCACTTTCGATTTCATTGTATGCTGTGATACTTTTAAATGCTGTCTAGCCAACTCTCCAGATCTATTTAATCGTTCCCTAAAATTTGACACATTGTCCAAATGGGTGGTCTCTGAATTCTGACTTATTGATTTCTCCTTAACCAATGTTAACGGTCCTTTTACTTCATGACCAAACATTAATTCAAATAGTCTGAATTTGGTCGATTCATTATGTGCGTCTCTGATCACAAATATTTCAAAAGCAATTTCCTTATCGCAATCATCTGGATTCTCCTGACCATAAACCCTCAACATGGTTTTCACTGTTTGATGCCATCTCGCTCATGTTCACTGTGATTCCGAATACTATGTAGCAGATTTGAATTGCTTCATTCCCAAGTTATCCATCAACTCCTTGAATAGTTCGGATGTGAGGTTTGATCTGTCTGGATCTCTATTGGTAGTGCGTACGTACGTAAAAAATAAATATTTTTTTCCACAACTCTTTTAGCTGTGATGCTGCGTAATGGGTCTGCCTCTGGAAATCTAGTCGACACATCCATTATTGTTAAAAAATACTTATACCCACTTAGTCTTTGCGATAGGGGACCTACACAATCTATCAAGACTCTTGTGAAAGGTTCCTCAAACGCTGGAATTGGTATTAAAGTTGCAGGTTTTATTACTGCGTGTGTGACATGTTTGGGACATTTGGCAATATTCACTACATCTTTGTGTAGTCCAGGCCAGTGATAATATCTTTGTATTTCAGCCTGTAATGTCCTCACCCCCAAATGATCTCCAAGTTGTAGCTCATGTGCCACTCGCAGCACCTCCTTTCTATACCCAACAGACAAAACAATTTGATGATTTTCTGTGCACGTCTGATCTGCTTCAATATGTGCTGATCTCCATATCCGCATTAAAACATCATTTGTTAAGTAATAACACACAGGAATGCATTCATTCTCTTTCTTGCTAAATATCTTTTGATATAACTTCTGTAACTCCACATCGTTCTGCTGTAATTCAATCAGCTTAGCGGAGCTAAAAATACGTTCATGTTTTCCTACTTGCTCCTTCTGTTTTCCACTTATCTGATCAAAAAGAAACGTTCGGATAACTCTACGTCAGCTTCGTTACCTGTGCCTTTATCCTGCTTAAACCTGTGCTTCTGTGATCTTCTGGTGATGCAATCAGGGGAAATTCCTGGATAAACATACTCCAGGTCTTCAGTTGCCCGCATCTCCACTGGATTTTCAACTAGAGTAGGCAGCACGCCTACCAGTGAAGCAGCTATATTATTTGCAAGGACAAATTTTATTCCTAGAGCTGAGAGTTAGTGGTCTAGTACACCTACCGCACATGCTCCAATCTTCTCTGGACACTCTCGCCTCACTTTACATAACTGACCACTTTTTGCCTCACTGTGAATTCCTGTTACCAGCACATTTTCTGGAAATAGTCTCTCAAGAGTGCATAAAGCCTCACCCCTCAGCATTACAGACTGAAAATGTCATGTGTCAATTAATATTGAAACCTTCTTACGAATTACTCCTGGCCGAGGTGAATAAACTTTACCCTTTCATGTAAGTTTTGTTTGCAGATTTGGCACGTCCACTGATCATCTTGGACACTCCGAGTCAGTTGCCCACCTTCCCTGATGCTTTTTGTTCCAAGTCCAACAAAACTTCCAGGCTTGTCTGGTTATCCTACATCTGGTTTTCTCCCAACCCATCAACACTGTGATTTTGTGTGGCCCTCTTTTTTACAATGAAAGCACGACAGGTTTTTAACTTATTTGTCCCCCTCAAGGTTTTCTTTATTACCGTGGTAAATTATCCTTATGATCTACACTGTGATCTACCTTTTCCTTTGCATGTGAGGATATCTGTTTGCTCCAATTTCTGTCCCTCAGAGACCAGAAGTGGTTCTGGAAGCCAAACCAAGTTTATGGGCCTCCGTTGAACACCTACGGGCGAGAGACGCAAAGACAAGCCAGGAAATGGGAATCCTGCACTAACCGCCGAAGCGTCACATACGAACAACTCCGGTTCCTGCATGAATGCCGAAAGAATCGAATCGTTCCACCATGTGTCAGATACAGATCGCCAGTCAACAATCCACAAGCCAGAGACACAGCCAGACAGAACTGATTCAGGATGATCCAGGTAATGATTACAGACGCACGCAACAGACTTCACAAATACAGTCTAGAAATTGCGCGCCAAGAGTCGTTAATTTCAAAAACCACTAATCAGGAATGGACCCAGACCATAGAACGGGCTGTCACCATAGGACAGAACAGGACCGCACACCGCAAAAAAACGGCACTAAAAGAAAAAATGGCCAAACGAACACACAACAAAGAGGACACCACAACACATACCTGGGTTAAAAAAAACTCTCCCACAGACAGCTCAGAGACACGGAAAGAACAATACTGGCCAAGGGACTCAACTACAACCACAGGGACGCCAAGACAGCAGACTTCCTAGCAGCACTAGAATGCACACTCAGGAAAAATGGACTGACAGAAGAGACACAACAAACAGTGTTATCGTACCTCTGATAATAAGGAAAAGACAAACACATAACCTCAACACCAAGGAGAGGGAAGCACTAAAACCACTAAGAAACGATAAGAACATAATCATACTACCAGCAGATAAAGGCAGAATGACGGTCATCCTAGATAAATCTGATTACATCCAAAAAGCACAACTACTTGCAGATATCAACACCTACCAAATGAAGGAATTTGACCCCACACCACAACTCACCAATAGGATAAATAACACACTAAGGAATCTACAAAAAAACGGACAGATAACCAGGTCGGACCTACAAAGAATGAAACCTGAAAGCAACAACACCCCCAGATTCTATGGA
>NC_057717.1:19758662-19762493 GCF_004010195.1 Chiloscyllium plagiosum
GTCAGCCAGTGAATATATCGGAGGAGTGCACTCCGGTGATGATGGATATGTTACTCCTGAGTGGAAAGTTCCAGAATTAATCCAGTTTAATTCATGGTGAGCATCAGAACAGTCCTGTCACAGGTGTGAGGCTACACAGTATACTGAAGGAGGGGACATAGCTCAGTGACCACCTCAAGTTTGAAACAAACTGGCTTCATACCTGGCACCTGGTCCAGCTTAGACAAATGTCCCGGGAAATCCCAGGAGAGATAATATACTGTCCTGCACCTCCCTATTTATAGAGCTTCCCTTCTGTGGAGCCTCATCTCCATTTGTTTACCATGGACCCAGACACTCTGTAAATGCAGTGTATAGAGTGGGGTCACCAGACCCCGCAGCTGACAATATAAACCCGAGATAAGCATCTACAGAAACTCCACTGATTTTCCAATGACAGGAACAAGTCAATTCCCCACACGGAACGTGCACACGCTCAGTGCTGAAAACTATTTCCACTCCTGAGTTTCTCTTCCTGGCTGAGAAAGCCGTTGCATCTCTGCACACTCCCACTGTAACTGTTCCTCTCACCAAAGAAGCAGTTGACAATGTAACATTACCTTTCTCTGTATCTCAGCAACTATAAGGGCAGCACCAGTATTGCTAATGGATTTGATCATCACACTCAGAGAAGAGACATACAGGGAACCTAACTCACTTTAATCAGGGACAAATCTAAATGGACGTGATATACAGGAATATGGGAAATGGGGAAATGTGAGAATAACTTGCCATTTTGTTTTCGTTTCAGTTCTTCATCAGCAATCCCATTGCTGACTTTTCATTTCTTTTCCTCTCTTTTTCTGGCCATTTCTCCATCCATTCAATTTAAACCCAGCCCCCACCTCTCTCTCCAACCCAACCATCCATGATACCTGGATAAATAATATTATTTCCCAGTTTGCTTTCAGTTGTGAAGCACGGTCAAACCGTTATCTGCATTTCTCCTGACAGAGGCTGCCATACCTGCGAGATTCTCCAACACTTTCAGACGCTGGAGGATTTTATTTTCGATCTCTAGCACCAATCGTTCTTTGATTTATTTCACCTTTAATGTTGTTGTTTCACGGGATGCCAGCATCACGGGCAAGGGCAGCATTTGTTGCCCATCATTAATTGTCCTTGACTACGCGGCCATTTGTCAAGACAAAATGGAGCCAACAATGTTGCTGTGGGTCTGAAGTTACACTGAGCTCAGATTGGGTAATAATGTTAAGTGTCTTTACCAAAGACTATCAGTAAAATAATAAAAATAAATCTTAACGGTTTCTGGTTTCCATGAATGAAATTAGGTTTTATTCCAATTTTTGTCATTCGAATTTAAGCTCTGACATCGGCTGTGGTAGGATGTTAAACACTATCTTGGGGTCACAGCCCGTGCCTCTGAATTACCCATATAGTAACATGATCACTCTGATACAGAGCCCTTATTGCCTAGTCCGTATTCTCTAGCCCCTGCCAGAGAGAGATGATGGTGAAATCAGTTTAACTGCCAACAATCAATAGGATTTTGGGAAAAAAGCGAAAGGGAGATTGAGAGACAATTTCATGTAAGATCACAGGTTTCAGAATGCCTAAATGAAGGCATTTCGACAGCATCCTATAACATGAGCCAGTATTCCCAGGATGATAGGTGAAAGGGATTTTGGCGTCAATAAAGATGAGGGAGAGTTTTAGATGAAAATTTGTTCTGCAACTTTGTAACTGGGTGTGGGGTCAGCAGAGACTTCGACTCATTGGGCTGAATCTAACAATAGTTTGTCTCAGTGACATTTTTACTGAGTGTGACAGAGGGATTGTCTGTCCGAGACTGAACTAGTTTCATGGTGCTATCTTATCGTACTCACCACATTAACTACCCACTCAATCTCATCGTGTTCCTCTCATTCAATGCCACCCCAGTTCTCCAACCCAACATGGCTGGAGGGACTCACCATCGCACTCATATCCCTGGATATTCTATGATCACTGACACTGGTGCCATCTTTCAAAGGCCAATGGGCACACTGTTATACTTCATTAGTTTGGAGCCACCCTGCACAGTTGACCCCGAGCATGGCAGATAAGGGGAACTAACACCACGATATTTCAACAGGGACACAGAGGTCCTAGTCAATGGGCTAGTATAGGGGGTTCATTATCTTCGCAGAGGAGATCCCACCACCAGCCGCACCAAGCATGGCCTGAGCTACCACCCAGCTCACTGCAGTATCTGCGGTCTCTCTCTCTCTCACACACACACACACACATACACAGACACGCACGCACATAAATTCCAGATTTTGTTCCAAAGAAGTCCCATTTTCAAGTACACGAACTTACAGTATTTCAACCCCCTGGGTTCCTGCAAAAATATGCACTTATTTATATCCAATCACAATCAGTAATTCTGGCTATTTCATTTTGTCTCACTTTATTATATTCAGCCAAACAATGCTTCGAAGCACTTGTCCCGTTATGAAATACAATTTTGAGCAGACAACCTTTTATCCTCAGTTGTTATCTTGACCGTTATCTGAATTGTACCATTTTCCGTGTTATGAAAGTTTCTCTTGCCCTTTGCCTGTGCCTGTTTCTGTTTGTAGCAGTTACACAGTCTCCACTCAGTTGGCTGGACGGCAGGATTGTGATGCAGAGGGAGGCCAGCAGCGCAGGTTCAATTCCCCCACACTGACAGTGGATACTATGAAGGGGACGTTCTCTCAAAAATGGGCAATCTAGCATGGTCAATCCACTGTAAGCTGCACATCTGTGTACTCTGGGAGGAAACTGGAGCATTGGGAGGGAACCCACACAAATACGTGGAGAATGTTCAAACTCACTTGAGTTTGGAAGTGAACGCAGTTCCTTGGTGATGTGAGGCAGCAGAGCTAACCACATATCCATCATACTCTTCAGTTAGTTCTGTTAGTTACTTGTAGCTGACTAAAGAAATCCAACTGACTTGTTCTGATAACTGAACCTGACAGAATCTTAGACTTTTATCATCGGCCATATCGCCAACCTGGTTACATTTAAAATTTGTTGTGAGCAGTGGAGGAGTGGGATTAGAAATGGAAATAGTGACAACCTCCAACCTCAGTCAGACCCGCAGTGAGGAGAAAGTCACAAAGTGGGAATTCATTCAAGTGGGAATTCTCTCACCCAGACGTTTGGGAGAGTTGAATCTTCATATTATATCGAGGCTGGCTTTGTCTGATTTTCCATAGATAGGTGAATCAGGCATCATTGTGAAATCAGAGAAAAGTGCAGCTGGGAACACAATGACATGAGCCATGACCTTATTTACTGGTGCAATAGTGTCAAAGTGCCGAATGGCCCAGTTGTGTCTATCAGCCCTATGTTCTGATGTTTCATTCAGCCCTTCGATCCTGCTGTACAGGACCATATTGAGGCCACACCAATGGTTTGGTGTAGTTTGGCAAATGCATTGGAAAGTCCAGGCTGGGTAAGGAAGTGAGCCCCACTACATCCCTCTATCCAGACTTCCCCTCTCTTAACTTCTGCTCCTGGTGTCGGTCATGTTACAGGCCCAGATTCGCCTTGAATACAGCCCCCATGCCCCACACAAGGTCAACTCAGACAAATTCTCTGCTGTCTCTGAATGAAACATTTTACATCATGACTTCCAGGAAAATAATCAAAGTATTTTCTAAAAAACATAAATAAGAACGTAAGAAATAGGAACAGGAGCAGGCTATTCTGCCCCTTAGACCTGCGCTGTCATTCAATAAGAACATGGCTGATCTACTCCACAGTTCAACTCCACTTTCCTACTAACCGTTTGCATCC
>NC_057717.1:19764055-19766246 GCF_004010195.1 Chiloscyllium plagiosum
TACCATTGAAATATTTACAGCACCTTCACCTTGAGGAATCATGTAAAATACTGGTGTAAATTATCTCTGTTCTCTGTATCCAGTTCCCCAGTCACACCCTCCAAATGTCCTCAATATACTTTCCTGACTTTCTTTCTACCAAAGATCACACACACCTCTTGAACTCTTCTTACATACACGGAAAAACTCGCGCTGCTTGTTTTTTATATTTCTTGCCAATTTGCTTACATCACATCATATCTTCTCATTCACCACTGCTAAAAGCCTGTTTATCTGTTGTCACACCCTCTTTTCCCTGTCACCTACCCCCCACCTTTGGCAAGGAACTAAAATGCCCAGTTTCCGATCGTTTTCAGTTCTGAAGAAGTGTCACACTGGACTTGAAACGCTAACTCTGTTTCTCTGTCTCTGCAGAGGCTGATAGACCTGCTGAGTTTCTCCAGAAATTAATAGGCACAGCACAAATTTTCAATTAAATAAATAACTATGGATACTGGAAATGAAAATGCACAAATTGCTGTAGAAACTGTGAGCTTTGTCGAAGGCTCACTGGACCCGAAAGATGAACTCAGCTTTCACTCCACAAGATGCAGCCAGACCTGCTTAATTTCTTCAGCAATTTCTGTTTTTCAACATTTTCCAAAGACTTGTTTCGAATCTGCTCAAAAGTCCTGTCCGGCATAGAGCGCTGTACATTGGGAAGAGTACAAAACGCAAAATGCGCAGGTTCATTGGTTCTGAAACAACATAAGGCTGGCATCAGTGACACGACAGAGGTCTTAATCATGGTCAGGGAGAAAAACAGAGGAAAAAACATTCACTTCAAACACAGCAGATGGTATTACGGGAAAGAAAATGTTTCAGCTTAATATGTTAAAGTATCTGAGTAATGTAATGAATTAGAGGCGTGACATCAGGGCCCTCAGCAGAATGAGAATATGAAACTGGAAACCAGGTTCGGTCACTGAATACAGGGTTGATGGGTGAATGGGTCTCGGTGTGAACCGGGGGAAAGTCAGTAGAATTGATTTTCAGGTTTTCAGCTCACACTGGGTTATCATGTGATCACAGCAGCAGCCGCAGCAGAATTGCATTCAATCATAATCCATAACTTTTCCCCCAGGGTAATCCATCACTGTACAATTATCATCAAGCCGAGTGATGGTTCAGTGACGAGTTGGAGTGAACATGCCAGAGTCAGAACCATGTGTATCTAAACCTGATGACAACCCATTAAAGCTACCGTCCTTGACTGGTTACATTCCAAACAGCAGAACTACCATCTGATGGAGAGGGGAAAAGTGATCCCAAGACAAAAAGCTAAGATCGAAACTCTGCAGCCCTGTCACATTCAGTCATCATTGTCGATGGACTATTAAACAACTTACTGGAGGAGAGGACTCCACAAATATCCCCATATTAAATAACGGAACAGCCCTGTACATCAGTATAAAAGACAAGGATGTAGTGTCTGCACCATCCACAGCCAGACGTGTTGAGTGGATGATCCAACTCACCCTCGCCATGATGCCCACAGAATCATAGATGCCAGTCTTCAACCAATTTGATTCGCAGCACGTGACATGAAGAAACAGCTGAACACAGTCGATACGACAAAGGCAATGGGCCCTGACAGCATTGCTGCAATAGAACTGAAGATTTGTGCTGCACAACAAGCTGTGCTCCTGGGGAAGCTGTCTGGCCACGTGGAAAATTGCTCAACTATATCCAGTCCCATAACAAGGGAATGACTACAGTCTGACCATTTAACACACCCTCAGTCCCGTCACGATCGTCACGTTGATAAGAGTTCTTTTTGACCGAGCAGTCCAGCAGCATAGAAAAAACCTGCTCAGTGTGGTTTCCGATAGGTCCCCATGTGGAGATGGTGCTGTTGTGGTAATGTCACTGGATTACTAATCCAGACCAGGCTAATGCTCTGGCAGCTGGTGGAAGTTAATAACAATTAACAAAATATCGAGATGTAAAACCTGGCGTCAGTAACAGTGACCTTGAAGCCAATGTTGATTGTAAACACCAATTTCCTTCCCCAATGTGCTTTCAGGAAGTGAATCTCCTGTGCTTTTCTGGTCTGGCCTAAAAGTGACCCCAGGCACACAGACATGTGATACACTCTTCAATGGTCTCTGATTCGGCCAAGAAAGACACTCTATTGTATCAAACTGCTCCG
>NC_057717.1:19766821-19769918 GCF_004010195.1 Chiloscyllium plagiosum
GTTCAATTTCCGCATTGGGTGACTGTCTGTGTGCAGTTTACACATTTTCCCCGTGTCTGCGTGGGTTTCGCCGGGTGTTCCAGTTTCCTCCCATAACGATGTGCTGGTCAGGTGAATTGGCCATGCTAAACTGGCCTTAGTGTTAGGTGTGTTAGTCAGAGGTAAACATAGGGTCGGGAAATGGGTCTGGGTTAGTTACTATTCGGAGGGTGGTGTGGACATGTTGCACCGAAGGGCCTGTTTCCATATTGTCGGGAATCTAATCCAACTGGAATCCCGCAGTAGAGTCATGTGGTCAGTCAGCTCGCGTGCTTTCTGGTGAAGAGCTTGGTGAAAGGTACAGTGCTGTAGTCAATAACTGTTTTGTGGAAGTGTTGCATTTACAGCACTAATTCATGACAATATATGGTTTTAAGATTTACGTAGACTGTGCTGTTGTTTGTGTTACGTTGACTATTATATTTGTTTTGATTTTTCCTGACATTATTGGGCGTTCGCCCCTTACCCTCCTTTTCCCACAGCCCCCATTATGTTTATTGCTCTGCTTTCTATAATAGTGTTCCACAGGAACACAGATACCGCGTTATCAGAGAACAACCTGCAATGATCGCTATTCCTCTATCTTCACACCATACTCCTGCACTCTTCCCATCCCTTTCCTGTCTAAATTCATTATTTATATTCAGTGCCTTGTCTTCCACAGCCTGATCTGGGAGAGAATTCCCCACGTTCACCAGTCTCTGAGTGCAGACATTTATTCTCATCTGAATGCAGAGTGGCTTGTCTGTACTTAATACTGTGGGCGCCTGTTTGAGATGTTCCAGCCAGGGGAATTATCATCCCTGCTTCCATGCTGTCTCCCCCGTTAGAGTTTTATATATTTCACCCATATTCCTAAAGCTCATGGAATAAAGGCCCAGTCATCCCAAACTCTGCTCCTACAACAAGCCTGTCAACCCAGAGACAAGACTGGTCATCCTTTACTGCTCTCCCCCAATGTCAGGATTGTGCTTTATTTGGTAAGGAGAGCAAAACTGTACACAATACTGCACAATGTTCGAGATGGGGTCTCACCAAGGGCCTGTACAGCTGCAGTAAGACACCCTTACTCCTGTACTCAAATGATGGTCAACGCACCACTTATCTTCTTAACTGTTTGCACCGTCCATAATCAAACAATCAGAGAAGCTTAGACTGTGTACTGTCAGAAAAGCAGTACGATCTACATTAGTCCCACTTTCTTACATGGGATCTGTAGCCATAAATGTTATGATACTTCAAGTACGTTTTAATCGTTGTGAGATTAGCCATCACAACTATCCTCTCAGGAAGTTTAATCCTGACCCCAACACACTCTGGGTGAAAAACAATCCTCATATCTTCTCTAAACCTCAACCCCTTCACTTTAAAAGAGTGTTTCCTTGTTCATGTCTCTTTTACTAAAAGGAACAGCTGCTGTCTACCAACCATCTCCATGCCCCTCGTAATCTTATCCTTCTGAATCACGTGCCCCTCCGCCTTCTCTGCTCCAACGTGAACAACCCGAGCTTATCTAGCCTCTCTCTATAGCTGATATGCTCCATCCCAGGGAACATCCTGGTTAATCTCCTCTGCTCCTTCCACAATGTGACTCCCAGAACTCCACACAGTATTCCATCTGTAGCCGAATTAATCTTTTGTATAACTCTTACAATCTATGTCTCAATGAATAAAGGCTATGCCGACAGTCGCATGTGACTTCTGAACTAGCCTATTACCCTGCCTAGTGACATTCAGGGATGTGTCGAGATGCACCCTCTGAGCTTCCTAGTGTGCTGTCATCCATTGAGTCCTCCCCTGACTGGTTCCTTCTTCCAAAGTACATCACCTCATATTTATCACGGTTACATTCCATCTGCCATTAATCCACCCATCTGATCATTCCATCTGTATCTTCCTGTAACATAAGACCTTTCGCCTCATTGCCAACAACCCAGACAATCTTTGTGCTAAACGCAAACTTACTTAACACACTCTTCCCACCCCCCTCCACATTCGCATCTACATCATTTCTGAATAACGCAAATAATAAGGGATACAGCACTGATTCCTGTGATACTCCAGGGGAGACTGGTCTCCAATCACACAAATAGGTTTCTACCACCACTCTCTGTCTCCTGCCAGTTAGACAACTTGAATATAACTTACTAAGTTACACTTGATAGTATGAGATTGTACTTTCTTTATTAGTTTCCCATGCGGGCCGTTGACAAAGGTTTTGCTGAAAAACCATAGAAGTGACCTTTCCGCAAAAAAATCAATAAAATTTGTTCGGCATGACTTCCCTCTGATATCCTCATGCTGACAATCCCTGATCAAATATTGCTTCTCTAAATGAAGATGAATTTTCTCCTTCCCTATTTTCCCCAATAGCTTCCTTGACACTGATGTGATACTCATTGATCTACAGTTCCTTGGCCTATCTCCACCCGCACTCCTGTAAAGGCTCCAGTGTGACCAGATCTTACTTAAACGTTTGAGTCAGTGCCTTTCCTCCCTTGTCTCCAGCAGCAGCCTGGGATACAACTCATCCAGCCCCGGGGATTTGTCCAATTTTATACCATCCAAAACCATCATTCCCTGCTCGCATCTTATATCAATCCGTTTAAGATCTTCCCACTCCATCTTCTTGAAATATGTACCTGCCTCCACATTCTCCCAAGTAAAACAGATGTGAAGCTCTCATGTCACAAACTATCAATGTTCTCCAGCTTCACACACAAATTGCCCCCTTGGTTTCTAATGGGCCCTGATTGTTCCCTGGTTATTCTGTTCTGCTTGATGTCCTTGTGGAATATCTTGAAATTCTCGCTAATCTTGCTCATACTTTTCAATGCCCCTATGTTCGTCACTCCCCTCTGTGTGATATATTTAAAGTTTCATTTCGATCATCTCTCATTCTTTGAAACTCTACGGAATACTGGCGGAGTTCGCTCATCGGATAATCTTGCCATACAAGGGATGATATTGGAGAATGTCCATTCAGTATATGAGATCAGTATGATTTACTTGGATCAGGAAATCAAAGCTGTACACAATACTCCAGGTACAGACTAAC
>NC_057717.1:19771298-19776953 GCF_004010195.1 Chiloscyllium plagiosum
TGACGTGGGCTCTCGGGAGGCTAATGGTAGATTCAGGCGAGATGTTTGGCGAGGCATATCTCATCATTTAAATTATCTCACCACATCTTACCCGGTCCTCTCAAGTGTCATTGTGAGATTTTCTCCAGATCTCCCGTTATCCTGGTGAAGTAGAGAAGGGTAATGATCTTTCAACAATGCTGTGTTTCCCCCAGACAGCTGAGCCTGCTCTAACCTGAGTGGGAACCTTACAGCAGGCTGCAAGAGTGTTGTTGCTGCTGGACTGGACCTTGGTGAGATCACACCTGGAGTACTGTGCACAGGTTTAATCTCCTCCTTGTGGAAAAGATATTGGAATTACATCAGAGATTATTCCCTTAACTGGTTTCTGCAATGAAGGTGTTAATCATAAAATCTCTACAGTGTGAAACTAAGCCATTTGACGCATCGACTCCACACACATCCTCCGAAGACTATCCCATCCAATTCCACCACTCACCCTACCCAATCTTCTAACTTGGCATTTTCCATGGCCTCCACATCCCCGAACATTATGGGTAATTTAGCGTGGCCAATTCACTTAGCACGCACACCTTGGGACTGAGGGAGGAAGCTGGAGACTGAAATTGAATCTGAATCTCTGGTGCTGTGAGGCAGCAATGCTAAACACGATTCTACCTCGTGTGGGCAACACAACCTGCCTGCACAGTTTAGTCCTTGAAAAGTGACATTTGAGCAGGGAGATTTCATAACTCCCCAAACCTGCCACTGACCAACAGGAGGAGGACATTGAGGTCTTGAGCGGCCTGGTCGGAAACAGGTGCAGGACATTCAGGCCATCAGGACTAATGTCAGAACACCAGGAGGACTTTCAGCCTATCGTGTGTGTAAAGCCGGAACACAATGAGTCCATTTAGTCACTCATACCTCTTATACAGCAACTGGGGCAGATCTTTTACAGCCTTGTGCTTGTTACAAAGGAATTGTGAAAGGGAACGTCGAGGTTATTGAAAGGGAAGGACTTCGAATAACCAGCTTCACTGGGAAATGAAAAGTAGTGAAAAAAGTGTTGAGATTGAAGACAAAGTATTGGAATACGTTATGAAGGAAGTAATAACAGGAAATATCCAAAGCCAAGCCACAATCCAGCACAGTCAACATAGTTTGATGAAGGATAAATCATGTTTGAATGATGTGACTAACTTTCTTTAACAAAACGTAACAAGAAAGATGGATAATGGGGATCCTATAGATGGATTATATCTGGGCTTCCAGACATGAGTGCGTAACCGCAAATGATTAATATGCAAGACAAGAACACATGGGGTTAGGAACAATTTAATTGCTAGGGGAGAGGATTAGCTAACGAGTAAAAGATATAATATGGAGCCGCTGGCTTTGGACTGGGTTGGACAAGGTCAAAAATCAAATGAGACCGTTAGAGTACAATGGGTTTATTTGTAAACACAAGGTTTCATTGCGCTGCTCCTTCATCAGGTATAAGAGAGAGGAAGACCTTAAACAATGAAGTTATAAGGAAAAGATCAAAGGGTTGTACAACTCATGCACATGAATTGTCCACACACCTAAGATGGCTCTTAAGTACTTAATCAATTAGAATGTAGGTGCGAGTTTGATTGATTAATATGCAAATCGCAGAATTTATTTCAAGTCACTGCCTGGAGACACCTTCAGGTACTATCGATGTAAATGAAGTGACACTTATGGTCAGACAATGTATTCTAAGCGTGAGGCCTTGTTTGGAATCTGTCTGTGTCTTGATCTGGAGTTAGACTGTTTTTATTTACAAAGTAGGAGTGTGTGCGTATGTGTGAGAGAGGGGGGCGTGTCTGTGTGAAGGAGAGAGAGAGAGAGACACTGCACATATGTGAGAGAGAGTGAGGGGGAATATGCATGGGAGTGCGCGAGGGAGAAAGAGAGGCTGTGTGCATGCGTGCGTGTGACAGAGTGGACTGCGAGTGTGGAATGTGAGAGAGGGGGAGTGTGAATGTGTATGAGGGGCAGATAGGGAGAGTGTGCGTCATTGTATGTAACGGGGAGAGTGAGAATGTGTACTTGTCCCGGCTAAGATGCAGGCAGATACGGCTGATCACTTTCCCCACACACTCACTCCGTGGTTTCAGAGCTTCTCCTCTCTGCATTTGTTGTTCATGTTACAGACCCAGATGCTGTAACTACAGTCCCCATGCTCCATCGAGAGTTGTGTCACCAAATCCTCAGGTCTCCCTGAATGTCTGAGGCAGCTCACAGCACAACCTCCAGCAAACCATCCCCAGCAGCTCCACTAACCTTTCAATAACAGGAGTCAGCTACAAGCCCTTCAGCTACAAGTTAGATGCCTAGTCCTTTACAATTATACTCAAGGGTCTTCCTCGTGTTACTGACCGCACAATCAACTGACAGAGACAAACAGAGGCATTCCGCGGGCAGGCGCATACCAAGTTTCAAACACGTGAGTCAGAGCTGCTAGAACACCGCTGTCCATGAAGCACCACATGGGACACATCGGGAAGTGAACAACAGCCTGACACACACCATTTCAATGTTTCTGAGCTTCACCATGCCAGCACTCGATGCACGAGGGAGTCAAAAATAAGGCCAGGGAAAGATACATAATTTAAAAAGAACAAATAATTTATTAACTGATAACTTGCTGAAAATATGGATAAGGAGATGGGGGGATTGGGATAACGGGATAAGGGAGAAAATGGTGGGTCCAATCCCAAGAAAGCAAACATTGAATGGAGACATTGCCAGGTCCGCTAGAATGGTCCATTGGCTCAAATTCTCAATCTGCTTCGAGAACCAGCCCAGACACCAGCAGACCGTGCTAGTGGATAACTCGATAAGCTGGACTATCTGCACAGCATGGGGAGCATTGCAAATCTTTGCCAGGAAATTCCAATCCTCTAACAACACCCTCTGCCTCCTACCTTCGAGACAGTTTTGTTTCCAAATGGCTTTCATATGAAAAAAAAAACCTTGTTAAACAGGTGACCATGCACAATGTTATTCAACGCCTTACTGATGTCCATATCGACAATGTGCACCACTCTATCTCAATTGCTCTTTTTAGTCGCTTCTTCAAAAAACTCTCAGTCAAGTCAGTGAGACACAATATTGCTTGCACAAAGTCATGTAAACTATCCTTAATCAGTCGTTACCTTTCAAAATGTGTGAAAATCCGATGACTCATAATCCCCTCCAACAACTTACCCACCACTGACGTCAAGCTCACTGGCTTTTCCTTATCACCCTTCTTCAATCCTTTAAGTAGTGGCACCACGTTAGCCAACCTCCAGTCTTCTGACACTTTACCTGCTACTATTGATGATTGCAAGGGGCCCAGCAATCACTTCCCTAGCTTCCCACAGCGTTCTAGCGTACCTCTAATAAAAGGCAGGACATTTTCTTTCTTATGCATGTTTTAAGACCTCCAGCAGCTCCTCTGTAATAGAGACACTTTCCTAGATGTCACTACTTATTTCCCAAATTCTCTAACTTCCATATCCTCCTGCGAAGTAAATACTGATACAAAATATTCGTTCAGTACCTCCTCCATTTCCTGTGGTTCTGCACATGGGCAGCCTTGCTGATCTTTAAGGATGTCCTATTCTCTCCACAGTTACTCTTTTGTCCTTGACGTATTTGTAGAATTCATTTGGATTCTCCCTAACTCTGTTTGCCAAAGCTATCACATGTCCCCTTTTTATGCTCCCAATTTCCGTCTTAACTATACTCTCGTTGCCTTCAGACTCTTCTAGTGATTCACTTTAAATCAGGAATTAAGAGGCTAATGATGACCATTTCGATTGTCGAAAAAATCCATCTGATTCACTGACGTAGAAATCCTTTGGATTCTCCTTCACTCTGTTTGCCAAAGCTATCACATGTCCCCTTTTTATGCTCCCAATTTCCGTCTTAACTATACTCTCGTTGCCGTCAGACTCTTCTAGTGATTCACTTTAAATCAGGAATTAAGAGGCTAATGATGACCATTTCGATTGTCGGAAAAATCCATCTGATTCACTGACACGCTTTAAGGAAACAAACTGCCATTCTTACCTGGTCTGGCTTACAAGTGACTCCAGACTCTCAGCAATGCGGTTGACTGCTAACTGCCCTCTGGGCAAATAGGTATGGGTAATCGATGCTTGCCTAGCCAGGGACGCCTTCATCCCGTGAATGAATTAAGAAAAACCCTCAATTCCTGCTGTGTATACCTGACATATGCTTCCTGTTTGTCCGTGTAGAGCCTCAATTTCTCCAATCCTCCAGCATTCCTTACACGTACCATCCTTACCCTTCACCCTAACAGGGCCATAATGTCTCTGTTCTCTTGACATCTCATTATTGAAGGCTTCCCACTTCGCAACTGACCCCCTTTTCTGAGAATATCTGTCCCAATCGAATTTGGAAAATTCTTAGTTAATAACATCAAAATTGGTTTCAACAATTTAGAACTTTAAGTTTTAGACGTGGTTCATCCTTTTCCATCTCTATTTTAAAACTAATAGAATTCTGAAGACTTGCCATAAAGTTCTCCCCCACTGATACCTCAAGCACCCCCTCCCCACTGCCTTATGTCCCAAGGATAAGGTGACGTTTAGCTCTTTGTCTGTGATGGAGAGCATTGGTCAAGCTGCTGCAGCGTTGTAACTGGGATAGGTGTTGGCATTGTCTTCGATTCATTGGGTTGAATCTAACAATAATTTGCCTCAGTGACATTTTCATTGAGTGTGACATAGGAATTTTCTGCACGAAGCTGAACTAGTTTCCTGGTGCTATCTTATCTAAATCAACTAATCATTTACCCACCTCACCCCATGGTATCCCTCTCATTCAATGCCAGCCCGATTCTCCCACCCATCATGTCAGTAGGTAATCTGCATCGTCCGTATATCCCTGGATATTCCGTGATCCCTAACACTGGTGCCATCGTTAAAAGGTCAATGGGCACATGGATGAGCTTTCTCAGGTTGGAGCTGCCCTATACAGTTTACCCCGAGCATGGCAGACAAGGGGCAATTACACCACGGTTTGTCGGCAGGGACACAGAGGTCCTAGTACAGACGAGGGATGGGCTAGTACAGACGAGGACCATTCTCTTCCCAGAGGGGGGCACACCACCAGACCCACCAGGCATGGTCTGAGCTCAGAGCAGTATTTGTGGTCTGAAGGAATGTCCAGCAATACAGGACAAGCATCAATAACCTCCCCCACTCTGTCAGGATAAGGGTCACCGTATACTCTCTGCTCCCTCACACTCACTGCATATCTGTTATAGCACCGACCCCCGATCAAGGCTCATGCTCCACACTCTCACTGCTGCATGCAGCACCATCCCTCTCTCTTTCCTCTCTACTATATCTCCCTCACTAATAGCACCGGATGGATACAGCACTGTTGACTGACTCCCTCTCGACACATCAGGATAAGGGTCACCGTATACTCTCTGCTCCCTCACACTCACTGCATATCTGTTATAGCACCGACCCCCGATCAAGGCTCATGCTCCACACTCTCACTGCTGCATGCAGCACCATCCCTCTCTCTTTCCTCTCTACTATATCTCCCTCACTAATAGCACCGGATGTATACAGCACTGTTGACTGACTCCCTCTCGACACATTGCCATCTGCCAACCGCACCCCC
>NC_057717.1:19778102-19781141 GCF_004010195.1 Chiloscyllium plagiosum
ATTTTGTTTAGGAGAGTTAATGGAAATGTGACAGATTTGAGGGGCTGAGTGGTCGATATTTGTTTCTAATTGTCAACTCCTCATATATCAAAAGAGTGGTGATTGGTTTGAGGGGAACACATTTTGAGAATAAGGACCTTTCCATTTCAGACTGAGACAGGGGTGCTCCTTTCTCTTTAGGATTGTGTAATCTGTGGTGTTCTCATCCCGAGGGAGCAGTGAAGACTGGATTACAGAAAACACTCAAGGTTGAGTTCCATAGAACTCTGATGAACTAAAGAATCCATGTTTATTAGGAACAGACAGGGAAATTATGTTTAGTGACAATCGCATCAACAATGCACATTCCGAATGGTGCAGCAGGCTCAAGGAGCTCAATGGCCAGCTGCTACTCCTAACCTACGTGTTGTTCTCTCAAGCACTCCGTAAAGTTACAGGGGTAAAGAAAGATCCCATTCAGCCAGTCAGCACCATTATGCGACAGGAGGAGACCCTTCTGCCCTCTAAGGATTTACGCATGAACAGATTGAAGTCATTCAACTTGTTAAGTACATTACTCTGCGTAGGATGAGGCCATCCAACCTTTCTAGCCTGCTACCCAGCAACAGGAGCAACCTAGTTAACAATCAGGGAATAAACATTCGGGTTTTTCAGGTTGCAAAGTTGTAACTGTGTTGGAGTTCCCCGGGGATCAGTGTGAAATTATCAACTATTTACAATCTATACCAATGACTTGGATGAGAGGACTGATTGGCTTGGAGCTCAGTCAGCTCATTCACAAAGATAATCATTTAACTGGACATGGAGACTCTGAAATGGGATACAGATGGGGAGGTTAGTGATCAAAACTTTGGCAGAAAACAGTATAATGTTGGTTAAGACAAGTCAGTGTTGTGTTGATACGAGAAAATAACAGTCACCTTCTTAAATGGAGAGAAAATCACAGAACTCATTGGTATAGAAGGATTTGTGCATTCCGGTACATGAGCCACGTAAACCTAGTCAGCAGATTCAGCCAATAATTAGAAGAAGGTATCGAATCTTGCTGTTTTATGCAAAGGCTATTAGTTATAATCATTAGGATGTATTACTGCATTTGTACATGACAATACTGAGACTACATCTGAAGTATTGTCTCCCGTAATGAACCCCTAAACTGAAAGGAAAATATGCAATGGTTTTAGAAGCTTTTCACTGATGTTTTACTTTACTCTTTGCTAGAATGAAGGCCTGATGGAATCATAGTGACATACAGCACGGAAACAGACCCTTCAGTCCAGCTTATCTGCACCGACCAGATATTCCAATCTGATGTAGTAATCTTTGCCAGCATTAGACCCATAATCCTCTAAACGGTTCTTATTGACATACCAATCCATTGCCTCTTAAATGTTGTAACTGTACCAGCCTCCATCACCTTTGCTGCCAGTTCGTCCCATACACACACTATCCTCTGTGTAAAAAAGTTACCTCTTCAGGTATCTTTTTAATATTACCCCTCTCACCTTGAATCTATGCCCACTGGTTTGGACCCCCTCCGACCTTGGAAAATAACCATATCCATGCCCCCCATGGCCTCTACAAGGTCAGAACACTTCAGACCTGAGAATAAGAGATGTTCATATTGAACATAAAGGACCCTGAGGAGAGTGTACTGGGCGTAGCTGAGGAAGGAGAGAATAAAACTAAGGATTTAATTTAATAAAACAATATATTCATTTTAACACCGTTCTTTGAAGACATGAATTTATTGTACAATAATTATGAAGACACATATAAAAATATTTTCAAAAGATAAATTACAAATCACTCCTCAATGAAGCATATTACAGGGATGGAGTATGCAATCAGAGGAATGTTTAACCAGACACTACATGGTTCACGTTGGTGTTCGGGTCACATTATTATATGTTTCAGCTCAGAGAGGAAGAAAATGTAACTTGCCTGAGAAGCCACAGCCATTGCTCCATCGCTTTACTTGTTCATTTTTTTGAGTAACTTTGTTTTTGTTTTAGCTTAATTGTTTTTGTAAATTTAAGAAACATGCCTGACATGTACCTAACACTGTACCTGACCCAGTCTGAGACTGATTTCATTTGCCATATCACATACTTGGTTCCACTGATAATTTGCCATGACCGATGGAGGATGGGACTAGAAAAAGATACAATGACTCTCCAACCTCGGTAGGAACAGGGATAAGGAGAAATTCTCTAAGGACCGTTTGATTCGGAGGTGTCTTCCCCACAGGTCTGTGGTACCTGTGTGTTTGCACTTATTCAAAATTGTGTTAGATGCGCAATTTAGCATGGTCAATCCACTGAAAGTCTTTAGACTGTGGGAGGAATCTGGCGCACCTGGAGGAAACACTTGCAGACAGGGGGAGAATGTGAAAACTCAATACAAATAGTCTTGAGTGTGGAAGCAAACCGGGCCCCTGGCACTGTGAGACCGTCGTGTTAAGCACTGAGACACCATGCCACTCCTACTCCCACTCTGCTCCCCACAATGAATCACTGTGCTAGGGAATACTGGGAAAAATGTAAATCTGTAATATAAACAGAATACAGTGGCAAAACACTGCAGGTGAGCCAGTATCTGGAAAGAGAAATAGAGTTAGAATATTAAGCCTGATATTACCCTATTGGGGAAAACTCATATTCGACTCAATAAGTTAAATCTGTTTCTCTCTGCTCAGAATCTGTTAAGGTTTTCCAGCACTTTCAACTTACTTAGTCTTTTGGACTGTGGGTATTTGTCTGATCTGAAAGGGAACAGTGAAGCTGCCATTTCTGTTAGCTCTCGAGTATTTGGTTGTGGCTTCTGAATGAAAAATTTAAATATATGAGAATAACTACCGTTACGCATTATGAAAATGTTGAACTCAGTGGTACTGACATCACACAATCAATCATCTGTAAGTAACTAACTGAATTAACGATTCCAATTGTTATCAATGTCTTGTCATGCTCCTGATGTCACTGGCATCAAACTCATCCAGCAAGGTCTTACCTTTCCGAAACTTCAGATGAGAGTGTG
>NC_057717.1:19783979-19786366 GCF_004010195.1 Chiloscyllium plagiosum
GTCAAAAAACTCAATAAGATTCGTTAGGCACGACCTACCCTTCACAAAACCACGCTGACTGTCCCTGATCAGATTATTAGTTTCTAGATGGTTATAAATCCTATCTCTTATAACCTTTTCCAACACTTTACCAGCAACTGAAGTGAGACTCACTGGTCTGTAATTACAAGGGTTGTCTCTACTATCCTTTTTGAACAAGGGAACACCATTTGTTAACCTTCAGTCCTCAGGCATTATTCCTGTAGACAATGATGATTTGAAGATCAACGCTAAAGTGGCAATTTCTTCCCTTGCTTCCCAGAGGATCCTAGTATAAATACCATCCAGCCCAGGGGACTTGTCTATTTTCACACTGTGCAGTATTTCTAATACCTCTTCCATATGAACCTCAATCTCTTCTAGTCTATATGCAAGTATTTCTGTATCTTCCTCGCCAACATTTTCATTTTCTATAGTGAACACTATCGAAAAATATTTATTTAGTGCTTCCCCTATCTCCTCTGACTCCACACACAACTTACCACTATTATCCTTGATTGGCCCTAATTTAACTCTTGTCATTCTTTTATTCCTGACTTACCTATGGAAAGCCTTAGGATTAACCCTGATCCTGTCCGCCAACAACTTCTCATGTCTCCTCCTGGCTTTTCTGAGCTCTCTTTTTGGTCTTTCCTGATTTCTTTGTAACCCCCAAGCGCCCTAAATGAGCTTTCAGATTTTGTTCTAACATAAGCCTCCTTCTTCATCTTCTTGACCAGAGATTCCACTTCCTTAGTAAACCACGACTCACGCGTTCTATATCTTCCCACTGCCTGACAGGTGCATACTTATCTCGGACACACACGAGCTTTTCCTTGAATAAGCTCGATATTTTTAATGTGGTCATCCCCTGCAGTTTCCTTCCCCATTCTATGCTTCCTAAATATTTCCTAATTGCATCATAATTTCCCTTCTCCCAGCTATAACACTTGCTCGGTGGAGTACACCTATCCCTTTCCATCACTGAAGTAAACCTGACAGAATTGTGATCGCTGACTCCAAAGTGCTCGCCTACTTCCAAATCTATCATCTGGCCAGGCTCGTTGCCCAGTCCTAAATCTAAAGTGGCTTCGCTCCTTGTAGACCTGTCTACATACTGTGTCAGGAAGCCCCCCTGCACACACTGGACAAAAACTGACCCATCTATGGTATTCGTACTGAAGTGATCCCAGTCAATATTTGGATAGTTGAAGACCCCATGACAACTACCCTGCCTCTCTCACTCCGATCGAGAATCATCTTTGCTATCCTTTCCTCTACATCTCTGGGACTATCCGGAGGCCTATGGAAAACTCCCAGCATGGTGACTTCTCCTTTCCTGTTTCTAACCTCAAAAACACTACCTCAGTTAACGAGTCCCCAAACATCATTTCTACACCTGTAATATTGCCCCTGATCAATAATGCCACACCTCCCACTCTTTTATCATTTTCTCTGTTCTTACTGAAACATCTGAATCCCGGAACCTGCAACAGCCATTCTTGTTTCTGCTCTATCCATGTCTCCATAATGGCTACAATATCGAAGTCACACGTATCGACCCTCACTGCCAGTTCACCCACTTTATTTCGGATGCTCCTCGCGTTGAAGTACACACACTTCCAACCAGGTTCTCACTTGCCTGAGACTTGACTTTGGAACTCCCTACTCTCATCCTCTTCTGTATCTGTCCTACAATTTTGGTTCCCATCCCCCTGCTGTATTAGTTTAAATCCACCTTAATTGCTTTAGCGAATTTCCCACCTAGGATATTGGTACCCCTTTGGTTTAGATGAAGACCATCCTGCTTGTAGAGGTCCCACCTATCCCAGAAAGAGCTCCAATAATCAAAAACCCCGAAACCCTCCTTCCTGCACCATCTCTGTCGCCACGTGATCAACTCCTTTCTCTCCCTATTCCTCACCTCACTAGTATGTGGCACGGGCAGCAAACCAGAGAAAACAACTCTGTTTGTCCTAGCTCTAAGTTTCCATCCTGGCTCACTGAATTTCTGCCTCAAGTCCCTATCTCTCTTCCGACCTATGTTGTTTATTGCCAATGTGGATCACGATTTGGGGCTCCTCTCCGTCCCCCCAAAAAATCCCAAAAACACGATCAGAGACATCACGGACCCTGGCACCCGGGTGGCAACACACCAACATTGAGTCTCACTTGTCCCCACAAAACCTCCTATCTGTCCCCTAACTATTGAGTCTCCAATGACTACTGCTCTGCTCCTCTTCCTATTCTCTTCTGAGCAGCAGGTGCTCCACTGCTTTGCCTGGTAAGTCTTCCCCGCCAACACTATCCAAAACGGTAAACTTATTGTTGAGGGGAATGGCCACAGGGGATCCCTGCACTGCCTGCCG
>NC_057717.1:19786418-19788232 GCF_004010195.1 Chiloscyllium plagiosum
GTGGTGACCCTTACTTCCCACTTCCTGCAAGAGGAAAATTGCATTGCCCTAAACTCCATTCCCACTATTCTAACTCCCGAAGTGACTACTAAAAAGAAAGGATTAGGAAATTACATAGTTACCTTACCTTGTCAATCTGGCTCCCATAACGTTTTTTTAGGTTAGAGGAGGAGGATGGGTGGGAGTTACTAATCGAGTAGTGTCTCGGGCAACGAAACCACGCAAAAATAAACTGTTCTACTTACCCTTCCCAGAAGTCCTTTGCTCGCTCCTCTCTCACTGGCCTGAAGGTAAGAAGTTTAAACATACTTACCGGCCTTACCGACAATCACCTTGCACCAACGTCACCTCCTCCTGGCTCCCCCCTCTCGCTGCTCCGAACTGTTGATGATATTAATGTGGGAGATGGGGAGGTAGGGTGGGGGGGTGTTGGGGTTGTCGGAATGATAAACAATGTTGTGGATGACACAACGATAGGCCGGATGGGTCACAGTGAGGAGGAATGTCTTAGGTTACAAGAGGGTACAGACTGATTGTTCAGATGGTCAGATTAATGACAGATAAAAAAAGCACTGAAATTTGTGAGATGCTGCACTTTGGAAGAAGTAACAAGACAAGAGAGAACTCAAACCATGAAGATAGGCTAGTCTTGCTTTTGGAGCAGAGAAGGTTGAGGGGTGAACCTGACAGAGGTGTATAAGAGCACCAGAGGTATGGGAAGAGTGAACAGACAGCAGCTGTTCCCCTAAATCAAAGGGTCAAAAACAAGGGACACATGTTTGAAGTGAAAGAGAAGATATTGAGAGAGGATTTGGGGAATCCGTTTTGAACCCAGACGATGGTTTGTGTCTAGAATGCATTGCCTGGGAGGCTGGTTCAGTAAGGTAACCTCACAAACTTTACAAACCACAAGCATCAGCACTGGATGGTGCAGACTCGATTGGCCTTGTCTTTATTAATGATTCCATGAGGTGGCAGCCATGAAAGCTCTGATACATTCTTAAACACCAACCAACGGTACTTGTTGGTTTGTTATGGCGAACTGTGCTCAGTAAGTGGCGAGATAACAAATCAACATCATCCCATGGAGTGTCAGCACTTACTCAACCTAGGACAGCTCAGCCATCTGTTAATATATCCAGGATAAATCACATGCTCAGTGCAAGCATCGTCCCTCCACAGCAATAACATAATTCCAACTGTGTGGCACCGTTATTTTAAGGACACCAATAACATAGACACAGACTTCCCTTCATTACTATATAGACTTATATCTGTAAGGTTGCTATTTCTCAGAAAAATAATAAACTCCATCATTGTTCGCTTTGACAATGAGTCCGTTTTCCTGTTTTCCTGCGAGCTGTTCATCACAGCATGACGGCTTGTGTAACACTCCATCCACCACCAGTAATGTTTATTCTCAGATAACCCAGCACATGAGATGCATTGCTGGCACTCCCTCCCACCAGCCACTTGGACGGACCAGCATCAATTGGACTGGAACGTCTCAAGGGCAATTAATGCTGGTATAGCTCCATTAAAATCCCAAATGAATTGATACGACAATCGGATTTTCTATAATTATTGAAAAACGTAGAGTCTTTTTTAATCATTTGATGAGTTTGTCACTGTCTTTATCGTTGTGTTATCTATGTCCATGAAACCATTTTGTACACATGCTAAAAGAACAAAAAACGCTCAGGTCACAGATAAAGTCATGGGGATGTATAGCATAGAAACTGACCCTTCGGTCTAACCTATCCATGCCGACCAGATATCCCAACCCAATCTAGTCCCACTTGCCAGCACCCGGC
>NC_057717.1:19788315-19849361 GCF_004010195.1 Chiloscyllium plagiosum
AACCTATGCCCACTAGTTCTGCACTCCCCGACCCCAGGGAAAAAAAGTCTTTGTCTATTTATCCTATCTGTGCCCTTCATAATTTTATAAACCTCTATAAGGTCACCCCTCAGCTTCCGATGCTCCAGGGAAAACAGCCCCAGCCTGTTCAGCCTCCCTCTGTAGCTCAGATCTTCCAACCCCGACAACATCCTTGTCAATCTTTTCTGAACCATTTCAAATTTCACAACATCTTTCCGATAGGAAGGAGACCAGAATTGCACGCAATATTCCAACAGTGGCCTAACCAATGTCCTGTGCAGCCGCAACATGACCAACGAACTCCTGTACTCAATACTCTGACCAACAAAGGAAAGCATACCAAACTCCTTCTTCGATATCCTATCTACCTGCGACTCCACTTTCAAGGAGCTATGAACCTGCATTCCAAGGTCCCTTTGTTCAGCAACACTCCCTTGGACCTTACCATTAAGTGTGTAAGAAGACAATGCAGCTTTTAAGCAAAAATGGCCAGGGCATAGTATGCTACAGTTCTTCAGGAAACTGGGAATAATGTACATTGATGTTTTCTGGCTGGCGTAGATGCATTGGGTTGAAGGGCCTATTTATAAGCTGTATGACTATCACTTTAATTGTTGAAAATAAAGAATGTAGTCTCACTATTTCCACAGCCTGTGAGCATTAAGTGGTAAGGAATGCAATTTCCAAGGTCACGCAGCACACCGACTTGAAGCTGTCAAATGGTTCAGAACCCTGTTTCTCTCTTTGTAACATACCTTTTAGTGTTCCTGCACCATAAGATACCCTGGGGTTTATCACCATATTCGGAATAGAAATTACACATAGGCAACAGAATGCTGGCCTTGCTAATGAAATTCACCTCATAACAAGAACTGAAAGGAATGAGCAGAATTAAAGTTATCCATTCGACCCAATGTGATTTCTAAAGCAGTTTCAAGGCAGGCTTACACTTTGCCCTCTACTCCTGACCTTTCTCCAATACCATGAAACTTCCCTGAGTGCTTTTGAGTGCTGTTTAAAAGTCACATATGGAAAACTGTGCCCAATAAACTGAAAGGAAATGTCTCCATGTTCATGAGAATCATCTCATATTTTTTGTTCTGTATCTAAATTCAACAGAAATGCAGAAACGAGTATCAGGGGTAAGTCACCAATACAGCTCCGTCATGCGATAGGATCGTGGTTGATCTGACTGTGACATCAATCACACATTCCTCCTTTGCCTTTACAATGTTAGTGTGTTACTCTTAGTCAAGAATCTGACTGCTTCTGCATTAGAAATATTCAATATTTTATCCTCCATTGCTATCTGGGAAGGGAGTTCACAAATACTCGAAACTTTGAGAAGATTAAAACATCCAACATTTCCTTAACTGAGATAACCTTCAGTTTCATAATCCATCCACTCCTGGTAATCTCACACACAAGCTGAAATATTGTTTCAGAATTCAACTTGAAAAGAATACTTGGAATATTCTAGGGTCACCAAGATCACATGTTGTTCGCCTAAACTCCAGCAGACCCACAGTCAGTCAGTTCAAGATTTCCACCTGAAATAAATGTTCCGCACAGGAATCAGTTCAGTGAATCTTCTCTGGACTGATTTGCATGTCAGTATGACCATTGTTCTCTCGATGTGGTCCCGCCACTACTTTGCAAAACTGTAGAAAATCTCCCCTAATTTTGAATGTGTTCTGTTTCAGAAAATGTCTACATTTATCTTACCTCCCTCAAAACTTTATGCACACATAAAGTTTTTATTTTGTAATCCAGGTGCCCGGTTCTTCTGCACCTCAAGCCAAATATGTCCATTGAAATAGTACACTGCCTTTCGATTCAACCCGTCAACATCGTTTAGCGCACAGAAAATACATCCTACAATGCTCCATACAACAATATTTTTCTATTCACTTGACCCACCTTAATCTCTTTATAGACTCAAGTCCTCTTCATATGATGCTTTTCTAACAGTTTCAAAAGTCTGCATTCTTCCATAGCACACACAGAATATTTGGCCAAAGAAATATATTGTGACCACATTCCAATGGAATTGACAATGTAATATTTTTAATTAATGTCCAAACAATGAACGTATGGCAATGCTAAAGTGTTTTGCAGTCCCATCACTCAGTTCCCAAAACTCAAAGTAGGGACAGATGGTGTAGAATCTGTGTGGTTAGAATTGAGGAACGGCAAGGGTGAAAAACCATAGTTGGACTGATGTACAGGTCCACAACCTGTAGTTAGGAGCTGGGTCGGATGTTACATTAGAAGGTAGAAAAGATGTGTAGGAAAGGCAAACTTACAGTGATAGGGAGGAATTCAATATGCAGGTGTACTGGGAAAATCAGGTTGGCAATGGTTTGCAAGGAATGGAATTTGTGGAATGTCTACGAGATGGCTTTTTGGAGCAGCTTATGGTGCAGGCAACGAGGGAACGGGCAATACCAGATTTAGAGTTGTGCAATGAGGCAGACTTGATAAGGGAGCTTAAGGTAAAGAAACATTTATGAGGCAGTAATCATAATATCATTGAACCTACTCTTCAATTTGAGAGGGTGAAGGTAGAATCAGAGTTCACGATATTACCGCTGAATAAAATCAACTACAAAGGCATGAGAGAGGAACTGGGTTAAATTGACTGGGAGAGTAGGCTAGCAGGAAAGTCAGTGGAACAGTAACGGCGGGAGTTTCTAGGATAATTCAGGAGACACTGCAGAAATTCATCCCAAGCTAAAAGAAGCATGTTATAGGGAGGATGAGGTAACAATGGCTGACAGGGGAAATCAGGGATAGCGTAAAAGCAAAAGAGAAATCAGATAACATAGCAAATAGCAGTGGGAAACCAAAGGATTTGGAAGCTTACGAATACCAATAGTGGGCAACAAAATAAGAAATAGGAGGAAGAAGATTAAATATGAGGGTAAGCTGTCCAGTAATATAAAAGACTGGAAGAGATTCTTTAGATATGTAAAGGGCAAAAGAGAGGCAGAAATGGACGTTGGTCGCGGAATACAATGCTGGAGATATAGTAATGGGGAACAAATAATGGCTGAGAAACTGAACAATTATTTCACGTCACTTTTCACAGTGAAAGACACGAATAGTATCCCAAAAATTCAAGATAGTGAGGGGACAGAGCTTATTAGGAGAAGTTGCTCGAACAACTAAATGGGTAAATAAACTGGACCAACTGGACAATATTCCAGAGTTCCAAGGGAGTTCGCTGAAGAAATAATGGAGACATTTGTGGTGATCTTTCACGAATTTCTAGAATCAGAGAGAGGCTCAAAAGACTAGAAAGTTGCAAACGTGACAGCCTCTTCAAAAAGGGAATAAGGCAAAAGGCAGAAAGTGACAGACAAATTAACCTAACCTCAGTCATGTGTAAGATCCTAGAATCCATTGTGAAGGATGAGATTCTTAATACTTGCAAGTGAATGTAAAATTGGGCAAAGTCAGTATGGTGTCATCAAGAGGATGTCATGCCTCAGAAATCTGTAAACGTTACTTGAGGATGCGACAAGCAAGTGAAACAAAGGAAAGCCAATTAATATTATCCACCTGGACTTCAAGAAGGACTTTGGCAAGGTGCCGCACAGGAGGCTGCTGAGTAAAATAAGGCCCCATTTTGTTCCAGGTAAGTTACTAGTGTTTGCAGAAGCTTGGCTGTCTGGCAGCAAGTAGAGAGTGGGGATAAAAACGTCCTTCTTGGGATTGCAGCCGATGACAACTTGTGTTCCGCATGCCTCAGTGTTGGGACCACGACTTTTTACTTTGTGCATTAACGATCTACATTAAGGAACTGAGGGTATTCTGGCTAGGTTTTCAGATGATACAAAGGTAGGTAGAGGGACAGGCAGCATTGAGATGGCAAGGAGGCTGCAGAAGGATTTAGACAGTGTAGGAGAGTGGGCAAAGAAGTGGCAGGTGGAGATCATATTGGAAAACCTGAACTGATGTACTTTGTGAGGAGGGAGAGAGGCTTTGACTATTTTATAAGTGGAGAGAAAATTCAGAAGTCTGAAGTGCAAAGAGAGTGGTGAGTTTTCGTACAGGATTGTCTCAAGGTAAACTTGCAAGTTGAGTCAACAGTTAGGAAGGTGTTGCACCTGCCACACAGTTTGCTTAAATTCTTCCATTCAGCAAAGGAACTGAGTCAACTCTTACAAACAATAATATTTGTTTATTGAGTACACTCAATGTTTGTACAATAAAGTTGTACAATAAAGTAATGAAAAATACTGCAAACTGTCGTATGTTTTAACTTAACTTTGGCTGATCGTGTCCACCATATCACACTGCTGGAGATATTTTATAGAGCCCCAGGAAGATGAAAATACAGGGGCAGATATATAACCAATTCACTGAGGTGCATAAAAAACAAATCACTGAGATGTGAAGGAAATCAGAGATAGGAATGTAATGGTGGAGATATTACAGAGATGCGAAAACAAGGCTGGAGATGTTACAGAGAGAGGAAAGCAAGGCTGGAGATGTTACAGAGAGAGTAAAGCAAGGCTGGAGATGTTACAGAGAGAGAAGAAAGCAAGGCTGCAGATGTTACAGAGAGAGGAAAGCAAGGCAGCAGATGTTACAGAGAAAGGAAAGCAAGGCTGGAGATGTTACAGAGATAGCGTGGCCTGTGCATGCTAGAATAGGTTAGCGGGATATTTTTAAATTCATTTACAGAATATGGGGAAAGATGAAGCAGCTGAAGATTAGAGAGACAGGGAGGAGTGTAGGGGTTGGCGGAATTTACAGAGGTAAATGGGACTGGAGTGTTATATAAAGATTGTAGTGATAGTGAGTGTTACTGAGATACAAATGGATGTTGCGGCTGGAGGAGATGACAGGGAAAGATACCGAAATACACGCAGATAGTCTAGAAACGGAATTATGCAATGTCTTAATGGAGAAAATATTGTAGGAATCTGTGGAATAGACAAGGCACTTGGAGGAACTGAAGAAGTGAGACCTTGGACTGTCAAATCACAAGAGTCATAGAGTGGGTGTCATACAGCACAGAAGAGGCCCTTCGATTAATAGTGACAAAAAAAGCCCTGCAGACACTGGAAATCCCTCCTTTCTAACATCTGGGGGCTAGGGCTAGATGTGGGAGAGGCACCAACAGACTCCTCAAGCAACAATGTGTCATAACGAAACCTCATTGTGTCAGATCAAACTCAGACACAGAAACCTCCTGCTGACTCCCTTCCCTCAGCTCATGGATCAGTGTCGCTCTGATGGAAGCCCTGAGAGAGTGACAAAGCTGGAGACGGTATACTTAGTGGGCCATTCCAAAACCACCACCCAGAGGGGCTCAGCAGCAGCATTGCTGAGATGGTCGGGTCCAAAAGGACATAGCTGCAAGACTGGATCTGCACTGAATGGGAAGGAAACGACTGAGAGGGAGAAACATTCTTGACCTTATCTTCACCAAACTACTGGCTGCAGGCACATTGCTCGATGACCGTAATGGGAAGGGTGACTACCACACACAGTATTTCTATTGACAAATCCCACTTTTAGATTGTGAATTGTGAGAATTGTGTGAATGTGAGAGAGGTTGGGTGCGTGGGTGTGTGAGTGTGTGTGTGAATTGTGTGAGTGTGTGAGTGTGTGAGTGTGTGAGTGAGTGAATGAGTGAGTGAGTGAGAGAGTGAGAGAGTGAGATTGTGAGTGAGAGTGAGAGTGAGAGTGTGAATGTGAGTGTGAGTGTGAGTGTGAGAGAGTGTGTATACGCATGAGCACACGTGAGAGATACTATCACCATGCTCAACGGAACAAATTTCAAAGAGATTGAGAACTCAACACTGGCCTGTGTGAGGTGATTTGGGTCATTACCAACAGCAGCAGAATTGTACTCCAGCACAATTTTCACTGTCACTGCCTGGTATGTGCTCCACAATACCCTGACCATCAGGCCAGGGGATAAAGGCTTGTTCAATGAAGAACACAGGATGGCCAGTCAAGAGCAGCACCAGGTATACCTCACAATGATGTGACATTACCAAACAGGACCACCTACCCACCAAATAGCATAAACAGCCAATGACAGACAGATATAACTAACAAATCAGACCTAATTTCTGCAATCCTGTCACATGCAATCAGCGTGAATTGCGAGGTCAATTAAACAACTCATTGGAGGAGTAGGATCCACAAATATCGCCTTCCTCAACGATGGAAGGGCCCAGCACAACAATAGAAAAGCTAAGGATGAAACATTCACAACAATGTTCAGACCGAAGTGTTGATGGGATGATCTATTTTAGTCTTCTTCTCCAGATGGGTGTCTTCAGCTAATTTGATTCACTGTATGTGGTAACTCCAAACAGCTGGAGGGATGGGATAATGCAAAGGATGTGGGCCCTGATAACATTCCATTCAAATTGTTCCTGCAGGGATATTGCACTGGAACCTACCTGACAATGTGGGAAACTATCCGGGTGTGTCCTGTACACACACAGACAAAACATTAGACAATCAATGACTGCCCCATTGCTCTAATCCCTATCATTAATAAAGTGGTGGAAGATGTCACTCACAGTGGGATCAAGCAGCACTTCCTCAGCACCAACCTGCTCACTGAAGCTCAGTTTGGGCTCTCATCCCTTGGGCTCATTGAAGCCTTGGTTTAACAATGTACAAGAGGCCACACAGCTGAATTCTAGAGATGAGGCGACAGTGACTGCACTTAATATCACCATAACTGCATTTAATCAAGTGTCGTATCCAGGGTTGACGGCAAAACTGGAGCAAATAGGAATCGTCTGCACTGGCTGAAGTTATACCTGGTACAAAGGAAGGTGGCTGGGGTTGGTGGGGAACAGCCATCTCAGCTCCAGGACAGCTTTGCAGCAGTTCTCCAGGAAAGGGTTTCTGGGTAAGCCTGTAGATCAGAAATGGAAGAGTTAGCCACCATACTCCTACAGAATAATAGGGACGCTCTCTTGTTAGATAGAGACGACTGGTGGGAATTTAACTGGACAGTCATCATGCCCCAAGTAAGGGAGAGGTTGAGTAGGACAGTCCGTTAGTCACCCCAGTCAGTGCAGGAATTGAACCCACACTATTGGCATTAATAACTAACCGTACAACTGATTGAGCTAACCAAGTCCTCGCTCAGCTCCTCGGATAAATATTGTAATATTAATCCGTTCAGATATGTTGCCAAACACCTCTGGAGCAGGTGGAACTAGAAGCCAGCTTCCTAACTCAGAGAGAGGGACAGCATCAGTGAGCTGTAAGAGTGTTCTCTGCCCTAGGACCAATCATAAATGGCCCTCCCTGTACATTAAAGTCACAAGTGGAGATGTTTGCCAATGATTTGACAATGTTCAACACCATTCGTGATTTCGTGATTCACTCAGATACTGAAGTAGTCCTTGTCCAAATGCAACAAGGACCTGGAACTATGCAGGTGTGTGCTTAACAGTGACAAGTACCATTCCCATTACACACATGCCAGACAACGATTACCTCTAACAATAGAAAAGTGTACCATATCCTTTAATGTTCAATGCCACCAACATCACTGAACACCCACCTAGCAATATCCCGGGCATTACTGTTAACCAGAACTGGACTGATCATATAATTTCATTACCCATTCCTGTGAAGGGCTTATGCTGAAATGTCGACTCTCCTCTACCTCAGGTGCTGCCTGACCTGTTGTGCTTTTCCAGCGCCACACTTTGACACATATTAATTCAATGGCTACAAGAGTATGTCAGGGGGTGGAATCCTGCAGAAATGACATACCTCAAAAGTTCCAAAAGCCTGTTTCCCATCTATAAGACACATGTTGAATGTGTGTGTGATTAAAAACTTCCATTTGCCTGTGTGAGTGTAGCTTCACCACTCACCCACTGACACTCAGTAGCAGCAATACCTGCCACCTGCACGTGCTCTGCAGAAATTTACCAAGACTCCTTACAACATACCTCTGAAACCACGACCATCAAGAGAGACAAGGGAAACGGATACATGGGACCCCCACCATGTTCACATTCCGATCCAAGCCGCCCGCCATCCTGATTGGGAAGTATATTTCTGTTCATTCAGTGTCACTGTTTCAATGACCCTACCTAACGCACATTTACTGCAACGGGTCAATGTGGCAGCTCAACACCACCTTCTTAAGGGCAACACAAGACAGGCAATAAATACCATCACAATCATATTCCATGTAGAAATTAAAATGAAAAATATTGTCCAGACCTGTCTAATGCTGGACCCTGAATTTTGGGCTTTGGAGTTCAGGCTGGTTGAGTCCAGGCAGTACCTTGCTTATTGTGAACAGCTGAAGGGATATGTTATTTGAAATAATCTGTCGGTCTTTCAGACGCATGGCCGACATACCGAGCATCACACAGACACTGACAATCACACCACACATTGCTGAGCTCTGAGATAGACAAAAGCAATTGAAAATATCCTCATATCTGACTGTAACATGTTTAAACACATATTATGCGAAAATTATTATGCGTGCAGAGGGAAAGTGAGGACAGCAGATATTGGACATCAGAGCCAAAAAGTGTGGTTCTGGAAAAGCACAGCCATTCAGGCAGCAACTGAGGAGCAGGAGAGTCGACTATTAGTTCACAATATTAATACAAGGGAAAATAATTGCATTCTTTCAAAGTCCTTGCACTTAATAATCAGCTGTTTACTACAGTTACCGAATTGTGTAATAGTTAGGTGTGCGCTCTGGTATTTCAATTATTGTTCACTTCAATTGTTTTCAACTGAAAAATAATGATGTTTGGTTTATTTTAAAATATGTAAGAAACAAAGTGATATTAACTCTTCATTGTACAAAAAGGAAAAGTGACCTGTTGTATTTTTCCCACAAACTCATCAAACAACAATCAGATATTGTCTGTAAAGCAGGATTCTGTGAATAGGACTATGTACCAGGCAACATCACCACCCGCTCTTGTGGGGTTTGTCCTACTGACAGGACACAGCCAGGCTGAAGGGGCAGCTCCTTGGTATATAGTCAACACAGTGCTCAGCATTGATGCTGGATCCTGTGGCTGCTAGACTGCTCTGTGGCAAGTTATGGGGGAATCAATAAAAGGGAAACATATAATTGACCACATCATCACCGATCTATCTGCTGCAGATACACCACTCCATTTCTTACATCGGTAAGAATGGTCGCTGCACTGTCCTTCACATTGTCCAGACTCCCCTCACCATGATATGTAGCCCCCTGGGCAGTGAATAGAACAGCCTTAAAATCGATTGAGAAAAAATGATGATGCATCCTTGAGGTGCAGTAGGCCATCGGTAGGAACAGAATCATACTCTGTACAGCTCATACAGTCTGCAACGACACAGCCAGACATACCTCCCACTGTACAGTAACCATCATGGCCCGACATACCCGTGTCTGCGTGGGCTTCCTTCCACAGTCCAAAGATGTGCAGGTCAGGTGGATTGGCCATGCTAAATTGCCCATAGTGTTAGTTGATTTAGTCAGAGGGAAATGGGTCTGGGTGGGTTACTCTTCGGAGGGTTGGTGTGGACTGTTTGGGCCGAAGGGCCTGCTTCCACACTGTAGGGAATCTAATTTACTCTTCAAGGTTCCAACCGGGCATATGATGGAATAATCACTTGTCTGAATGAGTAGAGCTTCATCAGTATCTAATATGGACTTACTAGTGACAGGCAACACCATTGTATGGGGCAGATCCTGTCTCACAAACTTGATTGAATATTTTGAGAAAGTGATAAAATTCATTGATAAGGGCATAGGGCTGGATGTTAGCCGTTTGCACCTTAGCAAGACCTTTGATATGGTTCCTTATGGCAGGCTCATACAGAAGGTGAGGTGAAATGGGATCAGCGTTCAGTTAGTAAGATGGATAGAGAACTGCTTGGTCATAGAAGACAGAGTGGTGGTCGAACAGTGTTTTTGTGACTGGAGATCTGTAAATAGATTGGTGGAGTTGCAGATTGTGAGGATAATTGCCAGAGAATACAGCAGGATACAGGTCCCCTGCAGACTTGGGTAGAGAAAACACAGATGTAACTTTATCTGGACAACTGTGACGAGATGCGTTTTAGAAGGTCTGATGCAGGAGAGAAGTATACAGTAGATGGAAAAAAACTACTAATTGCATCAACATCCAAAGGGTGTACAGCTCCACATTCCCCTAAAAGTGGTTACACGGGTGGATAGGGTGATCAAGAAAACTGATGACAAACTTGCAGACATGCATCAGAGCATGCAGTATGAAAATTAGCAGGTCATATTGCAGCTGTAGAGAAACTTAGTTCGGGCACATTTGGAATATTGTGTACAGTACTGGGTGCCACACCAGCAGAACGCTGTGGAAGTGTTGGAGAGGTTGTGGAAAGATTTCCCAGCATGTTGCCTGGTTTTGAGGATATTAGCCAGAAGGAGAAATTGAACAAACATGGTTTGTGTGCAGCTGGGCATCATTGGCTATGGGGCTACCTGATAGATATGTACAAAATTATCAGAGGCATATATAGAAGGGCAGTTAGAGGCTTTTTCCAGGAGTAGAAATATCAATTACTCAGAAAGTTCAGGAGATATAATAAGCAAGTTTATTTTTGCTGTTCCAGACAGAATGTGAAAGTGCCTGGAATACACCGATAGAGGGGAAGAAGCTAATATAGCAAGGTTTAAGAAGCATCTTGTCACAGAGAAGAGACAGCAACGAATAGAATGACATAGAATGTGTAGAAGCAAAAACTTTCATTTCAACTTTCGAAGGGTATCATGTGTCAGTGTGGACTTGCTGGGCTGAAAGGCCTGTTCCTGTGCTGGACTGTTCTTTAAGTCAAGATTTGAGTGCAGCAGTGGCGAGATGCTCGCTGAATGATTACTGATGATCAACAGCCACATTATTGCTGATCTCTCCTCATCAACTTGCAGCTCCATATCCTCACTCCCACTGCGGAGAAACTCAATATGGAGAATTGAAATGAACGTTAGAGCTGGTAACTGGTGACTCCATCTCGCCCGTCGCTCCGACGGCTTTCAATCTTGGACACTAACGTCTCGGGGGACACTGCACTGATAGAAGCTGCATGTACTCCACACCCACCAATGCTGTCAGCTGTCACATGCCAGCCTCACTATGCCATCCCAGCACATCTCCGACCTACTGACAGTACGCTCCTGTACTTCAATGCTGCAGCTCAGGCTGCACTGACAACTCTCATTGCATTGCTGCTGCAAGGACACTGTATTCAGGGGGACACACCCACCTCATGGACTACCCCTCTGGGCTGCTCACTCCGTGTTTGAACACACTCACTTTGATCTGACTTGAATACTAACGGAATTATTGCCTTGCCTTACCCTGCCCTCAGCAGTGTTACCAGGCTCACCCGCCTGCTATTGTCTTGGTATTTAGCACAGACACTTAACCCAGGAAGCTTGATATCATTGTCCACAGTCAGTCACGGTGCGCAGCACAGTGAGTCGGTGGAGTCTCAGATCCCTGTCCGGGAGCTTGGGCACGGTCGGTCAGCCTCTCATGGTTGTTAGGGTCAGGATCCTTCCCCTGTGAGGGGGTGAAGGGCTGAATGTTGGGGAAACTCCTGTGCCTCTTGGCTCTTTCTCTCCTAATGTGGGATGGTTCCTTCTGGGCATGTGAAAATTTGCAAGAGGGATTAAGGGAGATGGAAAGGGTTGGTGCAGCTGTTAATGTTGGTACAGCCTGGGGAATGTTAGCGAGGTGTCCTGAGTGAGTGAATAGGCAGCATAGACACCAGGCAGAGGGGCAGAGGTGAGGTTGGAGAGACTGAGAGAAGGTGCTGCATTTAGTGAGGGTGGGAGAACATGGGCCTTGGTGGGAGGTGGGAGAACACAAGAATTGGTGGGAGGTTGGTGCAGTAACAGAGAGAGAGTGAGGGTGAGGTCACAAAGTGCAGATGGTGGTACTTTCCCTGGTGGAGTGGGGAAGGTCACTGACCTCCTTCCCACACTGCTGGGCATTCACTCAGAAGGCTGGCACCTCACTGACCCAGGGGTCACCCTCGGACCAAGCTTGCAGGGTCTGGTGTTGTGGCCTCCCCTGGCAGTTCTGGAGAAAGATAATGTCCCTCTCATGCATCATGACATCCACCAGATCCTCGGGGGCTTGGTCACAACGTGGGATCCTAATTTTACCACCTTCCCCCAAATCTCACCCACACCCCCACCATGTCCAGGGCAGTATTGGCGTGACAATCCAAGAGTGTAATGACTTTTTAAAAATGGCATCTGTCACAGGGAATCTGGTGCATTCTGGGATATCCAAGCAGTGGGCAGTTTTTATGCCTATAACAAACCGCAAAATAATCATTGGGCTCGGATCAGATGAAAGAAAGGACAGAGAGCAGGGAAGGTAGTTAATAAGGCGGATTGAGGATGTTATCATGAGAACATTCACTGAGACTTGTGGAGTTAAACCCTCCATGAAACTGACAGAACTGAAATTGGCCAAAACAAAAAAATCGGGCCCTTGTCTTGTGCAGATTTTGTAGTCCAAAATATTATAAGTTATAAACTTAGAGAGGACCTATAAAAGAGATTCACATCCTTGAGGGTGACGAACACACTGACCCATACTATTAAAAGAAGGTGGGGAGTCAAATCACCAGTCATGTTTTCTCATTGTCCATCATTTTCGGTTCCTCACTAGGTAGAGGTAAAGTGTCAGAGACCTGCTGTAATTGTAGCTTTGTTTTGTATGAAGCAACGGGCTGACTGAATACTAACAGATCAGGATTCTGCAAGGCAGGAAGAATGGTCCCTTAGAAAATCCCAGGACTGTCAGCCTGAATTTCTGCAGGGAAGGCTGTGCGTAATTAATCTGGCTGTTTGGTTTTCATGCAGAGTCTCGTACAGTTGATATGACGTATTTGAATTTAATGAGGATCACAAAGCGGTTTGCTTAAAAATGGAAGCTATGAGGTCCAGTTGAATGTAGCAAGCAAGCTGGAGAAGTGCAAGTCAAGTTATTTAGGGATAGCAAACAATAGAAAGAATGCACAACATTGAGCATACTGTCAGTGTGGACATATCCCTGAAGATAGCCGGGCTCGTCAATGCTCCAGACATGGCAGCAAATGGCACTATTTCCTCTCTCAGTTCAAGTGGAGAACGCAAGAGCAGGAAACTTATACTTGAACTGTTTAAGTAATTCGTTCAGTCACCGTGTGCTGCATGTAATTCTGGTCACTATATCACATGGAAGGATGGAATTAGAATGGAGAGTGTACAGAAGAATGTGAGGATTTCAGATGCTGGAAATTAGAGTCAAAGAGTGTGGTGTGGGAAAAGCACAGCAGGTCTGGTAGCATCGGAGTGCCAGGAGAATTGATGTTTCCAGCATGTTTCACTCTTGGAGATAGTATAGAAGAGGTTTGTTATCGTGGGAAAGTGAAAATGCAGTTATGAGGAAAGGTTGAAGTGGAGGATGCTAAGAGGAGATTTGATTAACCTGCACATGTTGTCAAGGGCCTAGATAGAGAGGGAGAAACTGTCTTGTTCTTATTGGAGAGCTCAGTTACCTACAGGAAATATTTAATGCAATTGGATAAAATATTAGAGAAGGAGTGAGGAAAGTTGTTGTTTCACCCAGAGTAAGGAAGGGATCTGGGAGTGATGCATGGAAGCGGAGTAAAAGCAGAAACTCTGGAAAATTTTAAAAATGTGCCTAGATCTGAACCTGAAGTCTTACAGTTCTTGTGGAATCATAACAATGATTTTTTTTTAAAGGATGAAGCTGGCTGGCACCTTTTTAGTAAGTGCAGACCATTTCGCGAGTAATCTCTGTGTTGAAGAAAGTTCTAATATTTAGACAATATAGAGAGAATCAATGTAAAGGGATCAGGGAAAGGACAGAGAGGAGTCGTGTGTAAATTGATTAGCATCACAAAAATACTAATCCTTGTATTTATACACAATGCTACTTCACTGTGGTGGTCTTTTTCTCCTTCTTGTATAAATGCAGAAAGCCTTTGATTATTTGGTTATCAGTCTTGGTCACACTGCAGTCATATCTGTCTTTTTTCATTCTATTTGTTCTACTACTTCATTGGCCTTGTTGAAAAAGCAGTAAGGAATTTGGGGATGATAGCAAGTGCCAGAAACCATGATGAATGTAAATTTGGGAAAAGTTTACAGAGACAGGAAGGCATGCGAAGACAGCGGGCTATTACAGATTGTTCTAGGGGCTGAAGGACATAACAAGGACAAAGATAGATTTAGATTTTGGTTGAAGTGAAAAGTGAGCTAGACCAGCCAAATCAATACTTTGTCTACTGTAAACTTACAAAGAGAAACTCTCCACGAAACCTGATGAAAATGATACCTGTGTCTGTCTGTATCAGAAAAAAGAATCCAACAGATGTGGGAGATGGTGGGAGGGCTAGGTTGTGTTGTGAGAAGTGGTTAAGGTACACAAGGCCGACAGATGGAGCCCACACTGTGACAGGTGAACTGATCTGTTCTACCATAGAGAGTCGGGTCAATGATGCAGACTGAATTCACACCAGATGAAACAAGTATTTTTCTCATAAAATACTTTTCAATTGTAACATTTCAGGAAGTGAGAACTTAATCTTATCTGAGGCTCTGTTGAGTTGACCCTGGTCAAGTATTCCTACCTGGGAATTACTGTTTTTAAGCAGTCATTTCTGTTGTAACAATGTCAGTTCGGAGTCACATGCAGATATGGATACAGAATAGGTAAGTACTTTCAGAACTGAACAAGCCCAGGGCATTAGGTATTTATAGCTACTTGCATCCATTCTGGAAATGAGTCCCACAATCAGATCAGGGAAATCCCATGCCTCTTGACTCGCCTGAATATTGTCAGCAGCTCTCACCTATCCTGGAACTGATCTCCCAAATATGACTTGGAAGATTACAGATTCTGCCCAGCCTTTTCGGGGTCAGCTGCTCACACCTATTTCAGTATGGAGTCCCACAGTTAGAACAGGCAGAGCCCAAACTCAAAAAGAGGCCCATACATTTGCAGTTTAATAGCATTTTCCTCTTCAAACTATAGCCAAACAGGCAAACCACAGATTATTTTCTCTGTGCCTATAAATATCAGTCTCTGCAACATCCCTCATGTTCTGTCACCCATCCTATCTCTGTAAATCCTCTACTTTCTACAAACAGTCATACATTTATGACATCCTCCAAACACAAAATCTGCCCCTAATCCCGAAAAGCCATTCCTCCTCCTGGAGAAGGTCACAGACATACAGACCGATCAAGTTTGTGAATGAGATTAGAGATAATAAGGACATTATAGGTGAAGGGGTTTGAGATAGAGGGCTTGCAGAAGACAAAAGAAAACCTTGTACTGGCACTGCAGGAGAATAATAAGACGAGGTTCTCCTGAAAAGAATATGACTTTTCTTGGAAGATTTCATAGAGAGCATTGCAGTAGCGGGAGGAATTTCAGAGACAGTGAGATTTGAAGTGGCTAATGAAGATTCGAGGTACATAGAGTGTTCGTTTTATCTGGTCGACATTACAGAAATAAGGAGAGCTGGAGGTGTTTCCATAGATAGGGTGGGATTTAGAATGTGGAGGCTGCAGAGATGGGAGCTGTGCAGGTGGTTACAGAGTAGGGAGTGCTGTAGGGCCGAGAGGATTTTACACATTGGAGCTTGTCAGCCAACAGGGAACATTGTAGAGACTTGAGGAAGTTGAAGAGATGGGCAGATTTGTCAGGGATGGAGAAAGGTGCACTTAATAACATCAGTGTAATGGCTGGAGGTGGTTATGGAGATCATGAGATTTATGAGGGTGGGAGGGAGTTAGTGACCCTGATGATTGGGTGATGATTGTGTGAGCTGGAGGAAATTGTAAAGATTGGGAGTTTTCTATATATCGGAGTAATTACAGACAAAGCTGTCAGGTCTTGAGAATTATTACACAGATAGGGAGTATTTAGAGGAGATTTCAGAGAAAGGAGGTTTATAAAATGGCCTGTATGAGTTACAGAGAGAAGGAGGGGTGCTTTGACTGATAGATATTTCAGAGGTAAAAACGGATCGCACAGGATCAATTATGTTATGAAGACACAGTATAATTAGAGTTGAAGAACTCTTGAGAATCGCACCAATCCACACAGAAATCGTAAGGCAAGAGGGTGTCATTTGACCCATGATGTTTACACCAGCTTTTCATCTGTGTTCATTACAGAGTAGTGATCTCTTGCTTTCTCCCATACCAATACACATTTCTCAAAGTTTGGAAGAAGATTTGTAGCTCAGGTGCTCGTTGTTGTGGTTCTGTTCGCCGAGCTGGGAATTTGTGTTGCAAACGTTTCGTCCCCTGTCTAGTTGACATCCTCAGTGCTTGGGAGCCTCCTGTGAAGCGCTTCTGTGATCTTTCCTCCGGCATTTATACAAGTTTGCATCTGCCGCTTCCGGTTGTCAGTTCCAGCTGTCCGCTGCAGTGGCCGGTATATTGGGTCCAGGTTGATGTGTTTGTTGATAGAATCTGTGGATAAGTGCTATGCCTCTAGGAATTCCCTGGCTATTCTCTGTTTGGCTCGTCCTATAATAGTAGTGTTGTTACAGTCGAAATCATGTTGCTTGTCATCTGAGTGTGTGGCTACTAAGGATAGCTGGTCATGTCGTTTCGCGGCTAGTTGGTGTTCATGGATGCTGATCGTTAGCTGTCTTCCTGTTTGTCCTATGTCGTGTTTTGTGCAGTCCTTGCATGGGAATTTGTACATTACGTTAGTTTTGCTCATGCTGGGTATCAGGTACTTCGTCCTGGTGAGTTGTTGTCTGAGAATGGCTGTTGGTTTGTGTGCTGTTATGATTCAGAGTGGTCGTAGTAGTCTGGCTGTCAGTTCAGAAATGTCCTTGATGTATGGTAGTGTTGCTAGTCCTTTGGGTTGTGGCATGTCCTCGTTCCGTTGTCTTTCCCTTAGGCATCTGTTGATGAAATTGCGCGGGTATCCGTTTTTGGCGAATACATTGTATAGGTGTTCTTCTTCTTCTTTTTGCAGTTCTGGTGTGCCGCAGTGTGTTATGGCCCTTTTGAACAGTGTCTTGATGCAACTTCTTTTGTGTGTGTTGGGGTGGCTGCTTTCGTAGTTCAGGACTTGGTCTGTGTGTGTGGCTTTCCTGTATAGCTTTGTGGTGAATTCTCCGTTCAGTGTTCTGCCACACACGCAGATGACAAGCAACATGAGTTCGACTGGTACAATACTACTATTATAGGACAAGCCAAACAGAGAACAGTCAGGGAAATCCTAGAGGCGTGGCACTCATCCACAGATTCTATCAACAAACACATCGACCTGGACCCAATATACCGGCTACTGCAGCGGACAGCTGGAACTGACAACCGGAAGCGGCAGCGACAAACCTGTATAAATGCCGGAGGAAACATCACAGAAGCGCTTCACAGGAGGATCCCAAGCACTGAGGATGTCACCGAGACAGGGGACGAAACGTCTACAATACAAATTCCCAGCTCGGCGAACAGAAACACAACAATTACACATTTCTTTTAGTCGCAATAATCATCCAATCCCCTCTTGAAAATTTCCATTGAACATCCATTAACAACACATCCTAACTACTCGCCAACTGAAAAGGTTCTTACTTCTATCATAGTTCTCCTATTGTACATAAACTGAAATCTGTGTCCTCTCGACACTGTATGCTTTGCCTATGTTTAATGTCCTACAAACTTCAATGATCTTTACACATCCTGTGCTCCTATATGCCTGCCTATTTTATATTGTCTTTTAATGTTCTTGCTAGAAATTTGCATTGTCTCATGTTTCATTGTGCCAAACTTCATCAATCACCTCTCTACTGTTTCTAAGAAGTTGGCAATATAAGTTTAGAGTACTACAACGTTTTCCTCACAGTTTACAATTTCTTTAAGTACCATGTCAACTGTAAACTTTGAATGGGTCCCTGCACAACAGATGTACATCGTTCATACATATCAAAATGAATGAGGTCCCCAAAACTGAATCCTGTGGAACTTCACTGAAAATCTATGTCCAGCCTGAATTAAAAATCTAATGACCCCCGACCATTCCTCTCGATTTCCAGTCAATTTTGTGTCCAAATTGATACAGCCCCTTTTATTCCATGCAAAAATGAATGAATGAATGATTTAATGTCACATATATCGAGGGAAAAACAGTGAAACATGTTTGTTGACTGTGCCACAAAGATATTCTTCATCAATATTGTACCTTTCGAGTGACAGAGTTTTCTCCTCTGTCACTATGACCTGGGTGGGTTCGCCACTTTGGTAAAGACAGATATGAAGTATTCATCTCACAGTCAGCTATTCCCCTTCTTCTGAGTATAAATTCTCTTTCAAGTGTTGGATGAGCCTTACTCCACCTTTTCGCACGCTCCCTTAGAGCGTATGACAACTTTATGTTGGCTTTCCGTTTTCTCATAAATTCCTCCGCTCTACCATCTCTACCCTAAACTTCAGCATTTCTCCTGGTTCACAATAATGTTCTCTATCTGACAGCTATTCAATTGTTCTTCTTCACCTTAACCTTTTGCTCCACTGTCATCGAGGGAGCATTGGGTTTGTTTACCCTGCCTTTCCTGTGTGAGGAAATATTCCTCGAACAGACCCAAGCCATTGAAGGGAGCCCATTGTTCAATTTTTCTTTTTCTTACCAACTTGGTGTTCCGGCCATACCTTCCCAGATTCATTCTTGCCTCAGTGAAGGCAGCTCCCAGTCGATTGATTTTTTCTCAAACTCAGTCAATGCACAGCATTCACTACCATCATCCTGAGCGTTACAATAAAATGTTCATCGTGCCTGAAAATGTTCCCACCTGATACTGGATCCACTTTCCCCACCACTTTTCCAAGGTTCAACAGTACATGGCTCCTTGGGGTGGGCACATACTCCGGCAGTAAGCTCCGCTCCATGCAATCCGTCACAGCCCAGACACGGTCAGTATCCCAGTCTGTATCTGGATAATGCAAGTTTCTCAACACTACAACGTTGCCATCTCTGTATCCTTTTCACTAGTCGGCAGCCCACAGACGGTCCCTCACAGGGTAACCTTATAGTTTTTTTTTACTAAAGCTCCAGCCAAATTCATTCTGAACTTGAAGGCATCAACTTAATCTCAGACTCATTAACTAACACTATCCTGAACCAATACTTCTACACTTCATCCTTTGCTTTCCTTTATATCATTTCTGAATACGTTATACATTGAGCTCCATACATCAGGGAGGATGCATTGGACCTGGAGCCGGTCCAGTGGAAGTTCACAAGAAAACTCCCAGGAATGAAAGGCGTAACAGATGAGGAATGTTTGAGGACTCGGGGACTATCCATGATGGAGTTTAGAAGGACAAGGGGAGATCTGATTGAAACTTACAGAATACTGAATGGCTTGGACAGAGTGAACGTTGGGAAGATGTTTCCATTGACAGGAGAGACGTAACCAAGGGCACAGCCTTCGAGTAAAGGGAAAACCTTTTAGATCGGAGATAAGGGGAAACGTCTTCACCCAGAGAGTGGGGGATCTGTGGAAGTCATTGCCACAGAAGGCTGTGGATGCAAGGTCATTGAGTAGATTTAAAACAAAGATAGAAACGTTCTTGATTGCCAGGGGATCAAAGGGGGAAAGAAAGAAACCAGGCTTGAAAAACCGATCAGTCAAATGTGAATGGTGGAGCAGACTTGATGGACACAGTGACATTCTTGATACCATGATCCTGGAATTACATTGACAGTCACAGAAACACTGGCACCTTCTTCAATTTCCTGACTGCTCTGTGACTATCGCCCCTCCTTCCTTCTCCCTCCCCTTCTGTACAGTCAGGCTGCTTGTGGTACCACAGACATGGGTCTGATTGCATTCCTCTGAGCAGCCCGCATCTTCATCAGCTTCCAAACTGGGAAACGTAATGGGGAGGGAGCCTCACCTCCCCTCCACCACCAGGGTAATCCTGTATTCCCTGACCGTATCTATTGACTGATCACCCATACCCTTCCTTGTTACAGGCCGTTATGACAGCAGTGTGATCCCCTCCCTTGAAGTGTTATCCACCTAACTCTCAGATTCATAGATGTCTCACAGAATCTCCAGTCATTAACTGAGCTGCAGGACCCAGTGTTCACCAGCAGGGGCTATGACTTCCCAATGTAACAGAAAACGTTTCCCATTTGACCAACCTGCACTACCACAACATAAGCAGAAACGTGTTTAGTCTTACTCAATGAATTATGTTGGATAAAGTTAACATCAGAGGCATACGTTTCACATGCATTCCCTCATCGGACTGTAGCTGACTTAGATTCTTTATTATCCTGATTCAGACTTTCAATTATTACTGATATTTCAGCCTTCAGCCCTAATTCCATGAAAGAAAATGCCATTTTGCAGGAAGTTACAGCAAGTAACGATTTAATATCAGCAAATGAAATTTCATTTTCTTCTGTGAAGACCTCACATCTCTGTTACTCCCAGATACGTATAATCCACCAGCTCCCACTCCGCTCTGCTCTCTCAGAGTGTCACCGTCTCTGTGACTCCCAGTATGACTAGGCCACGATCCTCAGTACTGATTTATTTCCTCACACTTTGGTGCCTCTAATTCCCAGGTGTGAGTGAGCCTCAAGCTCCTTCTCAAATTTTCTCCATCACACGGTCACTCCCTGTGTGACTCCGTGCTGATTTTCAGCCTCCTGCTCTGCTGTTTGTCCAACTCCAAGTCCCAGTCGGCATCAATCCTCGCTGCTGATTTATATTCTCCCACTCTGTGTTGCTCGCTCTCAGGTTCTCTCCCTTTGTGACTCCCAGGTAATTGTACTCCTCAAGCCTGAGCTGAGATTTATAATATCCCATTCCGCACTGCTCCCTCACAGCATTGCCGTTGTGCCTGGAAGACAGTGAAAAAGAGGAGGATTAGAAGGGTCAGAGATTGTTGCAGTAATTGAGCGAGCTGTAGGGGATGGAACAGGCTATCTGGAGAAGTAGGCTGACGTGCAGTGCGTAAACAGGTTACTGGAAGATACAGGGAGAATTGCAGGAACTGAATAAGGCAAATGAAATAGAGAGTTTATGGTTCGTTTTTGACGGAGCTTTGTCGAGTCTATGGGATTTTTTGTGAACTGCTTATAGAGATAGAAAGACTTCAACGAATGCAAATTGACAGCTAGGAAGCGTTTTAAGGTACTGGACACTGCTGGATGTTACAGAGTTAGAAGACTTATAATAACTGGGGGGATATAGATCATTGGAGCACTGGTGGTATTCAAGGACCCTCAGGAAAAAAGGAGGTGCAGAGAACGGGAGCATTCCGAAATGGTGTGATTGTAGGGGCTGGACGAGGTGAGGTGGATAAGGAGGGTGAAAAGTGTGAATTAAACACATCCAGCCACTGTAATTCATAGAGATTTAAGGAGGGGAACCTGTGTTGTAATTTGTAACAGTGATATAGAGGGATACAGATACTGAAAGTTTACAAATTTAAAAAGGAAGAGTTGAATGCTGATCAGAAGTTTAAATAGGAATAAAAACAATTTGCAAGATCAGCAGCGCAGACGACAATGGAGGAGGTGAGATATTGTGAGGAACTATAAGAGTTGTACGTAGAGGAGTATGTCACCCATAAAGGGAGAGCTGCATTGTCTGTACGCAGTTACAGTGGCACATGTGGGATATGTTACAGACATGAGGAGTGCTGGAGCGCCTGCTGGAGGGTACACAGATAACAACAGTTCCAACTGCTGGTGAAGTCAATGAAGAAGACAGCTCACCACCATCTTCTCAGGGACAACTCAAAATCAAATTAAAAAAATGCTGACTCAGCCAACAATGCACATGTCCATGAATGATTGAGGAAGGAATTTGTAGAAAAATCAACAAGCAGCACTGAGGTCACTCAGGAAGGCGCTTTCAGCAGCCCTTCACAAACCCAGAACCACTATTCCTTGGAAGTAGAGGAGCTGCAGGTGCACGGGATCACCAGCATTTCCAAGGTGCCCTTCAAGTCACATTCCATCCTCACAGCAATGTGTCTGTCCCTACACCCAAAGGAGTGCAATGGGTCAGAAAGATCGTTGACCACCACCTTCTCCAGGGAATTACAGATGGGAAGGTAATGATGGCCGAGCAAGTGATGACCACGGTCCATCATTGAATTTTAAAAAAGGGAAATTCACAGACTGTTCATGTTCTCTTTGCTTCCTCCATACATTCCATATTCCCAGCTAATTTTGTGTCACCAACAAATGTGAAACATTAGATTTTGTCCGACCATCAAATCCATTTGAATTTAGTTGTATGTCAAGCACTAATCCATTTTCTTCCACTTAATTTTCTGTCTATTAAAGAATTCCCAATCTATGCCAGTACATTCCCTCCAATCCCACATGTGCCAATTTTGCTTATCTACCTCTTCAGTGGGACCTTGTTAAAAAGTTTCTGAAAATCCCAATAAACAATTCATCCCTTTTATCTACTCTTCTTTCTACAGCCAGACAGGAAAACAGAGCCAGCCGTGTTTATGGAATGACATCTCGCTTTCAGAACAACATGCTGGCACTGTCAGAAGACTGAGAGCAGATATAAAGGAGTCAGCCAGTGACAAGTGGAGTTCCACAGGGGTAAGCGTTGGGACCACACTGAACGTGCTGCACATTAACAGTCTGGAAAAAGGATGTGAGGGGGTACGGGAAACAGATTTCTCAGAAAGATCCCAGAGATGAAATGCTTGTCACATGAGGAGCAGTTTGAGATTCTGGGTCTACACTCGATGAAGTTTAGGCAGCGGTGGCAGAATCTGATTCAAACGTATAGAATACTGAGGGACCTGGATAGAGTGGACGTGGGGAAGATGGTTCCATGATTTGAAGAGACTCGGGCCCAAAGAGAGACCTTCAGAGTGAAGGGACGCCCCTTTAGAATGGAGATGCAGGGACAGGGTTCAGGTGGAAGAAGCTTTCCAAATCCAACGAGAAAAGGGGTGAAGCATCGGAACAGTACGGAATGGGGCTGAAGACAACCAGAAAGGAACAGGATAGGGCAGAGTTTAACTAATACTGTACATAAGAGAATTAGGCTGTGACAGGAAATTCTGGGAAAAAGTCAATAACAATGTTCCTTCTTTGGAATGGACAAAGTATCTTCAATAAGGTAGATGGACTTGTGACACACAGATAAATAAGATTTGGTCACCAAAATAATTGGAGAAACAAAAGGTGGAACATAAATATTCAATTCCACACATCCTTGAGGGGTCTCAGGCAGAACGAGAGTACAGGATGGGTAACCCTGACAGTAATGGGTAACAAAGGGATTACAGAGAAAGCATTTGGTCTCAGATTATGCAGCTGAAACAGCCTGAATGCAAATTCTAGGCAACGCGTGACAAAAACACAAGCAGGAGAATGTTTTTTTAGGATGTCTGACAACATTTCATTGCTCAACACTGTTGCATGTTCGAATGAATTCCTGTGTAATGCAAAGGCACTGTGATAATTTTGGGAGACTTCAATATTTGGAATGTTTTTGTCAGTGTTTCTTTGAACAACATATTGTGCAAATGACCAGGGATGTGACTATCTCAGATCGACCGTTGGGTGATGATGCTGAGTGAAGGAGTAATGTCACAATGATATATCCTCTGGGAAATTGTAGTATAGTAGAATTCAGCGAGATGGTGGATTTTTAAAGTGACCATAAAGCACACACTACAATCACAACCAAAACCATTTATATGAGTTTGAGAGGAGAATTGACCAAGGTAAACAGGGGAAACCGTGAAATGTGTGGCTGTAAATGGACAGTGGAAAACATTTACAGTCATAGAGATGCACAGCACAGAAAGAGATCCTTCGGTCCAACTCATCCACACCACCCATATATCCTATCATAATCTCGTTTTATTTGCCAGCACTTGGCCCAAATCCCTCTCAATCCTTCCTGTTCGTATACCCAACCGGATGCCTTTTAAATGCAGTAATTGTACCATCCTCCACCACTTCCTCTAGCAGTTCATTCCGTACCCACATCACCCTCTGCCGGTAAAAGTTGTCCCTTATGTTCCTTTCATATCTTTCCTTTCTCACCCTGAACCTCGGCTGTCTGGTTCTGGACTCCACTAACTCAGGGAAAAGATCTTTGTTTAACCTATCCATACCTCTCTTATAAACCTCTGTATGGTCTCCCTTCAGCCTCAAATAGCCCCAGCCCATTCAACCTCTCCCTGTAGCTCGAATCCTCCAATCCTGGCAACATCCCTGTAAATCCTTTCTGAAACCTTTCAATTTACACAACATCCTTCGATCAGAAGGAGACAGGAACTGCATGCAATATTCCAAAAGTGGCTTATGCAATGTCCTGTACAGCCAGAACATGACCTCCCAACTCCTCTACTCAATGCTCTGATCAGTAAACGCAAGCATACCAAACACCTCCTTCACTCTTCTATCTACCTGCAACTCCACTTTCAAGGAGCTATGAACCTGCATTCCAAAGTTTCTTTGTTGAGCAACACTCCCCAGGAACATACCATTAAGTGCGTAAGTCCTGCTGCGATTCGCTTTCCCAAAATGCAGCACCTCACATTTATCTAAATTAATCTCCATCTGCCACACCTCAGCCCATTAGCCCATCTGATCCAGATCCCATTGTAATCTGAGGTAACATTCTTCGCTATCCACAACACCTCCAATTTTGGTGTCATCTGCAAACTTACTAACTACACCTCCTATGTTCACATCCAAATCATTCATATAAATAACAAAAATATTGGATCCAGCACCGAATCCTTGTGGCATTCCACTGGTCACAGGCCTCCAGTCTGAAAAATAACCCTCCACCACCACCCTCTGTCTTCTACATTTGAGCCAGTTCTGTATCCAAATGGCTGGTTTTCCCTGTATTCCATGATATTTAACCTTGCTCACCAATCTCCCATGTGGAAACTTTGCGAACACCTTATTGAAGTCCATATCACTCACATGTACCACTCTGCCCTCATCAATCCTTTTTGTTACTTCTTTAAAAACCACAATCAATTTCCTGAGACATGATTTCCCACGCACAAAGCAATGCTGACTATCCCAAATTAGAAACTCCCTTTCCAAATACATACAATCCTTGTCCCTCATGATTCCCTCCTTCAACGTGCCCACCACTGACGTCAGGCGAACCGGCCTGTAGTTCCCTAGCTTATCCTTACCATCTTGCTTAAATAGTGGCACCACGTCAGCCAACCTCCAGTCTTCTGGTACCTCACCTTTGACTATCGATGATACAACTATTTCAGCACGGGGCACAGCAATCACTTCCCTAGCTTCTGACAGAGTTCGAGGGTACAACTGAGCAGGTCCTGGTAAGGCCCTAGGGAGTGTTGCTGAACCAAGAGACCTTGGAATGCAGGTTCATAGCTCCTTGAAAGTGGAGCCACAGGTAGATAGGATAGTGAAGAAGGCGTTTGGTATGCTTTCCTTTATTGATCAGCGTACTGAGTACATGAGTTGGGAGGTCATGTTGCGACTTTACGAGACATTGGTTAGGCTTTTGGAATATTGCATTCAATTCTGGTATCCTTGCTATCAGAAAGATGTTGTGAAACTTGAAAGAGTTCAGAAAAGATTTACAAGGATGTTGCCAGGGTTGGAGGATTTGAGCTATCGGGAGAGACTGAAAAGGCGGGGGCTGGTTTCCCTGGAGCGTCGGAGGCTGAGGGGTGACCTTATGTAGGTTTACAAAATTATGAGGGGCGTGAACAGGATAAATAAACAAAGTCTTTTCCCTAGGGTCGGGGAGTTCAGAACTAGATGGAATGGGTTTAGGGTGAGAGGAGAAAGATATAAAAGAGACCTAAGGGGCAACGTTTTCAAACAGAAGGTGGTACGTGTATGGAATGAACTGCCAGAGGAACTGATGGAGGCTGGTACAATTGCAACATTTAATAGGCATTTGGATGAATATATGAATATGAAGGGTCTGGATGGATATGGGCCGGGTGCTGGCAGGTGGGATATCTGCTCGGCATGGACGGGTTGGACCGAATGGCCTTTTTCCATGCTGTACATCTCTATGATTCTAAGACCTGATAAGGTCCTGGTGATTTATTCACCTTTATGCGTTTCAAGACATCCAGCATCTCCTCCTCCGTAATATGGATATTTTGAGGGTTGACACCATCGATTTCCCTACATCGAACATAGAACATTACAGAGCAGTACAGGCCCTTCGGCCCTCGATGTTGCGCCACCCTGTCATGCTAATCTGAAGCCCATCCCACCTTCACTATTCCATGTATATCCATATGCCTGTCCAATGTCGACTTAAATGCACTTATACTTGGCGAATCTCAACCGTTGCAGGCAAAGCATTCCACACCGTCACTACTCTCTGAGTAAAGAAACTAGCTCTGACATCTGTCATATACCTATCTCCCCTCACTTTAAAGTTGTGTCCCCTCGTGTTTGCCGTTCCCATACTTGGAAAAAGGCCCTCCCTGTCCACCCTATCTAACCCTCGGATTATCTTGTATGTCTCTATTAAGTCACCTCTCAACCTTCTTCTCTCTAACGAGAACAGCATCAAGACCCTCAGCCTTTCCACGTAAGACATTCTTTCCATACCAGGCAACATCCTGGTAAATCTCCTCTGCACCCTTTCCAAAGCTTCCACATCCTTCTGATAATGCGGTGACCAGAATTGTAAAAAATACTCCAAGTGTGGCCGTACCAGAGCTTTATACAGCTGTAGCATAACCTCCTGGTTCCGGAACTCAATCCCTCTATTAATAAAGGCCAAAACACTGTATGCCTTCTTAACAACCCTGTCAATCTGGGTGGCAACTTTCAGGGATCTGTGCACATGGACACCGAGATCTCTCTGCTCATCTGCACTCCCAAGAATCTTACCATTAGCTCAGTACTTTGCATTCTGATTACTCCATTCAATGCGTATCACCTCACACTTGTCCGCATTAAACTCCACTTGCCATCTCTCAGCCAACTCTCCATCCTATCTATGTCTCTCTGCAACCTACTACATCCTTCGTCACTATCCACAACTCCACCTACCTTAGTGTCATCCGCAAATTTACTAACCTACCCTTCTAAGCCCTCATCCAAGTAATTTATAAAAATGACGAACAGCAGTGGACCCAACACCGACCCTTGCGGTACGCCGCTCATAACTGGACACCAAGATGAACATGTTCCATCAACTACAACCCTCTGTTTTCTTTCAGCAAGCCAATTACTGATCCAAACTGCTATGTCTCCCACAATCCCATTCCTCTGCATTTTGTATAATAGCCTACTGTGGCGATCCTTATCGAACGCCTTGCTGAAATCCATTTCCACCACATCAACCAATTTACTCTCAACTACCTGTTTGGTCGTGTTGTCAAAAAGTCAATAAGATTCGTTAGCCACGACCTCCCCTTCGCAAAACCGTGCTAACTGTCCCTGATCAGATGATTCTTTTCGAGATGGTTATAAATTCTATCTCTTATAACCTTTTCCAACACTTTACCAACAACTGAATGAGACTTACTGGTCTGTAATTACCAGGGTTGTCTGATTTTTAAACAAGGGAACCACATTTGCTATCCTCCAGTCCTCAGGCACTATTCCTGTAGACAATGATGATTTGAAGATCAATGCCAAAGGCTCGGCAATATCTTCCCTTGCTTCCCAGAGGATCCTAGGATAGAACCCATCCGGCCCAAGGGACTTGTCTATTTTCACACTCTGCAGTACTTCTATACTTCTTCCTTGTGAATCTCTTCTCGTCTATATGCAAGTATCTCTGTATCTTCCTCGCCAACATTTTCATTTTCTATAGTGAACACTGTCGAAAAATATTTATTTAGTGCTTTCCCTATCTCCTCTGACTCCATACACAACTTCCCACTATTATCCTTGATTGGCCTTAATGTAACCCTTGTCATTCTTTTATTCCTGACATACCTATGGAAAGCCGTAGATGTTAACCATGATCATATCTGCCAACAACTTCTCATGTCTCCTCCTGGCTCTTCTGAGCTCTCTTTTTAGGTCTTTCCTGACTTCCTTGTATCCCTCAAGCGCACTAACTGAGCTTTCACATTTTGTCCTTACATAAGCCTTCTTCTTCTTGACCAGGGATTCCAGTTCCTTCGTCAACCACAGCTCACGCGTTCTCTATCTTCCTCCCTGTCTGACAGGTACATACTTAGCGAGGACACAAAGGAACTTTTCCTTGAGTCGGCTCAACATTTTTAATGTGTTCATCCCTGCAATTTCCTTCCCCATTCTACAGTTGCTAAATCTTTCCTAATTGCATTGTAATTTCCATTCCCTAAGCTGTAAGTCCTGCTCGGTGGAGCACACCTATCCCTTTCCATTACGAAAGTAAACCTGACAGAATTGTGATCACTATCTCCAAAGTGCTCACCTACTTCCAAACCTAACACCTGACCAGGCTCGTTACCCAGTACTAAATCTAAAGTGGCTTCGTCCCTTGTAGGCTTGTCTGCATACTGGGTCAGGAAGCCCTCCTGCATACACTGGACAGAAACTGACCCATCTATACTACTCGTACTGTAGTGATCCCAGTCAATATTTGGATAGTTGAAGTCCCCCATGACAACTACCCTGCCTATCTCACTCCTATCAAAAATCATCTTCTCCATCCTTTCGTCTACATCTCTGGGACAATTCGGAGGCGTATAGAAAACTCCCAGCATGGTGACTTCTCCTTTCCTGTTTCTAACCTCAGCCCATACTACCCCAGTTAACGAGTCCCCAAAGAATTTTCCTACAACTGTAATATTGTCCCTGATTAACAATGCCACACCTCCCCCCTCTTTTACCATCTTCTCTGTTCTTACTGAAACATCTGAATCCCGGAACGTGTAACAGCCATTCCTGTCCCTGATCTATTGATTTCTCTGTAATGGCCACAGGTACCAACACACGCTGCCAGTTCACTCACTTTATTTCGGATGCTGCTCGCGTTGAAGTACATGTTCTATCCAGGTTCTCGCTTGCCAGTGTCAGACACTTGATTTTGGAACTCCCTCTTCTCATCCTCTTCTGTACCTGCCTACAAATTTGGTTCCCATCCCCCTGCTGTATTAGTTTAAATCCATTTAATATCTTTAGCGAATTGCCCACCCAGGACATTAGTACCCCTCTGGTTTAGATGAACACCATCCTGCTTGTAGAGGTCCCACCTACCCCAGAAAGAGCTCCAATTATACAAAAACCCAAAACCCTCCCTCCTGCACCATCCCTGTAGCCACATTCTATATCTTCCATGTCCTCCTCATAGTAAACACTGATGTACAATACTTGTTTAGCATCTGCCCCATCTCCTGCAGCTCCACGTGCAGGCTGCCTTGCTGATCTTCAAGGGGCCCTATTCTCTCCCTAGTTCCCATTTTGTCCTTTAACTTCTTATAAATATCCTTTGGATTCCCCTTAACAATATTTGTCCAAATTATCTCGTGCCCCCTTTTCGCCCTCCTGATTTCCCGCTTTACTATACTCCTACTGCCTTTATACTCTTCTGAAGATTCACACTGTCTTCTGAGATATGGTTACTGTTTTTTTATTCACTGAAACCTCAATTTCTTTCCATATCCAGTATTTTGTACACCTATCGGCCTTTCCTTTCACTGTACACTGTCTCTGGACTGTCGTTTTCATTTTTACAGGCTTCCCAATTTCCAGTGATAAATGTTTCATTCTCTCAAAATGGAAACTCCCCAATTCCTGCATCGCGTGAAACTGCCGCTTGAAAATGGTGACAAAATAAGGAACTTTCCAAAGGAAGGCTTCGATGAGGTGAGCTCTGCTCAGTAACGTAGATCTGGAGGTTACCAGATGGACGGAGAGTGCTTTCTACCAGAGCAGCACCAGGTCAGTTTCAGGCACAAAGACAGAATGAGCAAATAGATTCACATCTGATCTCATATCTCCCAGCCTGGGAACCTGAAGCTGTACACAGCCATTCTGGAAGAGTTATGCAGATATCAGGAGTATTGATGTGGCAAATAGAGGTTTCAGCAATTTTGAGGGAAGATACTAATAAAGGAGGTTACAGAGGTAAGGAGGATTGTCGTGACTTGAAGAGGTTTCCCAGTATACGAGTGTTGGAGGGATTGGAACAAGTTCCCAAGATGGGGAGGGACTATGATTGAAGGATTCCGCAAAAAACCTTTACAGAGAGAAAGGCAGGATTCTTGACAGTGTGGAGGAACAGAAGAATCTTGGGGACCACGTCCATTGATCCCTCAAAGGTGGTACTCAAGCTGATAGCCTTGTTCAGAAGGCATGAGATGTGTTGGCTTTCGTTAGCAGGCGGACTGAATTTAAGAGCTATAGAACATAGAACATAGAAGAATACAGCGCAGTACAGGCCCTTTGGCCCTCGATGTTGCGCCGATCCAAGCCCACCTAACCTACACTAGCCCACTATCCTCCATATGCCTATCCAATGCCCACTTAAATGCCCATAAAGAGGGAGAGTTCACCACTGCTACTGACAGGGCATTCCACGAACTCACGACTCGCTGAGTAAAGAACCTACTCCTAACATCTGTCCTATACCTACCATCCCTTAAGTTAAAGCTATGCCCCCTCGTAATAGCTGACTCCAAACCTGGATAAAGGTTCTCACGGTCAACCCTATCTAAACCCCTAATCATCTTGTACACCTCTATCAAGTCACCCCTAAATCTTCTTTTCTCCAATGAAAACAACCCCAAGTGCCTCAGCCTTTCCTCATACGATCTTCCTACCATACCAGGCAACATCCTGGTAAACCTCCTCTGCACCCGTTCCAGTGCCTCCACATCCTTCCTATGGTATGGCGACCAATACAGCACACAATACTCCAGATGCGGCCGCACCAGAGTCTTATACAACTGCAACATGACCTCAGGACTCCGGAACTCAATTCCTCTACCAATAAAAGCCAGTACGTCATATGCCTTCTTCACCGCACTATTTACCTGGGTGGCAACTTTCAAAGATCTGTGTACATGGACACCAAGATCCCTCTGCTCATCCACTCTACCAAGTATCCGACCATTAGCCCAGTACCCCATATTTTTGTTACTCTTACCAAAGTGAATCACCTCAAAATTAGCTACATTGAACTCCATTTGCCACCTTTCTGCCCAGCTCTGCAGCTTATCTATATCCCGCTGTAACCTGCCACATCCTTCCTCACTGTCAACAACTCCTCCGACTTTCGTATCATCAGCAAACTTGCTCACCCAACCTTCTAGCCCCTCCTCCAGGTCATTTATAAAAATGACAAACAGCATAAATTGAAGTTGATCGGAGGACAATTTTCGGAGATGTCAGAGGTGGTTTCTTTACACATCGTGTACCGGCGTGCGTGGAATGCACTGCCAACAGTGGTAGCAGAGTCCGATATATTAGTGACATTTAAGCAATTCTTAGATAGGCAAATGGATGATAGTAAAATGTTGGGTCTGTAGGATAAAATGTCCGCACAACATTGAGGGCCGAATGGCATGTGCTGTGCTGCACTGTTCTACGTTCTGAATAGGGAGGGTCACAATGGCACATGAGGTTTCATAAAGCTGGAGAGATGGGATCTGAATGATGAGACATAAATAGGAAGGGTTGCGAGGATTGTCGAGGGTAACAGAGACAGCAATGGTCTGATCTGGAGCAGACGACCCAGACTGGGAGGGGTGTGAGGACGGGAGGTAGTTCACAGGGAGCGAGGGCAATAGAGCCACAGGAGGTTATAGAGCTATAGGGCCTGAAGGAGTTCATGGAGATGGGGAGATTGGGAGGGATGAAGCAGTTTACAGGGAGAAGGATGTTGGTAGGATGGGATGGTTTACACAGACAGGAGTGTTTTGGTGAAGGGAGCATAATGTGGAAACCAAGATGGTTTTATAGATTAGAAGAGCACACAGATATATGGAGGGCAGTCGTGACTAAATGTGTTTATAGTTATAGAACGTCTAAGGTTCTGCAGGTTATATAGATAAAGAGGGTGTGGAGTCGGACATTTATACCAGGAGATAGGGCAGCCATTTTGGTTGGAGACAGTTTCACAGATAAGGAAGCATTAGTAACCTCCTGCAGTTTAGTCAAAGTGGGAAGATTTGTAGGGGAACGTGGCATTTAAATAGTTAGGGGTGTAAAGTCTGGAGAATGTTATGGAGATGATTAGGTGGATGGAGAGACTGGGGGAGCTTGCATTGATAGGGTGGGAGATAGCCACGGGAGGATGTTACACCGGTAGTGAGTCTTTTCGGAACTGGATCAGGAGAGTAACAGACATTGGAGTGAGTTCGACAGATCCTGACTGCAGCAGGGAACTGAGAGGATTGCAGGGTCTCCACAGATTGATCGTGTCTTTCGGACTGGAAGAAGATATGGATTGATTAAACTCAATGTATGCTGTTTTCTTTTTCCTGAACAGAGCCTCAATAACCCTCAGCAGACAGGGATCCCTAAACCTGCCAGCTTTTCCCTTCACTCTAACAGGAAAATACTGGCCCTGGATTCTTGAGATCACACTTTTAAAACCCTCCCGTTTACCATTCATTCCTTTTCCTTCAAACAGACTCACCCAATCGATGGTAATCATGATGTGGAGGAGCCGGTGTTGGACTGGGGTGGACAATGTTAAAAATCACACAACATCAGCTTACAGTCCAGCAGGTTTATTTGGATGCACTAGGTTTCAGAGCACTGCTTCATCAGGTGGTTGCGCAGCACAGTCATAAGGCAGAGAATTTATAACAACAGGCTAGCAGTGTCTTGAAATGTAATATCAAACAAATTTAGTTTCTGCCTTTCATCTTTTAGGATTAGCACCTGCGCTTCGAAAGCTGGTGCCTTGAAATAAACCTGTTGGAATATAACTTGGTGTTCTGAGATTTTTAATTCACCCAATCCTGCCTAAAGACCCCAAACCTAGCTCTGCCTCAGCTTCATCTGTGGAACTGTCTGATCTTTTCCCTTAACTATGTTAAAACGAAGACATTTGTGGTCACTGGACCCAAAGTGCTCTCTGACCGACACTTCAGTCACTTTCCAGACCTTGTTTTCCGAAGGGAGGTCCAGTGTTGCACCCGCCTGAATAGAGTTCGGCTTTCTTCGCGTTATATATTGGTTTAGGAAAATTTGTTGGACACATTTAACAAATTGTCCTCCGTACAGGCCTTTTACTCTGTGAGTGGCCCAGTCCATCCAGGGGAAGTTAACATCTCCAACCAATACTACATTATTATTTCTATAGGTACCTGAAATCTCTCTACACATCTGTTCCTCTACTATCCGCTGGCTCTTTGGGAATCTAGAACACTGTCCCAACAGAGTCCATCCCCTTTTTGCTTCTAACTTCTAACCATATGGCCTCATTTGATGATCCCTTAAGAGTATCCCTTCTAAATACTGGTGTTCTGCCCTCCCTTATCAAACGTGCAACTCTCCCATCTCACTCACTCTGTCAGACCTGTAGCTTCTGTATCCTGGAACAGTAAGCTGTCAGTCCTGCCATTCTCTCAGCCATGTTTCTGTTATGGCTATAATATCCCAGTCCCCAGAGCCAATCCATGCTCTGAGATCGTCTGGCTTACCAGTCAGGCCTCGTGTGTTGAAATAAATGCGCGTTCAAACCAGTAGTCTTTTCCCTCCCTTGACTGTGCCACAGGATATCCAGAATAGGAAACTTGTTCTCGGTGGCTGACATAATTTTCTCTTGACTGGCCGATGGTACCTCTCTTACTCAGAGTCCCTGCCAACCTAGTTTAAACCCTCCCCAGGTAACACTAACAAATCTCCCTCGCAGTGATCCTGGTATCCCTCTGGTTTAAGTCAAACCTGTTCCCCCTTGTACAGGTCACCTCTACCCCATAAGAGATCTCAATGATCCAAATATTACCCCCTCCCCCTGCTCCTCAGCCACACATCGATCTGGCCTATCTTTCGATTTCAATCCTTAACGTTGCAGATGGCATTGGGAATAATCTGTAGATCACTTACCTTGAGTTCATCCTTTTAAATCTCTAACCTAACTCCTGATACTCATTTCACAGGACCACATCCCTTTGTCTACCTCTGTCATGTGGACCGATGTGCACAATAACCAATGGCTACTAATACTCCCCTTCAGAAGGTACAGTAACGACTCAGAGACATCCTTGACCCTGGTATCCGGGAGGCAGCACACCATCCTGGGGTCTCTTCTGCAGCCACACAGTCTCCAGTCTGTCCCCCTCAGAACTGAGTCTCCTATCAGTATCACTATAAATAGAGAGGATCTGGCAAACTGGCAAACAGAGACTGGGAGGACTACCTGCAATTGAGTCTGTATAAGGGGAGTGGGAGTAAGTTTAAGTGATACAGAGAAAATTCAGGACCAGTGTGTTCCTGACAAGGGAATAGTAAAGGCAAAAAGTCCAGCGAATACTGATAAAGCGATATCATGAGATTGATAAAGAAAATACAGTGTAATAAAACCAGGCGAAGCCATCCAAAAGTATAGGAGTGCAGGGGAGTCCTTAGAAATGAGGGACAAAAAATGGCCATAAAATATCCTTGTCAAAAACTATTAAGGAAATGTCACAAGGTACTTAATCAGTATAGTTAGAATAAGAGGATTACTGAGGAAAGAGCAAGACCTATGAGAAACCAAAGGGACAATCAGTGCATGGAGCCAGAGGAAGTAGATGAGGTCTGCAACGAATACTTCCCATCTGTATTCACACAGGAGGAAGACATTGTATCTGGGGATTTCAGGTGGGATGGTGAGGCCCTAGAACATGTTAAGATCAATAAGGGGGAGGAATTAAATGTTTTCACAGGCATAAAGGTGGGGAAATCCCCAGTACCCAATAAAATGTATCCTACGTTGCTATTGGAGGTAAGGGAGGAGATTGCCGGGTCCCTGGGGCATATATTTAACACTTTGTTGGCCACAGGTGAAGTGCCGAATGGCTGGAGGATCGCTAATTTGGTTCCTTTGTTCAAGAAGGGCAGCAGGGATAGGTCAGGTATTTACAGAGCAGATAGTCTCTCAGCAATGGGAGGGAAATTATTGGAAACAATTCTGTGGATGAATCAGCACTTGCAAAAATAAGAATCAACTCGGATAGAGGAAGATACTGTCTGAGAAATTCAGTGGAGGTTTTTGAAATGGTGTCTAAAAATATTGAGGAGGGCAGTGCAGATGATGTGGTTTATATGGAGTTGGGTAAGGCTTTTGACAAGGTCCCACATGGAAGGCTGGTCCAGAGGGAAAGAGACCATAGGATCCAAGGCAAGTTGGTAAATTGGATCCACAATTGGTGGATGAATTTGTTAGTGTTTGAAATTCTTTCACCAGCGGCTGTACCACAGGGATCGGTGCAGGAGCCATTCCTGGTAATTATGTACATTAACAACTCGGATGCGAAAGCAGAAGAAAGCATTAGTAGGTTTGCAGATGACACGAAAGGTGAGGGTATTGTCCACAGTGAAGGGGATGGACCCAGTCTACAGTCCGATGTCAATCATATGATAATCTGAGCAGTGTTTAGTAGTGATCGAAGTGAGGTAATACCCGGTGGGAGGAATGATAAGCGAAGGACAGACATAATGAACGGTAGGTCCTTGCTGAGTTCTGAGGAGCACAGGGACCTTGGTGAACATGTCCATAGATCCCTCGAGGTGTCAGCACAGGAAGACAGAGTGGGGAATGGACCTGATCTGGGGGTGAGATGGGGACCAACACCCTGGTGGGGCAAATTGCTGGCGCGGTTTGAGAGGATATAAAAAAGTCTGGCAGGGTGTTGGACCTTAAACTGTCAGAAAGTTTGAATCTGGTACACAAGTTAAAGAGAGCAATTTCAACAGAAAATGCAGACAAGAACATAACAGGGAATAGGGAAAACCTTTTGATTAAACTGCATGTATTTCAATGCGAGGGCCCTGACAGCTAAGGAAGAGGAACTCAGGGGATGGACGCCAACATGGCACTGGGAGATTATAGTTATTACAGAAACACAGCTGAAGGAGGGGCAGGACGAGCAAATCATCGTTTCAAGGTAGAGACACCACAGGAAGCATCGAACCGGTCGCGAGAAAGGAAGGACGCGTGGTGGTGGGATTTGATTGCATGAAACATCACAGCAATACTTGGCGAAGACATTCCTGTGGGATCGCCCACTGTGTTAGTGGAACTGTGAAATAAGAATGGGTCATCACTTTGATACGAGTGTACTGTCCCTGAATAATCCGTGGTAGACTGAGGAACAAATATGTCGGGAGATCTCAAAGATCAATCATAATAATAAGACTGTTATGGTAGGGGGTTTTAAACGTTCCAAACCTAGATTGGCATTGCCACTATTCAATATTAGGAAGGGAGAAAATTGGTAATTGCGTTCCAGAAAACTCCCAAACAGTACGTAAATGGCCCAACTGGAGAAAGGTGCAAAACCTGACCTCTCCATGGGAAACACGGTAGGGAAAGGGACTGAGGTGTTCGTGGGAAAGCATTTTGCCAAAGTGACCACAATTCTATTAGTTCGAAAACAGCGATGGAAAAGGACAGACCTGGTCCAAAAGTTCAAGTTATAAAATGGGGCCAGCCAAATATTGATCGTATCAGCCAGGAACTTTCAAAAGGTGATTGGGGAGTCTATTTGCAGGGAAAGGGAAGTCTGACAAGTGAGAATAGTTTAAAAGTGCGATAAATTGAGCGACCAGCCTCCAACTTGTTCCTGTTTGTGTGCAGGTCAATGCTGACAGCATTCGGAAACACTGGCTGTCTGTTGAGGGTCTGGTCAAGGAAAAGGGGGACATGTCAGGCATAGCCAGCTGGATCAAGGGAATCCCTGAGGATCACAGGGGCTGTAGGAATACACTTTGGGTAGAAATCAGGAATACAGAAAGGGTGCATGAAATAGCCTCAGCAGAGAAGAATAAGGAGAATCCAAAAGTGATTGTATAAATATATTGAGTAAAAGAGTAACTCGAGACAAAATAAGGACCCTTATAGATCAATGAGGCTATCGATGTGTTGAACTGCAGGATATGACTAAGACCATAAACACATTTTGCACTCCAGAACGTACTGTGAACAAAGATTGGGCAATTCAGGGACCAAGAGTAATATCTCAGCCCACAACTGGAGTACACTGCAAATCCAGTCTTCCTGCTCTCAGAAGGATATTGTGAAACTTGAAAGGGCTCAGAAAAGATTCACAAGCTGTTGCCAGGGTTGTTGCTGAATAAGCTGGGATTATTTTCCTTGGAGCATCGGAGACTGAGAGGTGACCGTACAGAGGTTTATATAAATGTGAGGTGCGTGGATTGGGTAAACATTCAAGGTCTTTTCCCATGGGTTTAGGAATCCAAAATTAGAGGGCATAGTTTAAAGGTTAGAGGGGAAATGTTTAAAAGGGACCGAAGGGACAGCTTTTTCATGCACAAGGTGATGAAAACGAGCGTGGTATGGAACGAGCTGCGGGAGAAAGTAACAGAGACTGATGCTAATGACAACGTTTGAAAGGTATCTGGATGGGTATATGAATAGTCAGGGTTTAGCGGTATATGGGTCAAATTATGGTAAATGGGATGGATTTGTTTAGATCTTCTGGTCAGGCTGAACAGGTTGGGGACTGAAGGGTCTGTTTCCATACTTCTCTCGGACTTGAAAAGAGTGCACGTTATAGTAGAGGTGGTGCTGGAGGTTTAAACACAAAGATATGGAAGGCCCCAGGACCTGAGTAAGTGTATCACAGGACATTGTGGAATGCTAGGGAAGAAATTGTGGAGCCGGAGCAAAGGTTCCATTGACAGCCATGTGTGATGGACTGGAATGCTGGAGGGTGGAATCGTGGACAGTAAAGGAGGTTTACTAAGATTACAAAGGGATCTTGATGATATGGGTGAATGGGCTGAAAAACTGTAGATGGAATTCCATCTAAATAAATGCGAGGTAGTGCACTTGGTAAAACAAACAAGGGTAGAGCTTATACAACTAATGTTCGGGTCTCGGTTAGTGTTTTAGAGCAGAGGGACCTCCGTGTTCAGGTACATAATTCTTGAAGTTTGCATTACAGGATGGATAAGGCGGTGCTTGGCATTCTTGACTATTGCTCAGTCTATTGATTGTAGGATTTGGGACGTCAGTTTGAGATTGTAAGGGCATTGGTGAGGCCTCTTCTGGCATTACTCTGTCCAGTTCTGGTCGTCCCAGTTATAGGGAGGATATTATTAAGCTGCAGGATGTTCAGAAGAGATTTACTAGGATATTGCTGGGTTTGGAAGGCTTGAGTTCTGAAAAATGACTGGACAGGCTGAGTCTTTTCACTGGACCCTGGAGAATGAGAGATGACCTTATGGAAGTTTATGAAAAAAGATGAGATATAAATAGAGTTAATGGCAGTTACCTTTTCCCCAGGATGGGGGAGTCTCAAGAGGAAGGGACACATTTTTAAGGTTAGAGGAGAGAGACGTTCAAAACAAAAGGATATAAGTGGCAAATTGTTAAACAGAGGGGGGCTCAAGTGTGGAATGAACTTCCTGAGGAAGTGATGGATGTCGGTACAGTTACAACGTTTAAAAAACGTTTGGATAAGTACATGAATAGGAAAGGTTTGGAGGGATATGGGCCAGCAACAGGCAGCTGGGATAAGTTTACTTTGAGATTATGGTTTGCTTCAACTGAAGAGTCAGTTTCCACGCTGTACGACGATAACAAGAACATGGTTTTGTCATTATTTAAGAAAGGCTGTGATGGAAAGCCAGGGAAGTAAAGACCAATTAGCCCGATGTCAGTGGTGGGTAAGTTGTGGAAGTGATTCTGCCAGACAGGAATCACATGCATTTGTAAAGGATTGATGAAAGATAGTCAGCACGGCTTTGTGCAGACAAAGTCAGGTTTCACTAACTTGATTGTTTTAGTTGAAGTGGTGACCATACATTGCCGACACTACCGTCAGCAGGGCCTTTGACAGGGTTTAGCATGATATACTGGTTTGTAAGGCTAGATCACATGTGATCGGGGAGAGCTCACCAAGTGGATACAAAATTGGCTTGACAGTAGGAGACAGAGATTGGTGGGAGAGGGTTGTTGCTCAGACTGGAGGTCTGTGACCAGCAGTGTGATAGAAGGATCGGGGCTAGGTCCACTGATGTGCATCATCCACATAAACGATTTGGTTGAGAATATAGGAGTCATTGTTCCTAAGTTTGTAGACGATCAAATTACTTTTTATAGAGGGCAGTGAATACGGTTACCAAAGGGGATCTTGACCAACTGGGTCAGTAGACCAAGGAATGAAAGATGGAGTTTAAAATCAGGTGTTGGATCTTGTTAAGACGAACCAAGGAGAATGATCACGGTTAATGGTAGATCCCTGGGCAGTGTTGTCGAACAGAGAGAGTCCAAGGGGTGCAGTTACACTATTCCTTGGAAGTGGTATCACAGATGGACAGGGTGGGGAAAGCGGCATTTGGCAAACATTTCTTTATGGATCAGAACATTGAGTACATAAGTTGGAGATATTTGTAACATTGTCCTCAATATTTCCCTTGGGCAGAGGAGGCTACGGGTTGATCTTATAAAGGTTTATAAAACCATGCGGTCCATAAGGAAGGTGAATAGCCAATAGTAGGTGAGTCCAAAACTAAAGGCATACATGTGAGGCGAGACAGCAAAGATTCAAAGAGGGAGCTGAGAGGCAACATTATCCACAGAGGATAGTGGAGAGATGGAAAGGAATGCCAGGGGCACTTGGGCGAAACAAGAACAATTGCAACATGGAAAAGTCATTTCGGCAGGTACACGGAGAGGAGAAGGTTTGAAGGGATATGGGCCAGACGCAGGCAAATGAGTCTCGTTCAGTTTGGAAAACCTGGTCATCATGGACTAGTCGGACTGATGGTTCTGTTTTCGTGCTGTATGAATCTGTATCAAGTTACTGGAAGAAGAGACTATCGAGGTATGGCATGTTGTAGACACTGAAGCAACTTACAGCGATAGGGATGGTAGTCTGGAATACAGCACATTTCAAATATGGGGAGGAACTATAGGGAACGGAGGAGGTTGCAGGGATGGGAACTAATGGAGGAATTACAAATTATTGAAGAGACTGGTCCATCAGACATGCCATAGATAGTGTTGGAGAGGGAACACAGAACAGAAAGATCTCAGGCAGCATTCCCACCCTCTTGTGGGAGGCTTGCTTTCACCTCTGTTGTACGGATGCTCACTAAGACAGCACAGACCTGCATTGATAACTCTGAATTCCCGATGCTATCTCAGTGCAAAGTAAGTTAAAGTAGGGGCGGTAATTGAGCTTGGGGTGTGTCTGGACTGTGCTCCCCATGCAGCACTGTAACTATGTCATGTCTTGTTGGCCGATGTTTGGAGCCCTCTCATTGCTTTCTGCGCTGTGCACTGTGAGTGATCTTACCTCAGTTCAGGATTTATTGAAGGCTCCATGTCTCCCTGCCCTTTGTCTCTTTGGCTGACCAACCATCTCCAATGAGACACCCAGCAGCTGGGAAGTCTATTGAGTCAGGATCTTCCTGAGGACCTACAGGAGACAGACAGAATAGATAATTAGACTGAGGCAGTGAGAGTTACATATGGAGAATGGTCCTGAGTCCCACTGAGATCTGGAAAATCCCAGTTGCCATCCCTGGCCTGTGCTGCCTCGTCTCTCTGGAGTGGAGAGTTCTACTGACTCAGGATCTGGAATAGCTGCAAGAGCTCTGTGCCTCAGCATTTCAATACCTCAGCAGGGAGACCGTCTGCTTCAGCAGCCTTGTTGTTGTTGAGCTGGCAGACAGCCTCCTCTACTTCATGTGGGGCTGGGGCATTGCTGCGCCCGTGGTGTGTAGCGTTATGTGGGATATGGTCAAGGACGCTCTAATCGATGACAGAGCCCTGGTTGAGGAAGTCTCTGAAGTGCTCCCCCGCGTTGTTTAATGGTTTCTTTGTCTTTGATCAGAGTCACTCTGTCCTTGGCCAACAGTGGCATGGGGCCGGGGAGGTTTGGGTGATAAGGTGGAATTCAAATGGATTATGAAGTTCCTCAGTGACCACTCCAAGTACACCCGACAGTCTGAAATTTAAGCAAAACACACCACATGGCTATGAGGGGAGAACTGCCCAAGGTTAACAGGGTAAACAGACTGAAATGTATGCCTCTAAATTAACAGCTAGAAAATATTCAACAAAAGGACATTCCCTTGGCATAGACCAAACTTCAGCAAGAAATACCAATCAGCGACTGCCTCGGGTCTTTAAGGATCATATTAGAATAAAACAGGCTTCGAAGACTGTCAATAAAAGCTAACAATTCTGAAGGCAGAGTGTCTCAGAAACTGACAAAAAAGCGATCAAAATTTTGAAGCAGGTGTTTAAGGGAGAGCAAGGGTTATCCCAGTAAGAGGAGTGTTGTAGGAAGCGGAAACATTGGTGGTCTTTAATGAGATGATACGGGAGACTTGAATGTACTGGATGTGCTGACAGATACATGAAGTGTGATAAGGGCCTCAACGACAATAAAAAGCCGATATGGATTGTTGTGGCAGAAGGGGTTCACAGAGTGAGGGAGGGCAATATGTGCTGGAGTTGGTTCAAGAGATATGGAGGATTATGGGACAGGGAAAGAATTACAAATACAGAGCAAGTTGTGGGACTCAAACCAGTTTATCGAGATAGAAAGTGTCAATGGGGTTTGACCAGACATTAACAGGGCAGGAGGGGATAAAGGAGATTCGATAATGACAGAAACTGGAGGAACAGGAGCATATTTGGGCCGAAAGGCAGTTACAGACATAAGGAATGCTTTAGGGACTGGAGAAAGATACAGCGATAAGCGAGGGTTGTTCTGCTTGATGAAGAGGTGCCAATGCATACACACAGAACTGAACATTCATACCACCACACACACACACAAACATTCACAATCTGCAGGGTAAAGATCAACTCCACGCTGGTGTCAGATGTAAAGTAGGGAAGGAAACATGTCCTTTTATTGATGCATTCATGGGATGTGGGTGTCACTGACTGGACCAGCTTTCATTACCCACTTCTAATTGCAAGAGGGAAGCTCAGAGTTACCCATGTTGCTGTGGGGTTGGAAACACACCTCAGCCAAACCGAGTTAGAATGTCAGATGTCCTTCTCTTCAGGGTATAAGTGGACAAGATGAGATTTTCCTGATGATCAACAATGCCTTTATGGTCATCATTAAATGGTTGCAAATGGTCTCACCAATATCCTGTGCGGCCACAATATGGTGTCCCAACTCAGTCTCCCAAGCTCTGACTAATGAAGGTAAATGGATCCAACTGCCTTCTTCCCCACCCTGTCTACCTGTGACACCACTTCCAAGCAACTGTGTACCAGTACCCATCTCTCTCTCTCTTTGAAAATACTACTCAGAGCTGCACCATTAACTGTTTTGTCCTACTGTTTCCCCTGACTAAAATACAACTCTTCGCATGAAAATAAATTAAACTCCATCTGCTGGTCCTCAGCCCACTGACCCACCTGATCAACATCCCATGGTAACCTGAGACAACCTTCTTCACTGACCACTCTGACGCCAACTTTAGTGTCACCCATAAATGTACTAACTATGCCTCCTGTATTCTCCTCTAAATCATTTATATAAATGAAGATAAACAGTCTAGATTACATTACATTACAGTGTGGAAACAGGCCTTTCGGCCCAACAAGTCCACACCGACCCGCCGAAGCGTAACCCATTTACCCCTTACCTAATACTACGGGCAATTTAGCATGGCCAATGACCACCTGACCTGCACATCTTTGGACTGTGGGAGGAAACCGGAGCACCCGAAGGAAACCCACGCATACACGGGGAGAAAGTGCAAACTCCACACAGTCAGTCGCCTGAGGCGGGAATTGAACCCGGGTCTCTGGCACTGTAAGGCAACAGTGCTAACCACTGTGCCACCGTGCCGCCCACTGATCCAGCGCCAATCGTTGCCATACACTAATGGTCACAATGTCTATTCAGAACAACAAACCCATGCCACAACCCTCTGTCTCCTACCATCAAACCAAATTTGTATCCATTAGTGCAGCTCTCCCTGGTTCCCAACTTATTAACCAGTCGACTATGCAGAACCTTTTACACACCATCTCCCACTCTTCCTCCTTTCCACTTCCTCAAAACCTCAATCAGGTTTGTGCGATATCATTTCTCACACAGAAACCCATGCTGATCATCCTTAATCTGCCATTGCTTTTCCATCTGCATGAAATTCTTCGAATCTATTCCAACAATTCACACACCACTGATGTCTGTCTCAGTGGTCTGTCGTTTTCTGGCGTTTTCTCGCAGCCTTTAACTGATGGAACAGCATTATCCACTCTCCAGTCTTCTAGCACTTCACTGGGACTGTTGATGATACAATAACTCTGCAAAGGGCCCTGCAATCTCTTCCCGAGCTTCTCACAGAATTCGAAAAGCCACAAGGTATCTTATGACAATAGTAAGAGCAAGAGGATTCCCAACTAAGCGGTGGGACGTCTTAGAAACCAAAGGGACAATCTGTGCATGGAGCCAGAGGAATTAGGTGAGGTCTTCAATGAACACTTCCCACTTGTATTCACACAGGAGAAAGGCATTGTAGCCTGGGATTTCAGTTGGGACACTGAGGAACTAGAACATGTTAAGATCAATAAGAAGGAGGTAATAAATGTTTTCACAGGCATGAAGGTGGAGACATCCCCAGTGCCAATGAAATGTGTGCCAGGCTGCGATGGGAGGTAAGGGAGGAGATTGTTGGGGCCCTGGTGGATATATTTAATACTTTGCTGGTCACAGGTGAAGTGCCGACTGACTGGAGGATCGCTAACGTGGTTCCTTTGTTCAAGAAGGGCAGCAGGGATAGGGCAGGAAATTACAGAGCAAGTAGTCTGACAGCAGGGGGAGGGAAATTATTGCACAATTCTGTGGGACAGGATGGATCACCATGCCAAAATGCAATAATTGATTACGGATAGTCAGCATAGATCTGGTAGAGGAAGACCCTGTCAAATGAATTCAGCTGAGCTTTTGAAGTGGTGTCTGAAAATATTTAAAAGAATAGTGCAGATGATGTGGCTTCCATGGAGTTCATTAAGGCCTTTTGACAAGGTCCCACATAGAAAGCTGGTACAAAAGGGAAGAGTTCACAGGTTCCAAGGCAAGTTCGGAAATCGGATCCATAACTGGTGGAGGGTTGGTTTTGGGATTGAAAGCCTTTGCCCAGCGGGGGCACCATAATAATCTGTACAGGAACCATCGATGTTTATTATGTATATTAATGACTCGGATGTGAAAGCATAAGTTATCATTAGTAGGTTTGCAGATGACAGGAAAGATGAGAGGTGTAGTCCACAGTGAAGCGGATGTTCTCAAACTACAGTCTGACATCGATCAGATATAAACTGAGGAGTGTAGTGGCAGATGGAGTTTACTTCTGATCAATGTGAGGTAGTCCTGTGGGAGTTATGGACGTCAGTAAGGCGTTTGTTGAGATAAACTGATGGAGAAGGTGAAGTCGCAGGAGTCCAGGGCGTCCTAGCAAGATGGATAGAGGAGTGGTTGGGCAACAGGAGAAAGAGAGTAGTAATGGAAGGGAGTTTCTCAAAATGGAGAACTGTTCTGTGTGGTGTTTCACAGGGATCCGTGCTGGGACTACTACTTTTTGGGATATGCTTACATGGTCTGAAGGAAGGTATGCGTGGCCTGATTAGCAAGTTTGCAGATGACACTTAGATTGTTAGAGAAGCAGAAAGTTGAGGGGACTGTCAGAGAACACAGCTGAATATAGATAGATTGCAGAGTTGGTGGAAAAATGACAGGTGTGAGGTGATGCATTTTGGAAGATCCAATTCAAGAGCGAATTATACAGTAACTGGAAAAAGCCCTGGGGAAACATTGATGTTCAGAGAGATCTGGGTGTTCAGGTCCATTGTTCGCTGAAAGTGGCAGGTCGATAGAATAACAAGAAGGCATACAGCATACTTTCCTTCCTACATTCTAACAATTTAAGCAGTGGAGAACCACAGACCAGTTAACTCGTCACCCAAAGGAGGGGATCTGTTGGAATCTATTGCGTACAAGAGTAGGCAGGCCATATTACAGTTCTATAGGACTTTGGTTCGACCACATGCAGAATACTGCGGACAATTCTGTTTGCCACATTACTGAAAGGATCGGGATGCTTTGGAAATAGGGCAGAGGATTTTCACCAGAATGTTGCCTAGTATGGAGAGAACGACATACACAGAGAGGTTTGGTAGATTAGGATTATTTTCATTAGAAAGACGGAAGTTGAGGGAGGACTTGATTGAGGTCTACAAAATCATGAGAGATGTATACAGGGTGGATAGCAAGAAGCTTCTTCCCAGAGTGGGGGACCCAGTTACTAGGGGTCAAGATTTCAAGATGTAAGGGGAAAGGTTTATTGGAGATAGGCTCGAAAAGTTCTTTATGCCGAGGGTGGTGAGTGGCTGGAATGCGTTGCCAGCGGAGGTGGTAGAGGCGGGGAAGATAGTGTCATTTAATATGAGGAAGCAGAGGGATACAGATCCTTAGAAAATAGGTGACAGATTTAGATAGAGGATCTGGATCGACACAGGCTTGGAGGGCTGAAGGTCCGTTCCTCTGCTGTGCTTTTCTTTGTTATTTGTAAATACTAGCAAAAAGCGTTGACACTTGAAAGGAAAATGATACCAAGATCAAATGTGTTACAGCGAATGTGTGGATATGAGAATTTTTTGTAGAGAACAGAAAAATGACAAGGAGGCGAACCAGTTACATTGCATCTGTCTTCAAAGAGGAAGATCCAGAAGATATCCCAGAAATACCAAGTCACCATGGGACCTTTGGAACTAAAGACTAAAATCAATCATATACAGTTATGAGGTAGCATTTGGAAACAGAACTGGGATGAGGATTGATAAGTCTAACAGACGGAATGTAATTCAAACTGAAATTTCAGAGAAAACAGCAATACACATATTGATTGCAATAGGGACCACTGTATTTCTCTGTATTCACTTTGGAAGGTTATAAATGCATTCAAACGAATTACGAAGGGAAGAAGTGGGAGACTGGAGGACTACAGGTCAGTTAGTTGTTATCCACAGTAGGGAATCTGTTGCAACCTATTGTAACAAAGACCTAATTGGACAATCAGAAAGTAATAGCAAATGTCAAAAGTGTTGTTCTGCATTTATGAAAGGGAAGTTATAGTTTACAATTCGTTTCTCTAAGATACCTCTTGAAGATGTAAGCAATGGCGAATCGGTGAACGTGGTGTAGTCAGATATTCAGGAAAAGTTTTAATCAGCACACACAGTAAGTTAGGGGAAAACATTACAGCAAAGTGTATTGGGAGGAACAAAGACAAACGGGGAAGGTAAGCATTACAGAAACTATTGGAGAACATAGGTGGTTGTAGAAGGCTGTTTGTGTGACTGCAGACCGGTGTACGCTGGTGTGCCACAGGTTTCAGTGCTGTGCCCCTTTAAACGCCTTCATTTAAAGTGAATCCGAATACAGACGACGAAGAATCAACTAGACTCAAAGTGTTAGCTTGCTCCCTCTTTACGATGCTGTCTGACTCACTGTGATCTCTAGCATGTGTTGGTTTCAGTACAGATTCTGCTTCTGCAGTAATTGCTTCGACTGGAAGTAAAGACATTCTGCACTCGTAACACAGAAAATTGGGGAGACTGTACCTGGACTGTACCTGTACAATTTTGATGTCTTGAACTAAGTAAAATATACTGATCACATAAACTGAATGGGCATTCTCCAGATTAATCCCTCAGGTGGCACAATGGTCTGCTGAGGAGACTTGGTCTGGGATCAAGGCGGGAATCTGTGTGTGAAACTGGAGACGCTGATTTATTGTTCGATGAGAACTTCAAGTCTGTTTTACTTGGGAAAAGGAAGAGGCAGGTACAGAATTCAAGAATATGGACAGGAAAGCTCTTGAACAGATTGATGTAAGATGTGAGCAGGGATTGATGGTATTGGCTGGTTTAAAATAGGATCAATCCACAAGTCCAGATCAGTTACGTGTCAGGATGCAGTTGGAGACAAGGGATGAAAGGCGCTCATGAAAATGTTTAAATAGAATCTGGTCACAGGTGAGGTGCCCGAAGACTGGAGAACACCCTTATCGAGACAGAACAGGGAACTATAGACCAGTGTGTTTCAGATCAATGTTAGAGAAACTTTTGCACAAAATACGTGGTGGTAGAAGTCTGTTTGTGTGAATGGAGACTGGTGTCCCCTGGTGTACCATAATGATCGGTGCTGTGTCCTTTGTGGTATTCCTAAATGGTGCAGATGAGAATGTCGAGGGAGAGTGGGAGTGTGAGTGTGATAAGTAAGTCTGTGTTTGACACAAAGATTGGCCAGGTGTTTGGCAGTGAGCAGGAAGGTCTTATGTTACAAGAAGATACAGATGGAATGTCAGATGGGTGAATCAATGGCAGATGGAATGTAACCCAGATTACTATGAGGTGATGCACTTTGGAAGAAGGAACAAAATGGGGAATACACAATGAATTGCTGCACACAAAGAAGCTCATAGGGAGCTATTCCACACATTCTTTAATGTGACACGGAAGGATAAAAGATTACAAAAGAAGCCAATGGAAAATGTAGGCATAACCTTTACTCACCGAGGCATAGATTACAAGATCTATGTAGCACTTTGGTGAGGCCAATATGGACTACTGTGTGGAGTTCTGGGAGCCACATTACAGGAAGTATGTAATTATTCTGGAGGGGTATAGAGATTCACATGGATGTTTCCAATTATGGAGCATATCAGCTATGGAGAAAGGCTGGAAGAGCTAGGGTCGTTTAGATTGAATGAGAGAAGGCTGAGGGTGACGTGATTCAGAAGGATAAGATGGACACGGTGGATAGACAGCAGCTGTTCCTTTTGGTCAAAGGTCTAAGAACAGGGGAGCACACTTTTAAAGGGAAGGATTTGAGGATTAGAGATGATTCAGGGATTTTTTTTCCCAGAGGATCGTGGAATCTGGAATGTTCTTCCGAAGGGGGTCGATTATCATGGGTCACCTCACAGCCATTAAAAATTATTTGGAAGAGCACTTGAAGTGTCATACCATTCAAGGCTACGGGACTAATGTAGGAAAGTTGGAATAATATAGATCGTGCTGCATTTTTGATGGTACAGAGTCTATGATTCTGTGATTGTATAGCTGTGGAAGGTCAATCATTGAACATCTTTAGACAGGAAGTAATGGGTTTTGGAAGAGTACATTAGCAAGCGTGAAATGTAAAATCTTCTCAACGTACAATATACCAAGGTGAAATATTGGAGAAGATAATTGTAGTCCGAAACTAGCGAATGGAGAACAGGAAAATGGCAGACTATGAAGCATCTACTTCAGTTTTGCCTTCATGAAAGAATTTTAAAAAAAGCTTCCAAACAATTCGAGGTCTACTGAGAAAGAAAGGAAATACAATCCAATCAGTAAACAAACAGTTTTGGAGAAATTATTTGAACTGAAATCTGATAAATCCCCACGGTCTGATAATCTTTATCTATGATTCCTAAAGGAGGTTGTCATGGGAATAATGGATACTTTGCTTGCTGTCTTCCAAATTCCTGATGATTGAATGGACAGATTTGAGAGCAGCAAATATAACTCCAGTATTTCTAAAGGAGGCAGGGAGAAAGCAGGGAATTACAGTCTGCTTAGCACCAAAGAAGCAGTCAGGACAATACAATAATCTATGAGAAAGAATGCTTTACCAGGGAACTTTGAGAATTAAATTAAACCGAAAGCAATGAACATGAATCAAATCAATACTAAATTGTTAAATGTGAATCATATTTAAGAATCTGACTGCGAATTGAATTATAGCGAAGCAATATGTGCAGTGAATTTGAATTTTCAGAAACATTTTTGATGACGTCCCTAGTGTAGTGTTGATGTAATGCTACTCCTTTAACAAGGTTATGCTGTCCTTCTTTTTCTTTCATAGCAGTCTTAAAAGCAGCGAATCTGAAGAGTCTGGGTTTGACTACTTGGGAATGCTTTCAAGTCTAAAATTAAAACACGTACAATGAGGAGTGAGCTATGCTAGATCCGGTCCTGTGTAATGAGACAGGAATAATTAATGACCTCATAGTTAGGAATCAACTTGGCAGGAATGATCACAGTATGGTTAAAGTTAAAACAAAGATGGAGAATGAAGATAAAATTCAATACCAGGGTCCTGTAATTAAACGAAGGAGACTACAACAGAATGGAGGGAGGACTTGGCAAAAGTCGACTGGAAACAAATAAATTATGGAGAGAGTTGACGAGCAGTGGGGGATTTTCAAAGGAATTTTCAAACTCCTTAGCAAAAGTATATTCAGTGAAAAGGAAAGACTCTAAGACAAGGGGAATCTGTCATGGGTGTCTAAGCAAATACGCAAGGCTATCAAATTGAAAGAGATGGAATGCAAAGTGGCCAAGAACAGCAGGAACCTTGAAGACTGGGAAAAGATTAAAGGTCAACAGAAAGCCACGAAAAGAGCTATAAAGTAAAGTAGAATAGAACACGAGAAAAAAAGACTCGCACAAATGTATAAAATGAAAATGAGTGGCTAACTTAAATGTTGGTCCTTGAGAGGACAAGAAGGAGCATTTAGTTACAGGAAATGATGAAATGGCTGAGGCATTAAACAGGTATTTTGTATCAGTCTTCATAGTAAACGACACTGATAACATCCCAGTGATCGATGAAGAGATGAAGATTCTAGATTAGAGTGGTGTTGGTAAAGCACAGCATCTGAGGAGCAGAAATATCGACGTTTCGAGCAAAAGCCTTTCATCAGGAATGATCTGAACGGCGGTGCTTTACGAGCACCACTATTAAATCTGGTTTCCAGCATCTGCAGTCCTTGTTTTTACCAGAGAGACGAGGGTAGGTGAGGACTTGTGAACAATCATTATTACAGAGGAAGTAGTGTTGGGCAAGCTAATGGAGCTAAGGGTAGACGAATCCCCTGGCACTGATGTAATGTATCCCAGGGTACTAAAAAGATAGCGGGAGAAATAACAAGTGCACTTGTGGTAATTTTCTAAAATGTGCTGAACTCTGGGGCAGCTGAAAATGTGTTGCTGGAAAAGCGCAGCAGGTCAGGCAGCATCCAGGTAACAGGAGAATCGACGTTTTGGGCATAAGCCATTCTTCACGAATGCCCAAAACGTCGATTTTCCTGTTCCCTGGATGCTGCCTGACCTGCTGCGCTTTTCCAGCAACACATTTTCAGCTCTGATCTCCAGCATCTGCAGTCCTCACTTTCTCCTTTGAACTCTGGGGCAGTCCCAGCAGATTGAAAAACAGCAAATGGGACGCCATTGTTTAAAAAGGCAGGTAGATAAAAGGTGGGGAATTATAAACTAGTTAGCTTAATCTGAGTAGTGGGCAAGATGCCTTGACTGTATTATCAAGGAAGAAATAGCAAGGTATTTTGATATAAATCGGCCCATTGCACAGATGCAGCAAGGATGCATGAAGGGCAGATCATACTTAACAAGCCTTTTGGATATCTACGAAGACATTACGAGCAAGATAGACAACGAGGCCGCAGTGGATGTGGTGTATCTAGGTTTCAAAAAGGCTTTGACAGGGTGCCACATAGTAGGCTGCTGCATTAGATAAAAATGGATGGCGTTACGCATGAAGTATTAGCATGGATAAAAGATTGGTTGACTAACGGGAAGCAAAAAGTGGGTATAAATGAGTGCTATCTCGGCTGGCAATCAGTGCTGAGTGGTGTGCCTCAGGGATCAGTGTTGGGGTTGCAATTATTCACAATTTATATAGATGATGTGGAGTTGGGAGCATGCGTAGTTTGTCAAAGTTTGCAGATGGCACGAAGATGAGCGGCAGAGCAAAGTGTGCAGAGTACTGTGAAACTTTGCAGAGGAAAATAGTTACATTGCATGAATGGGTAAAGGTCTGGCACATGGAATACAATGTTAATAAATATGAAGTAATCTATTTTGTTAGGAGGACCAGTAAACGGGATTATTACTTGAATTGTAAAAAGATGCAGCATGCTGCTGTGCAGAGGGACCTGGGTGTCCCTGTGCATGAATCACCGAAGGTTGATCTGCAGGTACATCAAGTAATTAAGAAGGTAAATGGTATTTTGTTCTTCATTGCGAAAGGGGTTGAAGTTAAAAGCAGCTGTACAGGGTGCTGTTGAGGTCATACCTGGAGGATTGTGAGCAGTTCTGGCCTCCTTACTTGCAAAGCGATGTACTGGCAGTGGAGGCGGTGCAGAGGAGGTTCACTCTGGTGATTCTGGAGTTGAGGGGGTTGTCTTATGAGGAGAGACTAAGTAGATCAGCATTATATCATTGGAATTTCGAAGAATGAGCGGAGGATCTTATAGAAACATAGAAAAAAATAGGAAGGGAAGAGTTAAGAAAAAAGTAGAGAGGATGGTTCCACTGGCACGTGAAGCTAGGACAAAATGGAATAACCTCAATATTAGAGGGCGCAGATTTAGGATTGAATTGAGAAAGAACCTTTTCACCCAGAGGCTTGTCATTCTATGGAATTCCCTGCCCAGTGAAGTAGTTGACGCAACTTCAGTAAATGTTTTTCGTGCTGAGACAGATATGTTTTGAACAATGAAGTAATTAACGGATACGGTGAGAGCGCGGCTAAGTGGATATGAGTCCACAAGTCGATAAGCCTTGATGTTACAGAATGGCTGAGCAGGTTAGAAGGACCAGATGGCCTACCCCTGCTCCCTGTCCTTCTGCTCTTCTGTTCTTATGAAAGGGGAGTGGCCAGTTCTGCTTTGATTTGTTTGGACTGATTTCTCGCAGACTGGCTGTTTCCTGAAAGCAGGCAGCCAGTTGTAAAGCTATCAGGCCAAAGAAGAAGGTCCATGCTGATCCTCCCTCTCTCTGATATCTGTCCTGAAAAAACCTGGGTTTGATTTTTCTATGGGGTGTTTATGGGGATTGTTGCAAATACTTCTAACCACACCTTAGATTATTTAGATACAGATTACTTACAGCGTGGAAACAGGCCCTTTGGCCCAACAAGTCCACACCAACCCTCCAAAGAGCAACCCACCCAGATCCGTTCGCCTACATTTACCCCTTCACCAACCACTACGCGCAATTTAGCATGGCCAATTCAGCTAACCGGTGCATTTTTAGACTGTGGGAGGAAACCAGAGCACCCGGATGAAACCCACACAGACACGGGGAGAATATGCAAACTCCACACAGACAGTTGCCTGAGGTGGGAATTGAGCCCGGGTCTCTGGCGCTGTGAGGCAGCAGTGCTAACCACTGTGACATGATACCACCAATGGCTTTCAACCATTTCAGATTCTCAGTTGAGAAATGGAGTGCTACTGAAGACCAGAAATCTTCACCTGTAAGATTAGTTGAGTAGCCAACTTATAATATTTTTAACATGTATTTATAAAACTTTAAAATGACAAAAGCTGGGAATAGTCACTTTAGTTCTACTTACTGTGGAACTGGTAGCATGGACATGGCTTCTAATTGGCTGTCTCTTGGTATTGTCATCCCTAATCATGTCACACAGTAATGCCCTACATTTTTGTAGGCTGGATTGAAAGTCAGTTCTTGGTCTTCCCATGTACCACTCCTTATGAATTTAACTTGCTAACATCATTAAGTTAGGATAATCTGTTGGGTTTTCGGGTAGGTTGTTGTTCTGCATGCTATTCTCTTCTGTTTATGTTTCATTCTGTAACCTTGAAGATAAATTCTGTTTTATTTAAAGTTAAGTGGCTTGACCAGCTGCGTCACTCCTGGAATATCCGCCTGACACGTGCTTAAGGCAACAAGCAAAGTTTGAGTCTGCACTACTTCCTTGAAATGATTTGAGGTGTTCTGTACTGGCCAATAACAGTGTGCAACAGTTAGGTATAATATACTGGCATGGATTGAGAATGGTAGAGAGCTGAAAGAAAAACTGATTCAGAATAAGCAGTTCCTTTTTTTGGAGTGGAAAGCAATTACGAGCAGGATGATCCCTGAATTGATGTTTGGCACCCATCTATTCAGGAAGCAGATTAAACATCTGCTCGAGGGTACTAAATGTAATGTTTCAAAATCAGCTGATGGCACAAAACTGAGAGTTGATTGGGTGGGGCGGATGTAAAGAAGTTCAAGGTAATTGAGACACGTGGAGGGAATGGGCAAATACGTGGCAGATGAACAGCAATGTGGTTGGAAAAATATAATATCAGGCTCACATTTCAAAAGGAATTGATGTAAAAATGTTGATCTGTGAACATCCTAACGTGCATACTTTTGTTGACTTCTTCACCGAACTCTGAGGTCCACTCACAGCAGTGAATTCTGAAGCCAGACGTCAATACTGGGATTGGCACTGGCACGCTGCCCAGTGTACATAGACCCACCAAGTGGATATATGTAACAATGAAAAGGATCTGGATCTCCCTGTACACCAGTCACTGAAAGCATTATTGGAGCAACTGAAAGCAGTTAGGAAGGTAAGTGATGTGTTGACCTTAATTTCCGGGGAATTTGAGTCCAGGAATAAGGGTATCTTATTACAGCTATACATGACCTTGGTTGGACCCCATCTCGAACATTGTGCAGTATTGTTTGCAGTTTTGGTCTCCTTACCTAATAATGGACAAACCTGACATTGAGGGAGAGCAGCAAAGAATGACCAGACTGATCTCTAGGATGACAAACTTGTTGTGGGAACAGAGTTTGGGGCGACTGAGCCTGTATTCCATGTGGTTTAGGAAAATGAATGGAGATCTCAGTGAGATATATAATACTCTGACATGGCCAGATATATTGGAAGCAGGGATGATAATTCAACCTGGCTGGGACGTCTAAAACAAGCGGCCACGGTATTAGATACGGTCAGGGAACTCTGTATTGAGATGAGAATAAATGTCTGAACTCACAGACTGGCGAAACTAGGAATTCTGTGCTACACAAGCCTGTGGAAGCCAAGGCACTGAATTTCGTTATGTATTTCTTGACACTAAAGGGACAAGGTTGCAGCAGAATTTTGGTGTGGGGAGAAAGGATCAACCATCGTTGGGCGGCACGGTGGCACAGTGGTTAGCACTGCTGCCTCACAGCGCCAGAGACCCGGGTTCAATTCCCGCCTCAGGCGACTGACTGTGTGGAGTTTGCACATTCTCCCCGTGTCTGCGTGGGTTTCCTCCGGGTGCTCCGGTTTCCTCCCACAGTTCCAAAGATGTGCAGGTCAGGTGAATTGGCCATGCTAAATTGTCCGTTGTGTTAGGTAAGGGGTAAATGTAGGGGTATGGGTGGTTTGCGCTTCAGCGGTTCGGTGTGGACTTGTTGGGCCGAAGGGCCTGTTTCCACACTGTAAAGTAATCTAAAAAAAATTTATTTTTCACTTTTTCCCATATTCCTGAGTCACATGCCCATGTAGGTATATATTCCAGTCCCTATCTCTCCATCTTGGGTGTGGTCATCTTCTTTTCTTCATTAATGGGACATGGCTGTTGTTGTCTGGGCCAGTATATATTTCTCTTTCCGAGTTGTTTTTGGGAAGGTGCTTGGGTCTTGCCTTTTTGAACCACTGCACTTCGATGTGCTGTAGGCCGACATGGCTTCAGTCTGTCTGGTTTCACTTCTTTGAGACCTTGTACTGTTATAACTGAATGGCTGGCTTGACCATTTCAAAGGGCATCTGAGAGTCTATCACTGCTGACGGTCTGGAATCACATGTAGGCCAGACCAGTGAAGATAGCAAATTTCCTTCCCTGAAGGACACGAGTGAGCCAGATGTTCTTAGCTTTGACAACCAGCAATATTTCATTAGACTGTTGATTCCAACTATTTAATGAATTCAGATTCCACCATCTGCTGTGGCGGGATTGAGGTCTGGGTTTGGGTCATTACCTGGGAAAGATATACCATTGGTGTAATTATTCTTCTCTTAAGGGACTGGACATAGTTGAGGAATTTTCCACTTTGCCAGGGAGATGTCAGAGTTGGAGCTGGAATGAAACAGTTTCCCCAGGGACACGGCTTGTTTTGCAGCACAAGTCTTCAGTCCTATTGCAGGAATGGTGTCAGGGCCCATTGCCTTTTTCGTACCTACTGTGTTCAGTTGTTTCTTCATGTCAGGTGCAGCGAATCGAATTGGTTGGAGACTGGCATCTGTGATTCTGTGGGCATCATCTAAGGAATACTTCTGGCTGAGGATGGTGCAGACATTGCATACTGTCTTTTACACTGATGTGCAGCAAAGTTCCATTCTTTCGGGGAATGGCAAAGTAATAACCTAGTGATATTTTAGCTGTTAGCCTAGCGACCCAGGCAATGCTCATGTGACCTGAGTTCGAATCCTGCCACAGCAAATGGTGGAATTCAAATCCAATAAATGTTTGGAATTAAGAGTCGAATGATGATCATGAAACAGTTGCTGATTGTGTGGGAAACCCATCTTGTTCGCAGATGCCCTTTCGGGAAAAAATCTGCCATTCATTCCTGCTCTGGCCTACTTGTACCTCCAGACCCACAACAATGTGTTTGACTCTTAATTACCCTCCGGGCAATAAATGATGACCTATCAAGCGACACACTAATCCCATTGAACATTTTGTTTTTGAAAAAATAATATTTGTGGAGTCCTCTTCTTTCGTCAGTTGTTTCATAGTTCAACTCCATTTCTAACTGGCTGTGGCAGGACTGCAGAGTTTCGATCTGATCTGTTTGCTTTTTAATCATTTCGTCCTCTCGATCAGATGTTAGTCTTGCTGTTTGCAATGTAAGTGAGTAGTCAAGTGTGGTAGCTTTAAATGGGTTGTCATCAGTTTTAGTTACACACGGTTCTGACCCTGGTATGTTCACTAACACTCGTGACTGAAACATCATTCAGCTAAATGGGAATAATGGACTGAGGAATTATCCTGGTCGAAAAGTTACAGATTGTGACTCAATACAATTCTCCTTCTGTCCAACTGTGATCTACACTATTACATGAATTCCCGGTTTTGAGCTGCAGTTTCTGCAATGCAATTCTGATGTCGCCCAATTCATGCCGAGACCCATTGACCCGTACCCCGTGAGCAACTCTGGTTTCTGATGTGGTAGCACTTCCATTTTCATATTCTCATTCCTCTGAGCATTTGTTTATTGTGTCACACCTCTTACTTGTCATGTTTTTCAAAACTCCAAAACATATTCCGTGAGGTAGCACCATGGCTCGGTGGTTAGTGCTGTTGCCTTACAGCGCTAGGGACCCAGGTTCGATTCCATCCTCTAGCGACCGTCTTTGTGGAGCTTGCGCATTCTCCCTATGGAATTCTTCTGAGTGCTTTGCTTCCCTCTCAGAAACCCAAAATTTACAGGTTGTGTGCATTAGGCAGGGGTAAATATCGGATAAGAAAATGGGTGTGCTTGGTTTACTCTTCAGACGATCGGTGTAGACTTGTTGGGCTGAAGGGCCTGTTTCCACACTGTAGCGATTCTAATTCTAACTTTCATCTGAATGTTTTCCCAGTTGTGCCATTTTCGGTATTTAAATTGAATGTGCTTCACTCTGTTTCTCTCCATGACTTCCAATAAGGACTCTGTAGTGTCAATGGTTCCAGTCTTATGTAGTTTCAAAACCAAGATATTTGTGCATCTTTTGTTATTTTACACTTCCCAGTGTACGGCAATCCAAGTGGCTCAGGACATTTGAGCAGCTTCGAAATACATCTTTGAACATGTTCAAAGCCTGAAATTTCTGGAGAAACTCAGCAGGTCTGTAAGCATCTGTGGAGACAGAGAAATAGAAATATCGTTTCAAGTCCAGCGTGGCCCTTGTTCAGAACTGAAAAGGGGTCCTTATTGCCTTGGCAAAAGTGGACGAGGGATGATAGGAAACAGAGCATGTGGAGGTGCAATGGCACAGAGGGATGAGCTTTTAATTGTGGTGAAAGAGAAACAGATATAAAGTTGGTGTAAATTAAAGTGTGGATGGCAGAAATGGGTTGTCTCTATTGAGTGCAGGACAAACAAGACACAGTCGAGATCATTGGGAGGCCAGGAAGTAGAATGTATGAAAAAATGAAGAACAGCCATAATGGAGTCAGGCTGTGAATTTGGAATCTTATATTAACTCCTGCAGGCTGTAACACATCAACGTGTAAAATGTGGTGTTACTCGAGCTTGGGTAGTGTTTCATTGGAACATTGCAGCAGGTCAGGACCGAAATGTTAGGATGGGAGCAAGGTAGATTATTGAAATGGGAAGCAATGAGAGGGTCAGGGGTATTCCTACAGACAGAGTGAAAGTAGTCCTCGAACCAGTCTCTATTTTGTCTCCCCAGTGTAAAGGAGACAGCATTGTGAGCAGCAATGACAGGAGACGGGATCGAAAGAGCAAAAGTGAAATGCTACTTCACCTGAAAGGTGTGTTTGGGGTCTTGGACAGTGAGGAGGGAAGAGGTGAATGGGCAAGTGTTGCAGCTTCTGTAATTGCATGGGAAGGTGTCATGGGGGAGTGGTGAAGTGTTCGGGATGATGGAGGGTGTCACAGAATGGTCCCTGTGAAATGCTGTCAGTGGACGCGAGGGGAAGATGTGTTTGATGGTGCTGTCACATTGGAGATGGTAGAAATGGCGGAAGATGATTCTATGAATGTGGATTCTAGTACAGTAGAGGTGAGGACGAGGGGAGATATATCATTGTTCTGGGAAGGAGGGGACGGAGTGAGGGCAGAAGTGCGGGAGATGGAATAGTCACAGCTGGAGGCCCTCTCCACCGGAATTAGAGGATTTCTGATTTGAAGAAAAAGGAGGTCACGTCACAGGCAGTTCACTGGAATGTGGCGTCATCAAACAGAAACAACAAAGATGGAGAAACTGGGGCAATGGAGTCAGCCTCCGCTGACCATGTGTTCAGCGACATGTAAAAGTCCCCCCTGAATGATTGAAAGAACCAGCCATCTAAATTGAGGCTTTCTGTCTCACATCTGATCTGAAGCGGGATGTGGAAGTAGACCCAGAGGAAGGTCAGTGGATATACCTGGGCAGACATTCAAGCAGATATCCAATAAGGCTCAGAAATTATTGTTTCTGTTCAAAAAGAAGGACTCGATCAGAAGATGTACCACCCATGTTTGACAAGGATACTATGATGAGCATTTGTGTAGGGCCAGATTTAGGATGTTTATTTCAGGGACCATAAGCAGATCCTGGGCATAACTTTCAGCAATGCTTCCTGAATTCCCCCCAGAAACCCCTGCAATTGCTGCACCATCCTCTTCCCTGCTCCTCTCACCTTCCTGATTCTAGTTCTCGCTCTCCAATTACAGAGCACATTCTCTCACATTATGGTCCCTCCCCACTTCACCTGAAGCTCTTTGACCAAGTCTACCTTCCCTGCACTAGCATCAAGCTGCATTTTGTGCTGGCACCTTGCCTCAGGTCTCAGTGTGGCTCGGCCTCTCCATTCATGCTGTTTTAGACCTCCCACTCACATCTCACTCCGGAAAGTTTCATTCTTGGAGTAAACCGTATTGAAAACACCATTCCCCCTTTGCACTGAATTCACATTGTGATCCCAAATCCAAAAAGTACACTCAGCCTTCATCTCACTCTGCTAAAGGTGCATGCTGACCGTATGGTATAAGAATTCCTTTTTTTTTACATAGAACTGGCCAGAGATACGTTTTCACTGAAGAGATCATCACACCCTTTAAACAAAGGAATTTGTTTGCTTGACGTCTTGTTCGCATAGTAAGCGTTGCAAGCTGCCTTAGTATTGTAACATGGAGAAAAACAAATCACACTTTGACGTTTGGGCTGAGTGTTGTTTTCCTGTCATTTTTAATACTGCTACAAATTTGCAGTGCTTATCTTTAAATTCTTCTTCTTGACGCTACAATCAGATGGAGTGTTGATGGGTGACATTCTAGAAGTTTTAATATCATGGGAGGCATGGATAGAGTGAATAGCCAAGGTCTTTTTGAGAGGATAGGAGAGTCCAAACATAGACAACGTAGCTTTAGGGTTCAAAGGAGGAAATTTAAAAGGGACAAAGGGGCAACGTTTTCACACAGAGGGTAATTTGCTTATGGAATGAGCTGCCAGAGGAAGATGCAAGTACAGCGACAACATTTCAAAGACATTTGGACAAACATATAAAAGGGAAACATTCAGAAGCATATGGGCCAAATGCAAGCAGACGGGACTAGTTTAGTTTGGAAAACCTAGTCAGCATGGACAAGTTGGACCAAAGGGTCTGTTTGTGCGCGATATGACTGTATGAATCTAGAAAGCGAGGCAAAAGGAAGAAAAGATATGATGTAGTCAAACTGGCAAGAAATATAAAAGCAAGCAGTGCAAGCTTTAATGTGTATATAAAGAAAGTTCGAGATGAATGTATGCCCTTTGATAGAAATGAAGTCAGGAAAATATATTGAGGACGTATGGAGAGTATGCCTAGAGGGAGCAGACAGATAATTTACACCAGAATTTTATACCATTCCTCACATTAGAAGGCACTGTAAGTATTTCAATGATATAATCAAAATGAAATAGGAGGGAAGTTCTTGAACTGCCTCTAACAAAAGGGACAAGGCGTTTTAATAAACATATAAGAGTATGGGTACGCAGGTCAGCAGTAATTCACAGTTTGTTTTAAAAACAGCGGTTACAGAGTGACTGGTGTTACTGAGAGAAATATTTCATAACTCTATGGATTGCATGAATGTTTTAGTGAAACTGGGAACCCTACAATGTGGCGCCTGTTTTCAAGAAAACAGCGAGACTGAAAGCAGTAACCATTTAGCCTCAAAAATATTGTTGGGAATCTGCTAGAGTCTGTTATTAAGGAAGGCATGGCAGGGCATTTAGAAAAGCTTCACGCAAAGGCCTGTAAAATCATGCAAATTTTTTTTATGGAGGTTCCTGAGAATGTAACACGCGGACATCATAAATGGGATCTGGTAGACACGAGGCTTTCTAGAGATTTTTCATAAAGTTTTCCGAAATAAAAATTGTTACACAAGACAGAAGTTCATAATTTGACAGATAATGTATTAACATGGGATGACGTTTGGCTAACACATAGAAATCGGACTGATGAAATATACCTGCTGGAGTATCACAAATATTAGTCAAATGGCAAGATTTAATTACAATCTATACTGAAAGCATGATGGCGGAGCTGAAGTGCAATATATATATATCCGAGTTTGAGGATGACGCTAAGAACTGAAAGGCAGGCTGTAACTTAATGGAGAGGACACCCACCAAAGGAACAGTGCAAAGAGATGGGATTGTTTTTGTGTCTGAAACATAGCGTCAGCATGCTGATGCAGCAAGTAACTAGGTTGGTTCATTAGGCGGGTTCCTGGAATGAAAGGGTTGAATTATTGAGTACATCTAAAATGGTGAGGCGTTTATTCATTGTAGTTGAAATGAATGTGGATGATATTACTGAAATGGACATGATGCAGAGGGGGCGTGACAAGGTAGATTTCGAGAATGTGCATCCGTTCCAGGGCAGAGAGTCGAACTCAGGGTTGTAGATACAGAATAAGGGACATCGATTTCAAACTGAGATGCAAAAAACGTCTTCTTTCAGAAGGTAGTGAATGTCTGGAATTTCCTAACCCAGAGGTTGTGGAGACTGGTTCACTGAATGTATTTACAGACTGGCTGGATTGCGTTTTGACAGATTAACGATTTGAGGGATACAAAAGGTTAGCAGGAAAGTGGAGTTGAGCCCTGAAGTAGATCAGCCATGTCCTTATTAAATGACAGTGCTGGCTTGAGGGGCCGAATAGTATGCTCCTGTTTCTATTTCTTACGTTCTTATGTTATTCTTTTGGCAAGTAACTGGTTATTTTCCTGAAAATTGTGTTGTACAATGTTGCATTCAGGGAGAACAGAGGCTTTCTTTGAGCTAACACTGGTAGAGGGCTGTATTCACAGCGAATCTCGGTCTGTAACATGACCCACATCTGGA
>NC_057717.1:19852280-19858014 GCF_004010195.1 Chiloscyllium plagiosum
TGTGTGTGTGAGAGAGAGAGAGAGAGACAGTGAGAGAGAGAAGGCTTTGCATGCAATAGTGAGAGTACTGGACCATGAATCGTGTTCGGGTATCGGTGCTATAACAGATATACAGTGCTATACAGTGAGTGTGAGGGAGCAGGGAGAATACGTTGACCCTTATCCTGATACAGTGAGGAAGGTTATTGAAGCTTGTCCTGTATTGCTGAACATTTCTTCAGACGCAGATACTGCACTGAGCTGGTTGGTGAGCTCAGGCCATGCTTGGTGGGTCTTGTGGTGTGGCTCCCTCTGGGAAGAAAATGGTACCCCTCTGTACTAGCTCTTCCACCAAGACCTCCATGCCCCTGTCAACAAACCGCGGTGTAATTGACTCTTACCTGCTATGCTCAGGGTAAACTGTGCAGGGCAGCTCCAAACGGAGAGAGCTCAATCGTGTGTCCATCATGTTTTAAAGAGGGCACCGGTGCCAGGGATCACGGAATATCGGGGCATCCTGGTGATCGTGAGTAACTCCAGCCATGATGGGTGGGATCAGGATGGCATTGAATGACAGGGACACCATGGGGTGGCTGAGTAGTTAATAAGATGAGTTCGATATGATAGTACCAGGAAACTAGCTTAGCCTCTTGCAGACAACCCATCTGTCACACTCAGTGAAAATCACACAAAGATAAATTATTGTTATATTCATCCCAATGAGTCATAGACTCTGCTGTGCCCACTTTCAGTTACAGAGCTGCAGAACAAATACTCATTCAAAACTGTCCATCATCTGAACTCACACCAATATCCGGTTCACCATCAATCCTGGGAATACTGGCTCATGTTGCAGGGTACTGTCGAAATAACTTCATATCAGCATGCTGAAACGTGTGATCGTCAATGCAATATTCTCTCAATCTTTCTCTCTCTTTTTCCCAAAATTCTTTTGTTTGTTGTTATTTAAACTGATTTCCCCACCATTTCTCTCTGGCAGTGATTTTCATACCCACAGCACCCGTTGTCATGGCACAATGGAGATATGGAGCTATAAATGGATGGGAGCTGCACATCCTTTCACTTCCAGTATGGGCTGCAAGTTTCCAACCCTGGTCAGTGATCTAACACAGTGTTACTGAGCAATGCACTGGGGTGGTGTGCACAGCTCTACATGTTGGGAGGGTAACTGCTCCCGGTTTACAGACCAATTCACTGCTTGCCACTGTACAGCTACCCATACTGAACAGATACCTGTTTATAAAGCAAGATACTGGTGTGGCCTGCATATCACCCAATGCTGGACAGACCATTTCATCTGGGTTACTGAATCAATGCCCCAGTGAGTCTGTGCTGGTCTCCATGTTGGACAGATAGCCAGTGGCCTGGTGAGACTTACGCAGTATTGCATCCTGGAGAGAGTGCTGGGTTGTACTGGGCCTCGTCTGAACAGTGCTCCATCCTGGAAGATTGCTGGGTTGTTCTGAGCCTGGTCTGCACAGTGCTCCGTGCTGAGCAGGTATCTTATCGAGGTTTATACGTGTCTGGGCTGGATCTGTGAAGTGGATCGAGTATCCAGTATAATTTCTGATCGAGCTATGACTCCTCCTGCTCGGCACACTCCGCTGTTCAACCCCGTATTTCTGCAACATGTTGTCCATTAAGTAATTATCCAATTAAAACATGAATATCTGTCCTTCTTGCGATGCACATGAGCTGACGTATCTGAAAATATATGATGAAGTTCGTCTCAACCCGAAAGTTTTCTTATTTTAAAGGTAAGTATGAGGTGCTCTGATTCAGATGCAATTCGCTTGGTCAAAATATTCGACATTCAGCAAAATACAACATATTCAAACACCGTCAATAAAATACAACAAAAACAAGAGCAACTTGGAATATCTTAATACTATTGGAAAACATGACAGAATAATAGATTATTTAACTACTATATAGTAACTACTCCAAAATGGCAACATCGTATAAACACCCGCTTTTCACAAAACTAATTCAGGAAACAGATTGTCTCACAAGCAGTTCTCCAATCCAGGAGGATTGAACATCAAAAGACAATTCTGAGAGATATTTCAGAGAGAAAGTGCAGCAGCCGGGAGAGATTTCCTGCCTTCCAACCATACTGAGACCCCAGCAATAACTGGCAAAAGGTAAAACTAAAAATCCTGCTTCTATGAGAGCTTGGCCATCACTCCACAGGATCAGGCTGCAGCTTCAAAGACCACAAGGAATGGAGTGTATCTACGCCGTCTATGGCACTGCAGGAGCCTCTCAAAAATGCCTAATCCCACTGAACCCTTTAAATGATGGTAAGATAAATGTCAAAGTTAAACATAAACAAATAAAACGAAAGTATGCAGCAGGCCTGGTGATCAGTCACAGACGGTCTGGGGAACCCAGCAATTCCTACCCTGCCAAAACACAGTAGAATCATCGAGCTTGTGAAGAGAAAGCAATATCTCTCACCGTCACCTCGAACTTTAAAATTGGAGATGTGCCATTCACCCAATCTGCGATGTCAATACCCCACCCAGACTAAGTATTATTGTGATCTATACGTGATGCAGTGAAATGGGTTAACTGGAGCTGTTTGTTCAGTGACTATGATTGATAACAGTCTCCATGGACCCTAACTGTGTCACTGGAGAGTTTCCCTCTTCCATAATTAAGGGGCTTCTTTGAACCTGTTGTCCCGTAGTATCAGGGGCAGCGTGATTCTCAGCACGATAGGGATATCAGCTGCAGAGAGAGGGAGAGGAAGTGAATCAGAACAATAGACTGAAATGTTCCAGCAATGGATCCGAATCTGAGAATATTAGATTGGAATGTTACAACAATGAACAGGAGTTTATCTTTGGGTCTTTACTGGCTTTCTCAGGATTGGCCATCGTTAGAGTTGCGGATCGAAGCCGTACTGAGGATTATTCAAGCTGGTTACTACCCCATCCTCGCTATTACTGGTGTTCCTGGTGAGTCTATCCCTGTCAATTCTGTAAACTATGATGAAAATCATTGCTAATTCTGTTATTTATATTTTGCAAAGACGTAGAGTATTTTATTCAGTTTCAGTCACAAACTCCGCTTCCTTTAAATTAATTTCAGACTCTTCACTCATAACCATCGCAGAAGAAACATGACTGTTCACATCTCAACCTGACTTTTGCCTTGAACTGTTTTATGTCTCGGTATTCTTTCTACCATCGAATCTGCCCACACCCAACTCGATAATATCCCCAGTCTCGACGTCTGCCTCAATGCTGTTGCTGAATTAAACAGCATTTAGCCCTTTGATAACTTCAGAATTTATGGCTCCCGTTGTATTCTGACCTCTCTACCAGTGACAAATATTTTGACCACAAACTTGTTGCCGTCACAACAGGTACTTCACAACAGGTACTCTGTATCAGATTCATAATGTCACTGCACGTGTAATTCAGAGGCAAAGGTGATGACTCTAAAGGCTTTGTTTGAAATCCTACCACAGCCGATGGCTGAACTTAAAGTTGAATGACAAAAATTGGAATGAAATTGAACTGATGGAAAAAATAAACAATCAGGATTTCTTTTAATATTTCACTGATAGCCTTTGGTAAAGAAACTTAACATTATTGCCCGGTCTGGACTAAGGGCGACTTCAGTTCCACGATAAAATAGTTGGCTCCATGTTGTCTTGCAAAATGGCCTCACAGTCAAGGGCAATTTGGATGGACAACACATGCTGCCCTTGCCAGTGATGCTGACATACCATGAAACAACAACATTAAAGGTGAAATAAACCAAGGAACTGTGGATAATGGAGATCTGAAATAAAATTCTCCAGTGTCCAGAGAGAGAGAGAGAGAGACAAAGGAAAAGAAAACAAAAGGATTGCTGATGATGGACTGGAAGGAAAGTAGAATGACAAGTTATTCTAACATTCCTGTCTTTCCCATATTCCCGAATATCACGCATATTTAGCTATGTCCCTGATTAAAGTGAGTTATGTTCCCTCTGTCTCTCTTCTCTGAGTGTGATGATCTATTCCATTGGCAATACTGGTGCTGCCCTTACAGTTGCTGAGATACAGAAGAAGGAAATGTTACAGAGTCAGCTGCTTCTTTGGAGAGAGGAACTGTTACTGTGGGGCTTTACAGAGATGCAACGGCTTTCTCAGCCAGGAAGAGAAACTAAGGAGAGGGAGGCATTTTCAACACTGAATGGGTACACCATGTGTGTGGGGCATTGACTTACTGCTGTCATTAGAAAGTCAGTTTCTGTGGATGGTGTTCTCAGGTTTGTTTTGTCAGCTGCTGAGTTCATTCAGGGAGAACCGAGGGTCTGGTGACCGCACTCTGAACACTGCATTTACAGCGTGTCTGAGTCAATGGTAAACAAATGGAGCGAAGATGACACAGAAGGGAAGCTCTGGAAACAAGGAGGAGCAAAGCACTGCACTTTCCTTCCTGGGATTTCCAGGAACATTTGTCCAAGCTGGACCCATTCAGGTGTAAAGTGTGAAACCAGCTTGTTTCAAAAATGAATGCTCCCTGAGCTGTGTCCTTCCTTCAGTATAACCTACAGCCTCACACCAGGGACAGGACTTTGCTGACTCTCACTATGAATTTACCTGTTTTAATTCTGGAACGTTCCAGGCAGGAGGGGGTAATGTATCCACCATCTCTGAAGTGTAGTCCTCCGATGTACAACGGGCTAACAGAAACCACCGCCTGCTGAGAGGGATGCATTGGTTCCATCTCCACAGGAGAAGGTACAGAAACCAACTTCCAGATATACTAGAGAGAAGAGGGACTGGTGAAAATGAGGAAATGCAGGAAATTAGAATTAATGCAGATTATGCTTTTGGAAATCTAATTGCACTGAAGTTTCATAAGTTGCTGCATCTGATGAGTAGCATCCCAAAATCTTGAGGAGATGAAAAAGACCTAGTGAAAAAAAATGATTATTCTTCAAGTCTTGTTAGATTCTGGAAAGGATCCTGCAGACTGGAAAGCAGCTATTGGAAACATAAATATTCAAAACAGGACGGAGAGGAAAAACATAAAACTAAAGAGCTTGATGTTAGCTGTGAGAAATAAAAAAATCATTGTAAGCTTTTATAAGGAACGTGACAACTAGACACTTGTAAAATAATGATATGATTTGGTAGAATCGGTCTAGATTCAGGTAAGGGAAATGGTCGTCGATAAACCTTTTTGTGGAGATTGTGCATTGTGCCATCGACAATTGAGAGCCAATGGGAGTGGACTACTTGAGTTTTTAGAAGACGCTTGACCTGATTGAATACAGTTGAGTGGGGAATGTGAGAGTCCATGGGTATGTCGGGGAGGAATATATACCATATGGACTAAAATTGATAATTGAGATACGAGAAGAATACTGTTTTTTTTTTCTCTGGACTGAAGGCTTGATGGTTGGCAGCAGGATCAGTGTTTGGGCAATAGTTGTTCACAAGGTATAAAAATGATTCAGATGTGAACAGCAAATATCATCATCTACATTTATATTTATTAAATGGTGAGAGATTGGGAAGTGCTATTGTTGAAAAGAACCTGGACGTCCTTGGTCATATTTCGCAAACAGAATTCTTATGGTGCAGGAAGTAAGTGATATGTGGCTCTTCATGCAAAATGATTGAAGCACCAGAGTTAGAACATCTTTCCCATTGGTCGTGTTTTGTTGAGAGAGTATTTGTTTGGTCTGCTTTATAGATAATGATCTCTTTGTCACCGAGACAGCACAA
>NC_057717.1:19859831-19877325 GCF_004010195.1 Chiloscyllium plagiosum
GGGACATTGACAGGATGCAGAGCTGGGCTGAGAAGTGGCAGATGGAGTTGAAACTGGAAACGTGTGAAGTGAATCCCTTTGCAAGCTCAAATGTGAATGCGGAATACATGGTTTAGGACAGGATTCTTGGCAGTGTGGAGGAACAGAGCGACCTTGAGGTCCGTGTCCACAGATCCCTCAAACATGCTTCCCAAGTTGATGGTGTGGTTAAGAAGGCATATAGTGTGTTGGCTTTCATTAGCAGGGGGATTGAAATTAAGAGCCGTGAGGTTATGCTGAAGCTCTATAGAGCCCTGGATAGACCACACTTGGAATATTGTGTTCAGTTCTGATCACCCCATTATAGGAAGGATGTGGAAGCTTTAGACCGGAAATTTACCAAGGTGCTGCCTGGACTGGAGGGCAAGTCTTATGAATAAAGATTGAGGGAGCAAGGGCTTTTCTCATTGGAGGAAAGAAAGATGACAGGTGACTTGATAGAAGTGTGCAAGATGATGAGAGGCATAGACAGAGTGAATAGATAGCGACTGTTTCCTAGGGCAGAAATATCTATCACAAGGGGTCATAATTTTAAGGTAATTGGAGGAAGGTTTAAGGGAGATATCAGAGGTAGGTTCTTTAGACAGAGAGTGGTGGGTGTGTGGAATGCACTGCCAACAGTGGAAGTAGAGTCAATTACGTGAGGGAAACTTAAGAGATTCTTGGATAGGCATATGGAAAAACGTGAACGGAAGCATGTAGGAAGGTCTGATCATAGAGTAGGATAAGCGGGTGGTACAACATCGAGACTCGAATGTCCTGTCCTATGCTCTACTGTTCTTTGCTCTGTGTACTATGGAAGTGTTCATCGAGGTTGGAGACGGATTTTGATGTATCAGAGAGGTGAGGGCTATGAAGCCATGACCTTAGTCAAAGGCAAGGCAGGCTTGGGAGGTGAACGACCTGCCTTTGTTTCTAATATTCACACATTCTGTTATTGGAAAACTTGATTAGATTAGATTAGATTAGATTAGATTAGATTAGATTAGATTAGATTAGATTAGATTAGATTAGATTACTTACCGGAAGGTGCCAGGAATGTTGCAGTCAAGGAGCCCAGAGGACTTTGTGAGCCATCTCTGGGTGATGTATGGGGGCTGTATTCACAGTGAATCTGGGTCGACCAACAAATGCAGCACAAGTTGCAGAGAGGGGAATCTCTGTAAAGAGAAATGAGGGACAGCTTTCATATCCAGCCTGGGTTTTCCAATTACATTTTCCAAATCTCCCAAACCGAGTGTGACAGTCATGAGGGAGTGAATGTTCTCCTCTGTTTCTGTGTACCAGGTGATAGCAGTAAGTGGCCTCCAACTGCTCAGTTCCAGCAGGATTGAGGGTCTGAATGGAACACAGAAACAGGGGACTGACGAGTAGGAGTGGGTCCTGAGATATTTTGAGCCTTCTCCACCAGTCACTAAGATTGTGGCTGATCAGGTTTGGTTTCAGCCCAACATTCTTGTCTGTATCCCATTATCCATGATGCAGTCTCTGTGAAATCTTTAACTAACTCAGCTGTGAATACTTGCAACCAGAGAGGAACCACAAACGTCTGGGGAAGAGAATTCCCATTCAAAAACCCTTTTAGCATTTTTCCTCATCTCTGTGATAGAATAGGAGAGTCATACCCCATGGAAACACATCCTGTTGTCCATATTCTCCATGCCAATCAGGCATCCTAACCTGACCTAGTCCCAATGCCAGCATTTGGTCCGTATCCCTCTGAACCATTTCTATTTATGTATCTATCCAGATATATTTTAAACATGTAATTATACCCGCTTTCACCACTTCCTCTGACAGCACTTTCCGTGCACCCACCAGTCTCTGCATGAAAACGTTTCCCCTCAGGTTCGGTCTAAATCTTTCCGGTATACTCTTCAACCTGTGCCGTCTAGTTCTGGAAGTCCCTACACTGGGAAAAAATATGTTAGCCATTGAGACTATAAATGCCCCCCAGGATTTTATAAGCCTCTATCATGTCACTATTCAGACTGCAACAGTCCAGGGGGGAAAGCCCCAACCTGTTCATCCTCTCCTGCAGCTCCATTCCTCTGGTTCCAGAAAATCCTTGTAAATTTTTTCTGCACCCTCTCAAGCTTAGCAACATCCATTCTTTATCAGTGCCAACTGAATTGTACGCAGTATTCTTAACGTGGCCTCACCAACGTCCTGTAGAAACGTAATATGACACTCCATCTCCTATACTCAATGTTCTGACTGAATATTAATACTCTGTCTACCTGCTACTCCACTTTCAGTAACTATGAACCTGCATCCGTAAGTCTCTTTTGTCAGCAACATTCCCCAGGGTACTACCCTGCTTTAGCTTACCAAATGCAAAACCTCACAAATGTCTGCATTAAATTCTATCTGCCAGTCCTTGGCCCTTTGTTTGTCAAGGGTGCCATTGTACTCTGAAATAATCATCACTGTCCACTGCCCCACTTATTTTTTTATGTTACCTGTAAACCTACTAACCATGCCTCCGATAATCACATACAAGGTTTTTATATACATGGTGAAAAGCACTAAGCTCAGCACTGATTCTTTTAGCACGCCCTGGCCCACAGGCCTACAGTCTGGAAAACAACGCGTTACTTCAATCCAATTGTGTATCCAATTGGTTAGCCTTTCCTGAATTCCATATGACCTTACCTCAGTATTCTGTCTAGGATGAGGAACCTTATTAAATGCCTTGCTGAAGTCTGTGTGAACAATGTATACCATAGTGCCTTCTTTGTCACCTTTTCAAAATATCAATCACATTAATGAGACCTGATTTCCATCGTACAAAGCCATGTTGACTATTCCTAATAAGTCCTCGTCTTTCTAAATGCATGTAAATCCTATCCCACAGAATCCCTTCCAACAATCTCCTCTACACTGGCATTAGGCTGACTGAGTCGATAATTTCCTGTGTTTTTGAATCGCAGTTCCCTTTTCTAGTCCCACTCGTCCACTAGCCACAAAAACAAAATAATTATTATAACTAGATTGGTGATATGGCCAATGATATAGTTCTCAGAGTGTCTCAGGATCAGTGTTAGGAACAAGTCAGACAGATTTCTTTAATTTGTTAAAATAGCATGTATATGACCAAACAAAGTTGCTCAAACTATGATGGAAAGAAGAATGACGAGTGGATATTGCAAATATGTACATTGATATTTCCCTTTGAAAAATACTGCGGAACACACACACACACACACACACACACACACACACACACACACACACACACATCTGGTGGATATCAAACTGAAAAGGAAAATCCCTGCAAAGTTATCTTGAAAGAACTTTGTCCAAATATTATTCGAACTCAGTACCAAAGGAAGAATGAGAGTTTGACCCAAATGCTGGTCTCTTTATCCAGTCATCAAATCCTACAGAATGGAGAGAGGCCCTTTGGCCCAAACTGGTCCATGCTGACATAAATATCCATCCACATTAACCTCTTTTCCCAGCACATGTCACTTCTCGTCCTTTCCTGTCCATGTAATTGTCCAAATGCCTTTTAAATATTGTTAATATAAATGCTTTAACCACTTGCGTTTGCAGCTCTTTCCCTTTGCGTACCACTCTCTGTGTAAAACAGTTTCCATCAGTTTCCCTTTTATTCTTTCCCATCTCACCTTAAATTGATGCCTTCTAGTCCTCAATTCCCCAATTCTGGGAAAAAAGGCTCAGTCCATTCACCCTATCCATGCCTCTCATAATCTTGTACAGTTCTATAAGATCCCCCTCAGGCTCCTACGCTCTAAAGAAGAAAAGTTTTCGCTTGTCCAACCTCTTCGTATAATTCATACTATTGAATCCTGGCAACATCTTTGTAAATTCCGTCTGCACACATTTCAATTTAAAAACATCCTTCTGATCGCAACATGACCAAAACTGAACACAAACTACAAGTGTCGTCTCACCGACATCCTGTATAACTGCAACATAACTTACCAACTTCTCTCCTCCATGTTCTGACCGTTGACTGCCAGTGAGCCAAAAGCCTTCTTCACTGCCCAAGTTTACCTGTGACTCCATTTTCAGAGAATGGTGGACCTGAACGTCGTGGTCCCTCTGCTCAACGACACTGCTTGAGGCCTTACCATTCACCATGGAAGTCCTACATTGATCTAAGTTTGCAAAAAACTTCCTCACTGTCCACAATACCACCAATATTAGTGACATCTTCAAATTTACTAATCATGCCTTGTACATTCTGAAGAATATAATTGAAATAGATAATAAACAACAATGGGCCCAGCACTGACCCCTGAGGCATTTCATGTGTCACAGGCCTCCCGTCCGAGAGCATCCTTCCACTATAACCCTCTGTTTACTACCATCAAGCCAATTGTGTATCCAATTTGTCAGCTCCCTCTGGATTCCATGCGATTCTAACCTTCCAGACCAGCCTATCAAGAGTAATCTTGTCAAAGGCCTTACTGAAAACCATACAGACTATGTCTACCGCGCTGCCCTCATCAACGTTCCTGGTCATTTCATCAAAGAACTCAAAGAAATTTGTGAGGCATGATCTCCCACTCACAAAGTCATGCAATCTTTCCAGTCTATAAACAACTATTTATAATTATTATTAAAATAAATAACAACAAACAATAATAAATAATAGTAAGATGGCATTTTCAGTGGACAATAAATTATCCATGGTTTGTGGCTTTGGAACGTGCATCATTGGCAAAGGGCAGAATAGATTTTGTACCTGGGTCATTGAACTGGGTTGAAAAAAGCAAGGGTGGCATGGTGGCTCAGTGGTTAGCACTGCTGCCTCCTAGTGCCACGGATCAGGATTTGATTTCAGCCTCGGGTGACTCTCTTGTGGAGTTTGCACATTCTCCCTGTGTTTGTGTGGGTTTCCTCTGGGAGCTTCATTTTCCTTACACAATCCAAAGATGTACAAGTCAGGTGAATTGGCCACAGCCTTATATGCATTAGTTAGGGATAAATATAGATTAGGGGCATGGGACTGGGTGGGTTGCTATTCAGAGGGTCGGTGTGACCGTGTTGGGCCAAATGGCCTGTTTCCATACTGTAGGAAATTGAAAAAAATAAACTAGTTCTAATCAAACCCTGTCTTTCCAAACGTGTGCATATTTTATCCCTCAGAATCATCTCAAATACCTACCTACTACAGATGTTAGGCTTCCCGGTCTACAGTTCCCAGATTTTTCTTTGCTTCCCTTCTTGAATAATGGCACAACGTTTGCTACACTTCAATATTCTGGAACCTAACCTGCGGCTAACGTTGTTGCAAAAATATCACTCAGGTCCCCGTAGTTTCTTCTGTAGCCTCTTGCAATATTCTTGGATGCATCTGTTTAGGACCAAGAGATTTATCCACCTTCATACATTCTAATGCATCCAACACGTCCTCTCCTATGATATTGACTCACCCCAAGATATCACCACGACCTTTGTTAACCTCCCAAGTATTCTTGTATTTCTCCACGGTAAAGACAGAGAAACATTCATTGAGAATCTCACATATCTCCTACTGTTCTAGACATGCATTTCCACTTTAGACCTTGAGGGGTCATATTCTCATGTAGTTATTCTTTTAACTTTAATATACTTAAAGACCCTCTTTGGATTCACCCTAATCTTCTCAGACAAGGCTATCATGTGCGCCCTTTTCGTCCTTCTGATTTCCTTCTTCGGTATACTCCTGTATTCCCTGTACACCGCCAGGGATTCCCTTGATCCCAGTTGCATGGACCTCAGCCACACCTCTTTTTTGACTGTCAAAGCCTCAATATCTCCTGACATCCAGGGTTCCCTCTTCCTGCCAATCTTGCCTTTTACCCTCACAGGAACATATCGACTTTGAACTCCAGCCCTTTCACTTTTAAAGGCCTCCCACTAGCCGGAGGTCCCTTCGCCTCTAAACAAACTCCTCCACCCAACCCCTACTAGCTCCTATCTAATTCCATCAAAATTCGCCTTCCCCCAATTTAGAATTGAACATGCGGGCCAGTTTGTCCTTCTCCATAAGTATTTTAAATCTATGGTCACTGGTCCAAGCGTGCTCCCCCACTGTCACCTCAGTCACCTGTCCTGCCATGTTTCTTAGAGTAGGTCAACTTTTACCCCTTCCCGAATTGCACCCTCTACATACTGCTTGAGGAAACCTTTCTGAACACACTTAATAGATACATCCCATCTCAGTCCTTAATTCTATGTAATTCTCAGTAAATGTTAGGAAAATTAAAATCTACGACTATGGCAAGTCTCCCCAATCTCTGTACATATTTTAATTATTCTAATTCCCGTTTACTATTAGGGGGACTATAATACAAGGAGAAAGTGAGGTCTGCAGATGCTGGAGATCAGAGCTGGAAATGTGTTGCTGGAAAAGCGCAGCAGGTCAGGCAGCATCCAGGGAACAGGAGAATCGACGTTTCGGGCATAAGCCCTTCTTCAGGAATGGGGAAAGTTTGTCCAGCAGGCTAAGATAAAAGGTAGGGAGGAGGGACTTGGGGGAGGGGCGTCGGAAATGTGATAGGTGGAAAGAGGTCAAGGTGAGGGTGATAGGTCATTTCCCCTCCCCCCACCCTGTCTCAGTCAAATCCATCAAATTCAGCACCGCCTTCCTAACCTGAGATCTTCTTCCCGGCCTCTCCGCCCCCACCCCAGTCTGACCTATCACCCTCACCTTGACCTCTTTCCACCTATCACATTTCCGACGCCCCTCCCCCAAGTCCCTCCTCCCTACTTTTTGTCTTAGCCTGCTGGACAAACTTTCCCCATTCCTGAAGAAGGGCTTATGCCCGAAACGTCGATTCTCCTGTTCCCTGGATGCTGCCTGACCTGCTGCGCTTTTCCAGCAACACATTTCCAGGACTATAATACAACCCAAATAATATCATCATTCCCTTTTTATTTCTTAGCTTCCCCCACAAATCCGCATGGATGATCCATTAGTTATTTTATCTCTGATTACTGCTGTGGTACTTGCCTTAATCAAAAATGAAACCCCCCACACCTCCTTCCACCAACTCTGTCTCGCATAAAGCACCTGTATCTTGGTACATTAAGCTGCCAGTCCTGTTCCTCCGTTAGCCATGTTTCTGTTATGGCTATAATATCGCAGTCCCACGTACCTCTCCACGCCCTAAGTTCATCGGCCTTACCTGTCAGCCATCCTTACATTGAAACAGATGCAATTCAATCCAACAGGCATTCCTTGTTCCCTGTCGTGTTCCTGCCTAAACTATCTCTGCACTTTACTGTTTGCGATTACGGTATCTCCTTCCAGCCTCGCACTTGCAAACCTGCTGTTGAGGATCCCATGCCGTCCACCACGCCAGCCAATCTATTTGAAACACTCCTTGTACCACTAGCAAAACTGCCAGCCAGGATATTAGTCCCCTTCCAATTCAGGTACAACCCGTCCTTGCTGGACAGGTCACCTCTGCCCCAGAAAAGATCCGAGTGATCTAAAACTCTGAATCCCTACCTCCTGTACCAATTATTTAGCCACGCATTCCTCTGCCATGTCCGCCTGTTCTTACCCTCACTAGCTCGGAACACTGTAACTAAACCGGATATTACCACTGTCGTGGTCCTGTTTTTTTACCCTTTTTCCTCGCTCTCTATAATCACTCTGCATGACCTCATCGCTACTTTTACCTGTGCCATTTGTACCAATGTGCACAGTGAATTCTGGCTGCTCCCCCACCCCGGTGAGAACGTTCTGCAGCCGCTCTGAGACATCCTGGACCCTGGCACATAAGAGGCTATACATCATCTTGGATTCCCATTTGCAGCCATAGAATCTCTTGTCTGATCCCCTCACATATCGAGTCTGAATCATTAGTTCTGAAGTTATTCGTCTCGCATAACTTCTGACAATGGGATTTCTTCCTGAAACAGTTGGATTTGACTGAATTGCTTTGCTTCAGGCAGTGGGCAGATTCCAATGAATCATCATTAGGAATCCTCCATGAGTGGAAAAGACGACTAGGCTTTTTTTCACTCCCATACGTTGCTGTGTTGTGCGGCAGGGAAACAGAAAAGGAGCAATAGGCTGTTCCTTCACAGCTAGGCTACATTTTTCTATCTGTAAGTTAAATCAGTAACGTTATCAGGCCCCAAATGGGACCATCTGAGCTCTCCTTGAATATTGTCCGAACTATATGACACCATCACATGCTCGATTCCAGGTCAGTGCATTATTGCTGTTGTCATACACCGAATCAATTCATTAACAATAATTGGCCCTACTTGTTTTGAAGATGTGTTAATATGTGCCTGCATAATGTAAACATAAGCGTTTGATGACTTCACAATATCTGTATTAAGCTGAATATGTTTTATTCTTAAACAAATACAGAAATTGCTGGGAAGGCTCAGCCTGTCTGGCATCAGATATGAAGAGAAAACAGAGTTCAATTTTTCAGTTCAATGACTTTTCCTTAGAATCTGACTTGTTCTTAAATTATTTCTCCAAATTTATTCTCCCACATAAGAAGCAATATCCATCCAGTATTCACCAACTATACTCTTCTCAAGATGTTATACAGTCAATAAAACATCTTTGATTCTGAGGTCGAACTGTTCCTTCTTCGTAACATAATGCCTTCATCTCAAGAATGAGTAAAGAGAAAAATCTTTGAAACGTTTGGAAAGCAATTTTGTTTTTTATCAGTTAAGGCAATTATAACGACACATAATACATCAGATGTGGTCTCAGCAATGCCCTGTACTGATGAAAAAATCATCGCTAAGATCAAACACAACACCCCTTACATGAAACAGAATAATTCCATTTACCTTCCAAATCACCAGCTGCATCTTCAGAGTAATTTGATGTGATTCATGTACTAAGAGACACAGATCCCTCTGTACCACTCAGTTCTGCATTCTCCTTGCATTTAAATAATTTTCTGCTGTTTTGTCTATTCCCCAAAACAGAAAATTCCCATCACAGAAATGTTGTACTTTTTTTTTTCTCCTGAAGTTTTGCTCAAAACTATCCTCTGTCTGTATGCCATTGCTTGATTCTCTGCCCCTCCCCTGTCTGTATCCCACTGCAGACGCTCTTCCGTCCCCCTGTCTGTACACCATTGCAGATGATCCGCCTTCCCCTGTCTCTATCCCATTGCAGACGCTCTGCCCTCCCCCGTCTGTATCCCATTACAGACGCTCTTCCGTCCCCATTCTGTGTCCCATTGCAGACGCTCTGCCCTTCCTCTGTCTGTATTCCACTGCAAACGCGCTGCCCTCCCCCGTCTGTGTCCCATTGCAGATGCTCTGCTCTCCCCCGGTCTGTATGCCATTGCAGACACTCTGCCCTCCCTCTGTCTGCATCCCATTGCAGAAGCTCTGCCCCTCCCCTGTTAGTGTCCCATTGCATACGTTCTGCCCTCCCCCGTCTGTATCCCATTGCAGACGCTCTGCCCTCCCCCTGTTAGTTTCCCATTGCATACGCCCTCCCCCTCCCCTGTTAGTGTCCCATTGCATCTGCTCTGCTCTCCCCCTGTCTGTATCATATTGTAGACGGTCTGCCATCCCCCTGTCTGTATTCCACTGTAGACGCTCTGTCATTCCCTGTCTGTATCTCATTGCAGACGCTCTGCCCTCCCCCTGTCTGTATTTCCTTGCAGATGCTCTTCCCTTCCCCGGTATGTATCCCATTGCAGACGCTCTGCCCTCCCCTGTCTGTATCTCATTGGAGATGCTCTGCGTCCATTTGACATCTTATTGGTTGACTATCCTGATATATGAGGTAAAAACAATAACTGCAGATGCTGGAAATCAGATTCTGGATCAGTGATGCTAGAAGAGCACAGCAATTCAGGCAGCATCCAACGAGCAGCGAAATCGACGTTTCGGGCAAAAGCCCTTCATCAGGAATAAAGGCAGTGAGCCTGAAGCGTGGAGAGATAAGCTAGGGGAGGGTGGGGGTGGCGAGAGAGTAGCAGAGTACAATGGGTGAGTGGGGGAGGAGATGAAGGCGATAGGTCAGGGAGGAGAGGGTGGAGTGGATAGGTGGAAAAGGAGCGAGGCAGGTCGGACAAGTCCGGACAAGTCAAGGGGACAGGGCTGAGCTGGAAGTTTGAAACTAGGATGAGGTGGGGGAAGGGGAAATGAGGAAGTTGTTGAAGTTGGCATTGATGCCCTGGGGTTGAAGTGTTCCGAGGTGGAAGATGAGGCGTTCTTCTTCCAGGCGTCTGGTGGTGAGGGAGCGGCGGTGAAGGAGGTCCAGGACCTCCATGTGCTCGGCAGAATGGCAGGGGGAGTTGAAATGTTGGACCACAGGGCGGTTTGGTTGATTGGTGCGGGTGTCTCGGAGATGTTCCCTAAAGCGCTCTGCTAGGAGGCGCCCAGTCTCCGCAATGTACAGGAGACCGTTTCGGGAGCAACGGATAAATTAAATGATACTAGTGGATGTGCAGGTAAACCTTTAATGGATGTGCAAGGCTCCTTTATGGCCTTGGATAGAGCTGAGGGAGGAGGTGTGGGCACAGGTTTTACAGTTCCTGCGGTGGCAGGGGAAAGTGCCAGGATGGGAGGGTGAGTCCTAGGGGAGCGTGGGACTGACCAGGTAGTCACGGAGGGAACGGTCTTTGCGGAAGGCGGAAAGGGGTGGGGAGGGAAATATATCCCTGGTGGTGGGGTCTTTTTGGAGGTGGAGGAAATGTCTGTGGATGATTTGGTTTATGCGAAGGTTTGTAGGGTTGAAGGTGAGCACTAGGGGCGTTCTGTCTTTTTTACGGTTGGAGGGGTGAGGTCTGAGGGCGGAGGTGCGGGATGTGGACGAGATGCGTTGGAGGGCATCTTTAACCACTTCGGAAGGGAAATTGCGGTCTCTAAAGAAGGAGGCCATCTGTTGTGTTCTATGGTGGAACTGGTCCTCCTGGGAGCAGATACGGCGGAGGTGGAGGAATTGGGAATACGGGATGGCATTTTTGCAAGAGATAGGGTGGGAAGAGGTGTAATCCATGAAGCTGTGGGAGTCGGTGGGTTTGTAAAAAATGTCAGTGTCAAGTCAGCCGTCACTAATGGAGATGAAGAGGTCCAGGAAGGGGAGGGAGGTGTCCGAGATAGTCCAGGTAAATGTAAGGTCAGGTGGAATGTGTTGGTGAAGTTGATGAATTGCTCAACCTCCTCGCGGGAGCACGAGGTGGCGCCAATGCAGTCATCAATGTAGCGGAGGAAGAGTTGGGGAGTGGTGCGGGTGGAATTACGGAAGATCAACTGTTCTACCTAGCCAACAAAGAGACAGGCATAGCTGGGGCCCATACGTGTGCCTATGGCTACCCCTTTGGTCTGGAGGAAGTGGGAGGATTCAAAGGAGAAATTGTTCAGGGTGAGGACCAGTTCGGCCAAACGAATGATAGTGTCGCTGGGTACTGCTGGGGAAGTCTGGAGAGGAAGAGACGGAGGGCTTGGAGGCCCTGGTCATGGCGGATGGAGGTGTGGAGGGTATGGATATCCATGGTGAAGATGAGGCGCTTGGGGCCAGGGAAACTGAAGTCTTGGAGGAGGTGGAAGCTGTGGGTGGGAGATCTCCTGAGGTGATGAGGTTCTGTATGGTCTGGGAGATGATGGTTTGGTGATGAGGGGTGGGGTCATGGTCGGGAGGCAGTAGGAAGAGGTGTCCACGAGTTGGCGTTTGGCTTCAGCGGTGTAGAGGTCAGTGCGCCAGACTACCACTGCGCCCCCTTTATCCGCTGGCTAAATGGTGAGGTTGGGATCAGAGCAGAGGGATTGGAGGGCTGCGCGTTATGAGGGCGAGAGGCAAACTGAGCTCCATCCCCTTCTTCCAATTCATTGGTGTGGATTGTAATTTGTTGATGACCTCACACAGATCCCTGAAGAATTCCACCAGTTACAGCTTGCCAAAAACAAAACGAGTAATGATCTCTTCTCTGTATTTCCTGATGCTGCCAAAGGCGCCCCTGCTCCTGAGTAACAGCCTGGGATGGTTATATGTCGTCCTCCTGTGCTGTGTAATTTACTGAAATGATTTGCATACTTCATTCTATTCCTGTCTAATCCCATAGAGGTGCATTATGGCCTGCCCCTCCTGTGTTATCACGATGCTGACTGGCTGAATGGGATATTTCTCTCCCTCTGTAACAGCCTTGGGGGTGAATTGACAGAACAACGGATGAGGTAGGAGCAGCAGTTGGTCACTCGTCCCGTCCAATTTGCTGCTCAGTTTAGAAACATCATGGCTGGTCTGATTGTAGTGAATACCTCTTTCCTGTCTGTTCCCAAAAAACATTGACCCTCCTGTCCATCAATGGTCAGTCAAGGCCAACCTTGAATATCCTCAATGACCCAGACTTCACTGTTCTCGGGGGATGAGAACGCCACAGATCGCATAAACCAAAGAAGAAAGGAGCAATGTTATCTCAAATGGAAATGGGAGACCCCTTTTATATTAAAGCGTGTTAACCTCACAGCAAGTCACCTCCTCTTTTCAGAAACAAGGGTACAGCAAATTGGAACAAACATATACCATTCAGCCCCTCAAACCTATCCCACAGTCCCATTGACTGTTCAGTCAAGTATTTATCAAGCTTAGCTTCTACTGCACCCTTGGAAAATAATCCGGACACCTTAACGCCACAGACCACAATAAATTGGAATTAGGCCATTTGGCCCATGAAGTCTACTTTGCTGTTTGATCCTGTCTGGTGTGTTTCTCAACACATCTTTCCCGCCTTCTCACTGTAGCTCTCGATCGTTGTTTTAATCTTACCTTTGTCGTAAAGACATGGTTGCGTCGGTATCTCTGTATGTGTGTGTGATTGCGTGTGTGTTTCTGTGTATATCTGTTTAATGGCAGGAGACAGAGTGGTGGTGGATGGTTGCTTTTTTGAACTGGAATCCGGTGGGCAGCAATGATCCAGAGGCAAAATTGTTGGGTCCACTTTTGTTTGTCATTTATATAAATGATTTAGATGAAAGTTATAGAAGGTATATTTGCGGATGACATCAAGTTTTGGTGTACAGTGAACAGTGTTTGTATATTGGTCAACAGCTGAAGATTACAAAGAGACCTTCATTAATTAAATCAATGATTCACAGTGATGTACAACAGGGAAACAGACCCTTCAACTTGTTCATCCCATCTGATTATTCTAAATTAATCCGCTCCCATTTACCAGCATTTGGCCCATGTCCCACTTATCGTAAAGCCACCCAGTTGCCTTTTAAATGCTGTAATCGTTCCAGCCTCCACCAGTTTCTCTGGCAGTTTATTCCGTAGAAGCACCACCCTCTGCAGGAAAAAAAAGGTTGTTCTTCATTGACTTTCAAATATTTCTCTTCCCACCTTAAACCTATGCCTTCTAGATTTGGACTCTCCTACCTTGGGGGGAAGGAACCTTGACCACTCACCCTATCCATGCCCTTCATAATTTTATAAACCTCTAACAAGTGTAAATGTGACTCCAAACAAGACGGTTGGCTGCACTTTCAGTCATCCTGGGTCTATAGTCTCAAACTCAGTAGTCGTACCTCTTCCTTCCCCATCAAGGCACGATTCCAAAAAAGTTTAATCAACTTATTCAGACATATTATGAAGCAGCTCTGTGGGATTTGGAACTAGAATTTTCGGCGCAGTGATAGGGACACTACCATCATTGAACATTAGCCACTAAAGCTGCAACATGATGCTCCTGTGTGGTTGTTCATCAGCCTGTTGTAACATGCTGTGACACACCTCCACAGGACATGACTCCACTCCACCTTCTCCAGAGATAGGGGCACTATCAGACAGTCATGGACTGGAATCGAATCCAGAGCTCCGGCGCAGAAACGTGGGCACCATCCATTAAACAAGGCCTAAATCATGCCCAGATTTCGGGTCATATTTAAAGTGTGTGGATTTATTAAATTCTGGTTAACATTACCAAATTATACAGGGGACATTTCTCATTGAAAAAAAAGTACAAGTTATAAGCCTTAACTAAAGGATGTTGAGTCCATTCTCTGTGCCATTGAGATAACTCAAACCTGACTGCCCCAGCCGACCCATTGTCTCAGCCTGCTCCTGCCCCACCGAACTAATCTCTGCATACCTCGATACGGTCCTGTCCCCCTTAGTCCAAGAACTCCCCACCTACGTCCGGGACACCACTCATGCCCTCCACCTCCTCCATGATTTTCGCTTCCCCGGTCCCCAACGCCTTCTCCTCACCATGGACATCCAGTCCCTTTACACCTCCATCCCCCATCACGAAGGACTCAAAGCCCTCCGCTTCTTCCTTTCCAGCCGTACCAACCAATACCCTTCCACTGACACCCTCCTCCGACTAACTGAACTGGTCCTCACCCTGAACAACATCTCTTTCCAATCTTCCCACATCCTCCAAACGAAAGGAGTAGCCATGGGCACCCGCATGGGCCCCAGCTATGCCTGCCTCTTCGTAGGATATGTGGAACAGTCCATCTTCCGCAACTACACCGGTCCCACCCCCCACCTTATCCTCCGCTACATCGATGACTGTAGCGGCGCCGCCTCGTGCTCCCACGATGAGGTTGAACAGTTCATCCACTTCACCAATACCTTCCACCCCGACCTCAAATTCACCTGGACAGCCTCAGATTCCTCCCCCACTCCCTTTCCTAGACCTCTCTATTTCTATCTCGGGTGACCGAATCAACACTGACATCTACTACAAACTGACTGACTCCCACAGCTACCTTGACTACACCTCCTCCCACCCTGCCCCCTGTAAAAGCGCCATTCCATTCTCCCAATTCCTTCGTCTCCGCCGCATCTGCTCCCAGGAGGACCAGTTCTGAAAACGTACAACCCAGATGGCCTCCTTCTTCAAGGACCGCAATTTCCCCCCCGACGTGGTCGACGATGCCCTCCACCGTATCTCTTCCACTTCCTGCTCCTCCGCCCTTGAATCCCGCCCCTCCAACCGCCGGCAGGACAGAACCCCACTGGTCCTCACCTACCACCCCACCAATCTCCACATACAGCGTATCATCCGCCGTCATTTCCGCCACCTCCAAACGGACTCCACCACCAGGGATATATTTCCCTCCCCTCCCCTATCAGCGTTCCGTAAAGACCATTCCCTCCGTGACTCCCTCGTCAGATCCACATCCCCTACCAACCCAACCTCCACTCCCAGCACCTTCCCCTGCAACCGCAGGAGGTGTAAGACTTGCGCCCACACCTCCCCCCTCACTTCCCTCCAAGGCCCCAAAGGAAACTTCCATATCCGCCAGAAATTCACCTTCACCTCCACACACATTATCTATTGCATCCGCTGCACCCGATGTGGGCTCCTCTATATCCTCCCCACTCACTAATCATGTCCAATACCACCATCATGATATCCCCGTCTCCTCCTCTGCCTCAGCGAATCTTCTGAATAAACCATCAATTGTGCCTTTGTTAAATCTGGATACAATTCATCAAGTTCCTTGTAACCATATGTCAATGACAGAACAATTCCTCTGAGTATGTTGAACTTGGTTGCTGCACAGATATTGTCAGACAGGCAGACACTTCATGCTGCTTAAGTCATTGACACATAATCTAGAGGCACAGAATAATAATCTGTTGATATCTCATGAACGAAATTGATGTAATTGAACTGAAACTATCATTATTTGTGAGAAAAGGCCCATCTGCTTGCTTCATGTCCTTCAGAGAAGTCAATGCGTTGTCCTTCCCCAGTCATGTCTGGGCAAACCGACAGCAATGTGTTTTACTCTTGACTTTCCTGTGGAACAGCTGAACAAGTCACTCAGTTCAAGTTCAGCATAACATGCTGGCTTGACCATGGCTGCAGACATCCCGTGAGAGAAGAACAAAAGTAAAGTTAGCTCCCTTCCTCTGCCTGTTTTCCTTATTCCTACACTTCATTTCCATTCAGATAGGTGACCATTCCCTATTTCAAGTGCAATCTTTCTAACTGATTCTCGCCCCAAGAGTAATGTTCATCTCCACAGTCACCTCTGGTGCTGGCTTTACTGATGCTGACATGCAGATGTAAGGAACTTTTAAATTCCACAACAGGGCAGTGCATAGACGAGGAATGGGTTTTATGTCATAATGAAGATACGGCGACAGTTAAGTGAGGGAAATGAATTATTGTGATCATCACTGAGAGTGTGGTTGAGGCAGTACTTAGGGTATTATGGACAGATTTTTTTCTCCTTTAAAAGGAATTATCTCATTGCAATAGAGGCTGTGTAAAGGAATTTCACGAGACTAATCCCTGGGCTGATGGTAAAAGAGGAGCGAGTGAAGGTTAATCTGTAACGCTGTCAGAGAATAAGAGGTCATTGCATTGAAACTTGATGGTGATGGACAATCACTCGTTATGTTCTACACAGACACTGAGAAGGTGATAAATTTAATGGCTTGTATTTTTTTATTTTTACTCGGGATGCATGATTCTGGGTATTTAAGTGTCTCTGAGGATAAAATCTTTAGTCAAATCCTGCTTTGATATCACGGTCAATCCTTCTTACCTGAGCAGGTCAGTTAAACACTTTTGTTAATGATAATAAGTGATGGTGTCTGTGTGGAGAGTGTTTTCTTCTCATAGAGGGTAGTGAATGTTAGGAATTCTCAGGTCTAGAAAGTTAGGGGAGCGATATCACTCCAAGTATTTAAAGAGGAGGTATATGGATCTTTGACCTGTCAGAGAGCTGAGGGGCGTGAAGAATTGCGCATTAAAGAAGAGTTAATGCCAACAGTAGGTTAGCCATGATCGCATACAATGGTGTGAGCATCCAAATTACTACTCCTGTTTTTATGTTCTCATATTCTGTCATTGGATAGTTAATGGTTTTAATTTTCCTGGAAATGTTGTTATTGAATGTTGAGGACAGTGAGAGAAAAGAATTTTATGAGCTGTCTCTGGGAGAGATATCTGCCCGATATTCACATGAATCTGGGTCTACAACATGACCAACAAATGAAACACCACTTGCAGAGAGGAGACACTCTTTAAAGAGGCGGGAGACCACTTTCATACACGCGCTTGGATTTCCCATCAGATTTTCCAACCCACAGCAAACCACACAGTGTTGAGGGACAGAATGATATCCTGTAATACTGCGGACCAGGTATTTGGAGCAAGTGGTCTCCATCTGCTCCTATACAAGTGGTTTTAAGGACTGAATGGAACATCGGAACAGAGACCTGAGGAGCAGGAGTGGGTCATTAGACACTTTGTCATTGCTCGGCCAGACAGTAAGATCATGGCTGATCTGAGTGTGGTCTCCGCAGCACTTTTCTGGCTGTCCACAATGTTCCTCCATTCACATGTATGTCAAATGTTGCAAAGCACAACTTTGAATAAATGCAATCACCCAGGCCCAATACGAGGAAACTGCACAAAGCCTAAGTACAAAGGCAGCACAATTGTGGAAGGCAACAGGCATTTATCTATCAGTCTTGTTCCCATCCAATTAATTCTGCTGCAGTTTATCATTTTAGATTTGTTCATGG
>NC_057717.1:19878020-19897105 GCF_004010195.1 Chiloscyllium plagiosum
CTTGAGCTGAAACCTCTGGGGAAGAGAATTCCCATTTGAACAGCCCGTGCGAATTTCTCACATCTGCTCTGACAAATGTTGGAGGGTCGCTGTGTCCTTTGCCAGTCCCACTTCTCCACTGGTTACAATAGGTTTGAAGTGTAACCTAGGCCAGTCTCTCGAAAAATATGAGACACAGAGTCACACACGTACAGACACATACACAATCGCACATGTCTGAAGACAAAAAAGAATAGGAAAAGGTTTCCAGTGTTTCATAGTAGTTGAACTCATTTCAAATGGAAAAGAGATAATGTGTCCCAACTGATACTCTGTCTCATACAAGCTGCTGGTATGAGACTTCATCCTGGAACAATTGGATTTGGCAGAATTTCCTTTCCTTCAATCAGTGGAGCGATTCCCATGAATCCTCAACAGGAATGCTCCAAGTTTGGTAAAGATGACTCAGCGATTTTTTACTCTCGCACTTTGCTGTCAGGAGGGACAAGGTGAGAGAGAGGGGGCAATAGACTGTGGCTTACGACCATAAGATCATCGGATAAAGGAACAGAAATTAGGCCATTCATCCCATCGAGTCTGATCCACTATTCAATTATGAATAGTTTCTCAAAACCATTCTCCTGCATTCTCCCTGTAACCCTTGATCCCTTTGATACTCAAGAAGCTAACTATCTCTATCTTAAATGTTCACAATGATCTGACCTCCACTGCCTTTTGTGTAAATAAATTCCATAGATTCTCCACTCTCTGGCTGAAGACACTTCTCCTTACCTCCATTCTTAAAGGATTTCCCTTTACTCTAAGGTTGTATCCTTGAGTCCTCGAATCTCCTACCAATGGAAGTCTTCTCACCATCCGCACTGTCCAGGCCATTTCGTATTCTGTATGTTTCAGTTAGATCCCCCCACATCCCTCTGAACTCCATCACGAACAGACCCAGAATCCTCAAACGTTCTCATATGTTAAGCTTTTCATTCCTGGGACCATTCCCGTGTACCTCCTGTGAAGCCGTTCCAAGATCAGCATATCCTTCCTGAGATATGTGGCTCAGAACAGCGCACAATACTCCTAATATGGTCTGACAAGAGCCTTATAGAGCCTCAGAAGTACGTCCCTGCTTTTATATTCAAATCCTATCCAATAAAATTCCATCACTGCATTTGCCTGCCTAACTACTGACTCAACCTGCAAGTTTACATTGAGAGAATCCTGGAGTACAACTCCCAAGTCCCTTTGCACTTCAGACATCTGAATTTCCTCGGTAGTCCATGTTTTTATTCTTCCTAACAAAGTGCATGTTCCCACAATTTCCCACTTTGTACTCCATATGCCATTTCTTTGCCCATCCTAACCTATCCAAATCCTTCGAGAGTCTCCCTGCCTCTTCGACGTTACCTGTCCCTATACCTATTTTTCTATCATCTTCAAACGTAGATAGAATGCCTTAAGATCCTTCATCTGGATCGTTAAAGTATTAAGTGAAAAGTTGTGGTCCCAACACTGAGCCTTATTGAACACCACTTGTCACCGACTGTCAACCGGAGAGGGACACTTGTATCGACATTCTTTGCTTCCTGCCAGACAGCCAAACTTCTATCCATGCTATCATTTTCTCTCTAACACCATGGGCCCTTGCCTTACTCGGTAGCTTCCTGTCAGCACATTGTCAAAGATCTTCTGGAAGTCCAGGTGGATGACATCCATTGGCTCTTGTTACGTCCTCAAGGTTTTCTAGCAGACTTTCCAGGCATGACCTACCCTTGATGAAACCATGCTAACTTTGAATTTACCATCCACATCCAAGTATTCAGAAATCTCGTCCTTCACAATGGATTCCAGGATCTTACCCACAGCCAAGTTTAGATTAGTCAGTCTGTAATTTTCCGTTTTTTAGCTTTACATTTTTTCAACAGGGGTATCACGTTAGCGATTTTCCAGTCCTCTGGGAATCTCCCTGATTCGAGAGATTCCTGAAAGATCACCACCAACGCCTTCCCTGTCTCATCAGCTCTCTGCCTTAGAAATTTGGAGTGGAGTCCATCTGGTCCAGGTGATTTACTTACCTTCAGGCCATTCAGTTTTCCCTACCCCTTTTCCTTGTTGATGCTCACCTTCCTCAGGTCTGTCCACTAAGTCTTTTCAATGTTTGGGATATTACTCGTGTTTTCAACTTTGAAGACTGACACCAAGTAATTTTTCAGTTCCTCAGCCATTTCCTTGTTCCACATTACTATCTCTCCTGTGTCAATATCTAGCGATCAGATGCCCATTTTTGCCTCTCGTTTGCCCATTATGTATCCAAAGAAGCTCTTACAGTCTTTCTTTACATGACTGTCTTACTTACCCTCATATTTAACCTTCTCACTCATTATTTCTTTTTTTTTTTTTGCTCTCTGTTGGTCTTTGCAGGTGTTACGATATGGGGGTGAAGGCCTCTGTTAATTAAACCAAACACCCAGGAAAGCTCAACTCACCTCGTAATCTATTAGAATATGAGTGACAGAGAACTCCCAAATTCCACTACTTAAAGAAAATAACACCAATTTATTTTTAACTGTAAAAGTGAACATTACGTCACAACTATTTATAACTTTCACCAACCCACCCCCTACAACTGCCCCCAAACTCTAACAATATGCTTTTTCAATAAGACACTTATGAAGATTACATCAACTTAATTTCAAAACCACACAGCCACTGCCGTCCTCTGTGATGTTACTCTTCTGGCTGCTGAATTCCCTGGGTCGGCGTAATTCTGTTTATTGTGAATATGTTTAATATGAAAAAATATCTATGATAGTGAGAATTTCCTAATTTCTTGCGGAGCAAGATGGTTGATCCCCAGGCTTTTTCCGCCTCGGTGGCATCTGCTTTCTCCCTAATTTTCAAAATGTTCTCATTTTTATGTCCCCAGTATCAAATTGTCTCACTGGTTCAATGTTGGCAAAACAATAAATACAATCTCGATTTGTTTTCAGTGACAGAGAGAGTGAAGGAAAGAGAGTGTTGCATGCAATAGTGAGAGTGTTGGAGCAAGAGCCTTGTTCCAGGGTAGGTGCTGTAACAGATATACAGAGAGTGTGAGGGAGTAGAGAGAACAGGGAGACATTTGTCCTGGCCGAGCGGGGAAGGTTACTGATGCTTGCCCTGTATTGTTGGGCATTTCTTCAGATCATCTCAGCATCGGGGTGAGCGTCCCCAATGTCTTGCCCACGTCTATCACTAATAACACTACAGAGCACATCCCACATCTTCTTCAGAATCAGTTTGTATGGATCTTGCAAACAACAAGGTGGAACACACATTGGTGCCTTACATATTAAAACCAAAACTGTTGTGCAATTTTGTGCATCCGATTCTCTGGAAATTAGATATGCTAATATCGTCGATGCTGCAGTAATACTGGATGATCTAAAATTGCATCTAAACTGCGTTAACTAAATGATCGCTAATGCTGTGAAAAATCAATTTCATGTGTATATGAGGTAGGTTGAAGAGTATGTTGTGAACCAAAGTAGAGAGCAGGTTATTTCGGGCGTGGTGTTGTGTGGTCAGAAGGACTAATTACTTACCGTGCTCTGAGGCAGCCTTTGGGCAATCGTGACATTAATATGTTGCATTTTACACGGCGCCTGCAAGCAATCTAGAATGTTTGAACATTACACTCAAATATCATGGAAACCCGAAGGCTAGAGGGTCAAGTGAATTGGAACAATACAATATAACATTTAGTGTGAGACAAACATTGACTGTTCGTGATAGAAATACTGTAAAGTCTGAAAAATACGTACATATCATTAAGTTACAAACACCAACGAAAGGGAAGGTGACTCATTAATGGTTTACGTAAGAAATTAATGATTGCATTAAATCTAAAGAAGCAGCTTCAGAAAAATTCCAGATATTGTGCAAACCTGAACATTCTGAGAGATTTAATTTTCTGAAAATAAGGACGAAGAAAGTGTTAAGGAAATCAAAAAGAACATGAATACAAACAAACAGGAAAGACAAAGATTGCTCAAATCCATATACCAAAGAAAACAAAAGTAAGGCAAATGTGGAAAGTTGTAAGGTATAGGAGAATTTATTATGGGGAACAAGGAAATGACAGAGAAACTAACCAGCTACATTGCATCTGTCTTCATGGAGAAAGCGCCAGGAAACCTCCGTGTAAAGCAAGTGATCACCTGGTCCTTGTGGAACTAAAGACATAAAGTCCATTCATATCAGCAACAAGGTAGTACTTGAAAATTGAGCTAGATTGATCATTGCTAAGTCTGATGGGCCAGATATACTTCATATCAAAATACCAGAAATGAAACAGCATATTAATTGAACTATTGGTGACTATGTTTTATTTTCTTGCAGATCCTGCAAAGGCCATAGCCATTGTAGATACCTGAAAGGTAGTAAACATGATCCATCTATGTACACATGGAAGAGGAGATGATGTGGAGGACTGCAGACCAATTAATTTGACATATGTATGGAAAGAGTTGGAATCCATTATGTAAGATGTGATATTTGGTACTTAGAAATGAACAGCAAAATTGCAGATAATCACAATGCATTTCTGACAGAAAAATCATGACTGACAAACTTCGGAATTATTTGAAGTTGTTTCTTGCAGCATAGACCACAGACAACCAGTGGAAGTAGTGTGTTTGGATTTTCAGAAGTTTGGGCGGGCCGGAAAAAATTCTGGCTGTAACAGCTGCTCCTTTTTTTGAGGTATTTTAGGTGTTGGAGGTGATTTCCTCGAATTCCAGAAGCAACAATTACTGTTTTGTATGCTGTTGCATTGTTTTGGAACTTTGGGGAAAAAAAAACAGTCAAAGCAACAGCAGTTTTAAGAGGGAGAAGAACAGAGAAAGGAAGCACATGGTGAGGGAAAGAAACTGACAGGACAGCATATCTGCACAGTTACATCCTTTGCTGTTTGAATTCATGTATCGCTGGATATCGGAATGCCTCGGGGAAAATTAACAAACAGTCAAATTGACAAGTGGTTTGAGGAACTGTTTGGGCAACGTTCCCAGACAGATGGTGAATTGTTTTAACTGTGTCCTACAGAAAGTCTGCAGAAGTGAGTAGAGTGGTGTCTTCCTTAATGATGTTTTTGAGATTTGTTTCTTGATTAATCTTAATATATAAGCAATAAATATTAATTTAACCTTGGGCAGTGTTTTGTAGAGGAATAATACAGTTTTCATTTTCTGGGTCTTTAGATTGTGAAAGAGCACAAATGGCCTTAGCAGAATCATATGTGGTTCTTGTCAGATGTGGGAGTTTAAGGAGGATTTAAGGGTTACTGCAGAATATATCTGCAATAAATGCTTCTGGTTTGGAATCCTATCAGATTGAATGGATCGGTTGGAGAGACAGTTTAAGACAATGAAGAATTGGTAACAGCAACAGTATGTGATGGATGGCAGTTATAGGAAGAGGGGAATGTCTCAGACACAGTTACATAGATGGGTTAACTCAAAGAAACTGAAGAGAGTTAAGCAGCTAGTGCAGGAGTCTTCTGGGGCTGTCCCTATTTCAAACAAATATGCTGGTTTGGAAAATGTAGCGGGTTATGGATTTTCAGGGGAACGAAGCACGAACAGGCAAGTTTCTGGTATGGAGACTGGCTCTAATGCAACAAGGGATACGTCGGATTCCACGAGGTCAATTGTGTTAGGGGACTCGCTAGTCTGAGGTACAGACAAACGGTTCTGTGGCCAGCAAAGAAAAAAGCAGAATGGTGTGCTGCTTCCCTGGTGCCAGGATCAAGGGTGTCTCAGAGAGGGTGCAGAATGTTCTCACGGGGGAGAGGGCTCAGCAAGAGATCATTGTCAAACTGGAATCAACGACATAGGAAGGGAAAAAAGTTTGAGATTATGTACGGAGATTGCAGGGTGATAGGCAGAAATTTGAAAAGGAGGTTCGCGAGAGTAGTATTATCTGGATTATTCCCGGAGCGACGAGATAGTGAGTGCAGGAATAGAGGGATATAGTAGATGAATGTATGGCTATGGAGCTGGTGTATGGGAGAAGTATTCACATTCTTGGATCACTGGAATCTCTTTTGGGGTAGAAAGAACCTGTACCAGAAAAACGGATTGTACCTGAATTGGAAGGGGGTGAATATATTGGCAGTGAGATTTGCTACAGCTGCTCGGGAGGATTTAAACTAATAAAGCGGGGTGGGGAGTGCTGGTGCTGGGGGCAGGGAGATAGTGAGGAAATAGATTAATCTGATATTGGTACAATTGAGAATAGAAACTAGTCAAACAGTCAGGGCAGGCAGGGACAAAGTAAGACAAATATAGTAAACTGCATTTATTTCAGTGCAAAGGGGCCAAACAGGGAAGGCAGATGAACTCAGGGCATGGCTAGGAACATGGGACTGGGATATCATAGCAATTATAGAAACATGGCTCAGGGATGGGCAGGACTGGCAGCTAAATATTCCAGGATACAAATGCTACAAGAAAGATAAAAAGGGAGGCAGGACAGGAGGGGGAGTGGCGTTTTTGATTAGGGATAGCATTACAGCTGTACTAAGGGAGGATAATCCTGGAAATACATCCAGGGAAGTTATTTGGGTAGAACTGAGAAATAAGAACGGGATTATCACCTTATTGGGATTGTATTATAGACTCCTTAATAGTCAGAGGGAAGTTGAGAAACAAACGTGTAAGGAGATCTCAGCTATCTTTAAGAAAGTAGGGTGATTATGGTAGGAGATTTTAACTTTCCAAACATAGACAGGGACTACCATAGCCTGAAGGGTCTAAATGGAGAGGAATTTGTTAAGTGTGTACAAGACAAATTTCTGATTCAGTATGTGGATGAACCTACTAGAGAAGGCGCAAAACTTGACCCACTCTGGGGAAATAAGGCAGAGCAGGTGACTGAGGTGACAGTAGAGGTGCACTTTGGGACCAGCTACCATAATTCTATTATATTTAAAATAATTATGAAAAACGATAGACCAGATCTAAAAGTTGAAGTTCTAAGTTGAAGAAAGGCCAATTTTGACGGTATTGGCAAGAACTTTCAAAACCTGATTGGGGGCAGATGTTCACAGGTAAATGGACGGCTGGAAAATGGGAGGCCTTCAGAAATGAGATAACAAGAATCCAGAGAAAGTATATTCCTGTTAGGATGAAAGGAAAGGCTGGTAGGTATCGGGAAAGCTGGCTAACTAAAGGGTTTGATTAATAAAAAGAAGGAAGAATCTGTCAGGTATAGACAGGATAGATCGAGAGAATCCGTAGAAGAGTTTAAAGGCAGTAGCAGTATACTTAAGAGGGAAATCAGGAGGCCAAAATGGGACATGAGATAGCTTTAGCAAACAGAATTAAGGAGAATCCAAAGGGTTTTTCCAAATACATTAAGGTCAAAATCATAACTAGGGAGAGAATAGAGCCCCTCAAAGATCAGCAAGGTAGCCCTTGTGTGGAGCAGCAGGAAATGGGGGAGATACTAAACGAGCATTTTGCATCAGTATTGATCGTGGAAACTGATATGGAAGATTAGAATGTCAGGAAATAGATGGTTACACGTTGCAAAATGTCCATATTACAGAGGAGGAAGTGCTGGATGTCTTGAAACGGGTAAAGGTGGATAAATCCCGAGGACCTGAACAGGTGTACCATAGAACTCTGTGGGAAGCCAGAGAAGTGATTGCTGGGCTTCTTGCTGAGACATTTGTACCGTTGATGGTCACAGGAGAGGTGCCAGAAGACTGTAGTTTGTCAAACGTAGCGCCACTGTTTAAGAAGGGTGGTACAGACAAGCCAGGGAACTATGGGCCAGTGAGCCTAACGTCGGTGGTGGACAAGGTGTTGAAGGGAATCCTGAATGACAGGATGTACATGCATTCGGAACGACAAAGACTGATTAGGAATAGTCAACATGGCTTTTCCGTGGGAAATAATATCTCACAATCTTGATTGAGTTCTTTGAAGAATTAACGAAGAGGGTCGAGCGGTAGATGTGATCTATATGGACTTCACTAACGCATTCGACAAGATTCTCCATGGGAGACTGGTTAGCAAGTTTAGATCTCGCGGAAAAAAAGGACAACTAGCTGTTTGGATACAGAACCTACTCAATTTTGAAGACAGAGGGTTGAGGTGGAGGATTGTTTTTCAGACTGGAGACCTGTGACCAGTGGAGTACCACAAGGATCAGGGATGGGTCCTCTATTTTTTGTCAATTACATAAATGAATTGGATGCGAGCGTAAGAGGTATCCTTAGTAAGTTTGCAGATGACAACAAAGTTGGAGGTGTAGTGCACAGTGAAGAAGGTTACCTCAGAGTACAACAGGATCTTGATCAAATGGGCCAATGTGCTGAGAAGTGGCAGATGGAGTTTAATTCAGATAAATGCGAGGTGCTGCATTTTGGGATAGCAAATTTTAGCAGGACTTATACATTTAATGGCAAGGTCCTGGGGAGTGTTGCTGAACAAAGACACCTTGGAGTGCAGGTTCATGGCTCCTTGAAAGTGGAGTCGCAGGTAGATAGGATAGTTAAGGCGGCGTTTGGTATGCTTTCCTTTATTGGTTAGACTATTGAGTACTGTAGTTGGGAGATCATGTTGTGGCTGTACGGGACACTGGTTAGGCTACTGTTGGAATATTGCGTGGAATTCTGGTATGCTTCCTATGGAAAATATGTTGTGAAAATTGAAAGGGTTCAGGAAAGATTTACAAGGATGTTGACAGGGTTGGAAGATTTGAGGTATAGGGAGAGGCTGTACAGGCTGGGGTTGTTTTCCCTTGATCGTTGGAGGCTGAGTGTTGACCTTAAAGAGATGTACAACATTATGAAGGGCATGGAGAGGATAAATGGATAAAGTCTTTTCCCTGGTGTCGTGGAGTCCAGAACTAAAGGGCATAGGTTTGGGTGAGAGGAGAAAGATATTGGGCGGCACGGTGGCACAGTGGTTAGCAATGCTGTCTCACGATGCCAGAGACTCGGGTTACAATTCCTACTTCAGTCTGTGTGAACTGTGCACATTCTCCCGATGTCTGCGTGGGTTTCCTCCCACAATCCAAAAATGTGAGGGTTAGGTGAATTGGCTGCCCTTAATTACCCGCAGTGTTAGGTTAAGGGGTAAATGTCGGGGGATGGGTCTGGGTAGGTTGCGCTTCAGCGGGTCGTTGTGGACTTGGTTCCAGACTTTAAGAAATCTAAACGTAAAAGAGACCTAAGGGGCAACTCTTTCTCACAGGCGGTGGTACGTGTATGGAATGAGTTGTCAGAGGATGTGGTGGAGGCTGGTACAATTGCAGCATTTAAAAGGCATTTGGATGGTTATATGAATAGAAAGAATTTGGAGGAATATGAGCCGGATGCAGGCAGGTGGGAGTAGATTGGGTTGGAATATCTGCTAGACATTGACGGATTCGACTGAAGGGTCTGTTCCCATGCTTTACATCTCTATGCCTCTCTAACTCACACAGTGAGTTCGTAAATGCAATTAGTGTGAATGGTATTTGGAGGAATACGTGTAATGGGAAAGATAAAGTTAGGTTGGAGTTTGTTTCAGGGAATCGGAATGTAGAGGTAAATATATCATGAAGCAGTTGCATAGAGTGTTGGTGAGAGTGTACCTGAGGTTGCATAGAGTATTGGCGACCTAATCTAAGAATGAGTACACTGATCACTGAGGACGTGCAATGGACATTTTCCAGATTAATTCCTGAGATAACAAGATTTTCTGATGGGGAGATTTGTCTTGCGACCTCTTCAGTTTCAAAGCATGAGAGGTGATCGCAGTGAAATTTCAAAAATCTATGATACATGTGATGAGGTGGAAATAAATAGGATGTTTCTCTAGATTTCTACTCTATATTTAAGGCAAATAATGACAGGATAAGGGATATGCCATTTAAGACCGGAATAAGGAGGAAATTCTTCCCTTGGAGGGGACTGACTAATACAGGGGCATGGAAGCCTGTTGGCAGGGCAAGATTAAGGAGAATACCCAGATATTCTTCACGTATATCAAGTGGACAGAACAACCAGGGAACATGTAGGGCCTATTAGTGACTTGCCAAGTTGCATCCCAACTCAACTTCGTGGTAGAAGGGTGTTTGTGTGACTGGAGCCCAATTTCCCCTGGTGTACCGCAGAGATCAGTGCTGTGTCCCTTATTATTCGTGGTATTTATAAGTGATGTGAATGCGAAGTGGGTAGGGGGAGTGTGGTAACTAAATTTGTGTTTGACACAAAGGTTGGCCGGATGGTTGGCAGTGAGGAGGAAGGTCTTATGTTACAAGAATATACAGCTGGAATGGTCAGATGGTGAGATCAATGGCAGATGGCATGTAACCCTGATAAATATGAGGTGATACACTTTGGAAGAAGGGACCAGACAGGGGAGTACACAAAGAATGGCATCACACTAGGAAGCTCAGAGCGAGCTTCTCCACACATCCCTGAATGTGACTGGATGTGATAATTGATAAGTTCAGCATGACTGTAGATAAAGCCTTCATTCATTGACCCAATGATTATAAGAGTTTTATATAGCAGTTTGGTAAGGCCAAATGAAATATTGTGTGCAGTTCTGGAGCCATATTACTGGAAGGATGTGATTGTACTGGATGAGGTGCAGAAGAGATTCACCAGGATGCTCCCTGGATGAAACATATGAGCTGTGGAGAGAGGCTGGGTAAGCTCGAGTTATTTATTTTTGAGCAGAGGAAGTTGGGTAAGTAATTCAGGTTTAATATTACAAGGGGAATGGACAGGGTGAATAGACAACAGCTGTTCTTTATAGTCAAAGTGTCAGCTTCCTTACAGTCTGAAACCAGGGAATGGAGAATGGAGAACAAAAAAATGACAGAACAACTTCACTTCTGTCTTCACTGAAAAATACATAAACAAAGCCTTCCCAGCAATAGGAGAAAAACTGAGTCTGATGAGAAAATGATGTGGAATTAAATTAGTAAATAAACTAATTTGGACGAAGAAGTGGAGCTGAAAATAATGGGCAGAGGAAAAAAATCAACACACATTGATGAAATGGGAAACATATTTGAGAAACTGACTGGTAGATTAATTACAGGAAAAAAATACAGTAGAGGCACTGAACTTGGATTTTCAGCAAGAATTGTAATAGACTCCCAAACCTAGTGTGCAAAGTAAAAACACATGGGATAGGGGGTAATATATGAATATGGTGTTAAAATGGGAGTGATGACAGGAAACAATGTGTAGGAATAAATGGATGGTTTACAATTTCGAAGGCTCATGAAGCATCGCAATGATTGGTGCTGGGGCGCCAGATATTCATAATACATCTCAAACATCTCGTTGACGGAATCAAATGCAAAGTTTCCAAGTCTGCTGATGGAACTAGGATTTTGAAAAATGAGGTGGATGTGAAAAAATCTTCAAGGTGATTGAAACAAATGGAGTGAATGATGAAATACGTGGCAGATGAAGAGCAGCGTGGATAGATGTGATGTTGTCTACTTTGTTGTGAAACACTAAAATACCAGCCAACCATTGGAAAAGGGAGTGGTTGAGAAATGTCGATCTATAAAGGGAACTTCACTTTTCTTCTGTTATTGTTTGGACAGACATCTGAGTTACATGAAGGGCAGTGAGTTCTGCAGACAGAGGCTAATACAGGGAATACATTGGCACACAGACCCGTTTACGCACACCCACCAAGTAGGGAGCTGAAACTTTGAAAAGGATCTGGGATCTTCCTGTATACCAGTCACTGAAAGCAATATTGCAGGAGCAGGAAGCAGTCAGGAAGATAAATGGGGTTTTGACTCTCATTTCAGGTGGGCTTGAGTCCAGCTGTAAGGGTGTCTCAGTGCAGCTGTACAGGCTCTTGGTGAGACCTCAACTCGAACATTGTGCAGTATTGTGTGCAGTTTTGGTCTCCGTACCTAATAAAGGACAAACCTGACATTGAGGAATTGCAGCGAAGGCTGACCAGACTAATCTCTGGGATGAAAGACCTTTTGTGGGAGCAGAGTTTGGGGCCATTGTGCCTGTATTCCATGGGGTTTAGTTAAATGAGTGGAGATCTCAGTGAGATATATGAAACACTGACAGGGTTAGGTAGATTGGAAGCAGTGATGATAATTCCTCTGGCTTGGACGTCTAAAACAAGAGGCCACAATATTCGGTACAGACAGGTCGATTACACTTAGATATGAATAAATGTCTGCACTTAGAGACTGGTGAACCTGGGAATTCTCTCTCACATAAGGCTGTGGAAGACAAGGCACAAAAGACTAATAAGGATGTCGAGACACCGAAAGGATGGGGGAGGGAGCAGGAGTATGGTGTAGAAATAACGGGTCAGCCATCATTATATTGAATTGGATAGCAAACTCGACAGACCAAAGGGACTACCGCAGTTCCTATTTTATACCTGCACAGGGTTAATTACATTAAGGGATGTGTACAGTGTGTGGGGAAAATGCATTGAGGAGATGTTCAGACATTAACTAGAACGGGGCAGGCTCAATGTGCTCTATGACCTATTACATTCCTGATGTTTCTGTGCGGTTTGTGGGAAAGCTCTGTAAATGCTGTCACAAGTTCACAGATGTTAGGAAGGACGTCTCTGCAGGGTCAAACGGACTGTCTTTTCAGTTCCCTTTTCCACACTGAGGCTGGGGCTGGGTGTTCTGTCAGGTTTTATCCTTTAAGACGTCGGAGCAGTTTGATACAATAGAGTGTCTTGCATGGCCTTTTCAGAGACAATTAAAGAGTTTATCACATGTCTGTGTATCTGGAGTCATTTTTAGACCAGACCAGGAAAGCACGGGAGATTCACTTCCTGAAGGTACATTGGAAAAGCAAATTGGTGTTTACGATCGACATTGGCTTCACTGTTACTGACACGAGATTTGTGATCTTGATATTTTATTAATTGTTCTTAACTTCCACCAGCTGCCAGAGCATTAGCCTGGTCTGGATTGTTCATCCAGTGAATTTTCCAAAACAGCACCATCTCCAAATGGGGACCTATCAGAAACCACACAGAGCAAGTTATGTCTGTGCTGCTTGACAGCTCTATAAAAAGTCAGGACCCATTGCCTTTGTCATATCTATTGTGTTCAGCTGTTTCTTCATGTCACGTGCAGCAAATCGAATTGGTTGAAGACTGGCATCTGTGATCATGTGGGCATCATGATGACGGTGCGTTGAATCATCGACTCAACATCCCTGGCGAGGATGGTACAGATACTATTTCCTTGTTTTTTTACACAGATGTGCAGAGCTGATTCATTGATAGAATGGGAATTATTGTGGAGCCCTCTTCATCAGTTAGTTCTTTAATCGTCTATCACGATTTTTGCCCGGATGTGGCAGGCTGCAGAGTTCGATCTAGGTGTATTGACCTTATGACAATTTCTCTCTCTCTATCAGTAGATTTGTTTTCATTTGATTTGATAGGAGTCATTGTCGCATGTACCTACGTCGAGTGAAACTCTTTTTTTATACACAGTTCTGGCAGATCACAGTGAGAGTTGGAGCTGCTTTTTTTAGAGACATGGAGTGGCCGAAATGTAAAAGTCTACTTCAAATGTCTGTTTTTGAAGAGCCACAAAATAGCCATAAATTAAAATAGATTGCTTCAGCATTGGTGAACAAAGGGCCTTTGAAAAGGAAATAATTCCAAGGCAAAAGAAAGGATAACCTGATTCCCAAGATTCTGAAACATGCCAACATAGTGATAAAGAAAGTTCTTTTAAAAAAAAATTGATGATTTGTAAAATAACACAAATGAAATAATGACATTGTAGCACAAATACTTTGAAGAATCACTACAAAAGGTTACTTATTCTGACCTCAGTAAGGAGTTTTTTCATCCATAAAAACAGCAACTCAAGTCATCTTTCAGAAGCGAGCTGCGCCTTTGAAACGATTTACAATAGTAATAAGTTCTCGTTAAATATTTGGTAAATAATCATGGACACAGATTTCAACGTAATTATAAAACCTCAAAGAGATGCCTGGCATGTCCTGTCTAATTCGCTAAGAGAAAGGTTAACAGTAGAAATAATAATAATATTACGAATTTCGTAACAGAATCAACTTTTCAATATAAAATGCGATCATGGAATTTGATAAGAGATAGCCTGCCCATTGTAGAATAGAATTTATGCAATCGTTCAAAATAAACAATGAGGGGTATGACTAAAAATATCACAGCCCCGAACTTTGGAATGCATTATAGAAAGATCCCAAGGACGAGAGATAACAAAAATCGTTAAACATCCGAAACAAATAAGAACCTCGGGCTGTCCATGCGAGTGTCCATCATTGATCAGTTGTTTTACAAGGTTGGTTCTGCAGAAGGGGAGTGGAGGGGACAATGCCAAGGCTGTGTACGATCATTGCAACACAGAACGTATAAAAATACTGTCTTTTTACTGTAAAATCGAAGTGGGTCATTGATTTGCCGTCTGATCTGAGCTATAGATTAAGGAATGGATTGTCTTCTCATGTCAAAGCCAGATTCGAGGAAGATCCTTTCGCATGCTCCCAGCATTAACCAGGTTTGCTTGAATTAAAGTCCTTTCCGTGCCTGTGTCCTGTCGGCCTCCAGAGTCTTTGACCCTAGCTGGGGAACCTCGCTCCTTCAATAAGCAAGGACATACAGATCATAGGGTAAAGGAAAAACTGAGACTGAGGCATACTGGCTACACCAGAAAGGGCATGCAATAGGCAACATCAATGTGAGCAAGAACAGCATTATTTGAAGTTAGAGAGTCCATTCCGTAGTTTAATAATGGCTGGGAAGATGCTGTTCATGAGCCGCTGGTTTGTGTGTTCAAGCTTCTGTTTTGTCTGCATGGTGGAAGAGATTGCAGGAGATCCAGAGTGCGATGGGTCATTGATCATATTGTCAGCCTTTCCGCTGCAGTGAGCTGTGTAAATGGAGACAATGTATAGGACGTTGGTTTCCGTGATGGCATGGGCTGTGCACACAACCTTCTGTCACTTCTGTCACAGGGCTGTGGCCACACCAGGTCATTATACACCCAGATAGTTTGCTCTCAGTGGTGCATTTATAGACATTGATGAGCGTCCTGGTGGACATGTCAAATGTCCTGAGCTGCCAGAGAAAGAAGAGGCATTCTTGTGCCATCTCGGCTGTCACATCTACATGGGAGGTCGGTTATCGTCACTTCAAGCAACTTAATGCTTTCCACTCTTTCAACTTCAGTTCCATTGATGCAGATGGGGACATGTTCTCCTCCTTCCTTTCATTCATCAGTTGGTTAGTTCTGCCGACGTTGAAAGAAAGGATGGTCTCAGTGCAGCATATCACCAAGTACTCTATTTCCATTCTGTATTTTGACTTGCCAACATTACATACCTGTCCTACTATGATGGTGTCATCAGTGAACATGTAGATGGCATTCGTTCAAAATTTGGCAATACAGTCGTGGGTGAACAGGGGTAAAGTAGGGGGCTGAGGAAACATCCTTTGGGATTTCAGTGTAGAATGTTATCATGGAAGAGACACACTTGCCTATTTTCACTAATTGTGCACTGTTGGTCAGAAAGCTGAGGATCCAACTTCAGAGGGCGGAGCCAAGACTAGGGCTTGGGAGTTTTTTGATTATTCTGAAGGTAATAATGGTGTTGAAGGTGAACCTATAGTCAATGAGCAGGAATCTGACGTGGGTGTCTTTGTCGTCCAGATGTTCTAGGGATATGAACTCGCTATGGATCCATTCCACTGGTCGGAAAATTGTCGGGGATCGAGGCAGGCTGGGAGACTGGAACTGATGTGGGCCATGACGAGCTTCTCGAAGCACTTCACTCCCCTCAGTCTCCTGCGCTCTAAAGAGAAATGTCCCAGCTTCTCCAACCTCTCCCTATGACTCAAACCCTCGAGTCCTGGCAACATCCTTGTAAAGTTCCAGTTTAATATCATCCTTCCTCGAGCAAGGTGACCAAAACTGAACACAATGCTGAACTTGGAAATATTTGGAACTGTAAGTTTTACTCTGCTGCCAATTATTATGCTGCTGTGATATTGCTTTTTTTGTGTTATTCTGAAATCTTATTATTCATTGAATCCTCTGATGGCAATCCCCTCGGGTGAACGTCCTGCTCTCTGCTTGAATTTGAATCAATCTATTTTGTTTGGATTGATATTTTGAGGCCGCTGTATATCAGAAAACAGGAAGAGATGATGGATGATTGTGCAGTGTGTGTCCCTTACTGGACCAGCTTGACTCTCCAGGCACCTAAAGCTTTATTGTGGGTCAGAGTACCTCAGAATCGTTACATCACAGAAGGAATCTATTTAGCCCATTGTAGGTCTTTGCACATAGAACATTACAGCTCAGTTCCTACAACATCCTTCAGCACTGCTGACAGATACGCCAACCTTACTGCCAACCGTAAATTTACTAACTCATCCTTCCATTCCCTCATTAAGGTCATTTTCAAAAGGACAAACAGCAGTCACTCCAAAGCAGATCCTTGCAGTATACCATTAGTAACTAAACTCCAGGATGGACATTCTCCATCAACTACCACCTTCTGTCTGCTTTCAGCTAGCCGATTTGTGATCCAAACGCGAAATCACCCACAATTCCACGTCTCCATGTTTTCTGGGAGAAAGTAAGGACTGCAGATGTTTGAGATCAGAGTCGAGGGTGTGGCGCTGGAAACGTACAGCAGGGCAGGCAACATCCGAGTAGTGAAGAGAAAATGAAGACTGCAGATGCTGCAGACCAGAAAACTGATTATTGATGAAGGGCTTACAAGAGAAACATCAACTTGCATGCATCCTGGATGCTGCCTCGACTGTTCTGCTTTTCCAACACCACACTCTCCATATTTTCTTCAATAGCCTACCACGGGGGACCTTATCAAACGCTTCACTGAAATCCATACACCTCACTTTACCCTCATCCACCTGTTTGGTCACCTTCTCAATGAGGTCAGTCAGCATCCAAGGAACAGTTCCTTGGATGCTGACTGACCTGCTGTGCTTTACCAGCAACACATTTTCAGCTCTGATCTCCAGCATCTGCAGACCTCACTTTCTCCACCTTCTCAATGAACTCGGTAAGATTTGCGAGGCATGACATACCCTTCACAAAAGCTTGTTGACTATTCCTAATCAAATGATTCCTTTCTAGATTATAATTAATCCTATCTCTTATAATCCTTTCCAAAACTTTACCCACAACCAAAGTAAGACAGGTATATAATTACCAGGGTTGTCTCTTCTCCATTTATTGAACAAAGGGACAACATTTGCTGTCCTCCAGTCTTCTGTCACTATTCCTGTAGACAATGGCGATGTAAAAATCCGAACAGATGGTTGTGTAAACTCCTCTCTAGCTTCTCAGAGAATCCTAGGATAAATTCCATCTGGTCCAGGGGACTTAACTATTTTCACACTCGCCAGAACTGCTAACATCTCCCCATTACGAACTTCAATCCCGTCTCGTCTAATAGCCTGTATCTCAGTATTGGCCTCGATAGCATTTTCTTTTTCCATTGTGAATACTGATTCAAATATTAATTTACAGCCTGTCCTATCTCCTCAGACTCCACACACAACTTAACACTACTGTCCTTAATTGCCTTCAATCTTCATTTGGTCATTCTTTTGTTCGTGACATACTGATAGAAAGCTTGAGGGTTTTCTGCCATCCTACTTGCCAAAGACTTCTCATGCACTCTCCTGGCTATTCTTAGCTTTTCTTCAAAGTCCTTCCAGGCTAACTTGTAACTGTCAAGCATCCGAACTGAGCCTTCATGTTTCATCTTTACACAGTTAAAATGCATGAATTTATGTAAAACTCGGTTATCTCACTTTTTAGATGAGAATCAATCTACACATCAGGTCATAGACAGAGAACACAGGGGGCTAACTCCTTCAACATATTGTTTAGCTATCACCATTGTTAACAGCTAACTCGAGACCAGTCCAACACCGGCATCTCCAAATCATCCTTACATAAGCCTCCTTCTTCCTCTTGACAAGCGATTCAACTTCATCAGTAAACCACAGCACCCTCACTCGATCACCTCCTTCTTTCCTGACATGTATAAACGTATCGAGGACACACAGCAGCTGTTGTTTGAAAAATCTCCACACTTAAATTGTGCCCAGCCTCTGCAATTTCCTTCTCCATCCTATGCATCCGAAAACGTTTCTTAATCGCATTATAATTGCCTTTCCCCCAGCTATAAACCTTGTCCTGCGGTATACACCTGTCCCTTTCAATTGCTAAGGTAAACATAACAGAATTGTGGTCACTATCAGCAAAGTTTTCACCTACCTTCAAGTCTAACACCTGGTCTGGTTCATTACTCAGTACCAAATCCAATTTGGCCTCGGCCCTTGTTGGCCTATCTACATATTGTGTCAGGAAGCCATTCTGCACACATTGGACAAAAACTGACCAATATAAAGTAATTGAACTGTAGCATTTCGAGTCAATATTTGGAAAGTTAAATTCTTCCATAACAACTACTCTGTTATTTTCGCTCCCATCCAGCATCATATTTGTAATCCTTTACTCTACATCTCTGGAACTTTTCAGACGGCAATAGAGAACTTTCAACAGAGTGACCTCTCCGTGTTTGTTTCTAACCTCTTCCCATACTACCTCATTAGACGAGTCTTTATGAAGCATCCTTTCTACCAACGTAATGCTGTCTTTGATTTTCAATGCCACCCTACCCTCCCCCACCCCAACCAGCGCCCCCACCCCGCTCTTAGTACCTTCTTTTTTTTTAATGAAGCATCTAAACCCCGGACCCTCCAATGATCAATCCTATCCCTGCTCTATCCATTTCTCCAAAATGGCCACAACATCAAGCTGTTCAACTGCACAATTTGGAAACAGGGATGTTAAACGAGGGTGGGTTGAATAGATCAGAAGACAGCATGAGGGGAGATAGACAGGAACAGACAGAAAATTGAAGTTTTATTTAGAAATTCTCACGGACGGCAAGGTCTTTATCTGTTGCCATACCGTTTGAGCACTGTGCTTTTACTGGCTGTGGTCCCAGAGCGTTTATCGCCAATAATATCACAGAGCTGAGTTGCTGACAGTTAAAC
>NC_057717.1:19897252-19898270 GCF_004010195.1 Chiloscyllium plagiosum
TTGAATCTGTTCTTCATATGAGTTATAAAGAGTAACATTCCAATACTGATGACTGGGGAATATTATTGTCCCTCCCTCCTGTCTGAACTGCCATGTCACACAATTCTCTCTGTTTTCTGTCTCCTCCACAATGCCATAATCACACTGTAATTGAAGTCCAGTAAATAACTTTCATCACAGTTCACTCACATCGATAACATCAATAGCACAGGCCTCATCTGCCTCACTCTAAACCTGGAATAACAATCTGAATTGCATTTGTCACGTTCAATTCTCTGTTAACATATCCATGCCATGTGTCTATTACAACCCCACGTTTCTCAGACACACATTCGCCTCAGATCATGAATTATAAATGTTGTCTCAATTTTAATTGAAATTATGATGCTTGATCAATAGTTCCTGGATGTATGTTTCCATTTATTATCAAAGACGCACGTTTACGTTCTGATAAACTTATGGCATTATTCCTGCAACCAAGACAGATTGAATGGTTACACTCAATTGATCTACCGGCCTCAAGATTTGTTCCATCAGTCACCCTCACATCGCCCATCCAGAAAATGACAGTTTGAATCATTGTTTTGAATTTGAATAACAATATTGAAATGAAAGGCGTTGGCTGAAGCTATTTGTTCAGTGACTGTGATTAATGTCAATCTCCGTGGATCCGAGATGTGTCACTGGAGGGTTTGCCTCTTCGATTAATCAAGGACTCGGTTCAAGGTGTTATCCCAGTATGGGCGGGAGCATCAATGACTGGACTAACAGGGATCAGTAGCTCGAGAGACAGGGGAGGAGATATAAGAAGAGGTAAAAACAATGACTGCAGATGCTGGAAACCAGATTCTGGATTAGTGGTGCTGGAAGAGCACAGCAATTCATGGCAGCATCCGAGGACAGGCAAAATCGACGTTTCGGGCAAAAGCCCTTCATCAGGAATAAAGGCAGAGAGCCTGAAGCATGGAGAGATAAGCTAGAGGAGGGTGGGGGTGGGGAGAGAGTAGCATAGAGTACA
>NC_057717.1:19898551-19900098 GCF_004010195.1 Chiloscyllium plagiosum
ATTGTACTCTATGCTACTCTCTCCCCACCCCCACCCTCCTCTAGCTTATCACTCCATGCTTCAGGCTCTCTGCCTTTATTCCTGATGAAGGGTTTTTGCCCGAAACGTCGATTTTGCCTGTCCTCGGATGCTGCCTGAATTGCTGTGCTCTTCCAGCACCACTAATCCAGAAGGAGATATAAGAATCCGAGAACATTAGTCTGGAATGTTCCAATAACGGATCAGAATCTGAGAACATTAGACTGGAATATTACAACAACAGAGAGGAGTTTATCCTTGGATCTTTACTACCTTTCTCAGCCTTGGATATCATTAGCAGCACGGATCGAAGTTATCCTTTGGATTATTCAAAGTGCTTACTATCCCATCCTTGCTATAGTTGGTGTTCCTGGTAAGTCATTCCATCGGACCATTAAGCTGAATTGAACTGAATTGCTGTTCAAATTCAAATTTTAAAATTTGTAAGTCATCATTTTCAGATCAGGTCAAAAATTTTATTCCTTACTGATTATAACTAGCAAATTACTACTCACAACTTACTCAACAATACGCGAGGAGAAACCACACTGTTCTTAATCTCCATTATCTTTTTTCTTCATTCAGGTTTACATTTCTACATGTTCTACCCACTCACCAATCCTGCCCAAGACCACTATCAGGATATTTCTGTCTCCTTCTCAGCCTCAATGCAACTGCTGAATAATCCATCATTTCTGCCTTTGGTAAATCCAGATATAACCGTTTCAAGTCCCTTCAAACTATGCTTATGTCACAAAATATTTGCACTTGAGATTGGTAATTTGTCCTCTCCACTGAATCTGTCAGATGGACAGGCAGTGCATGTTGGTCAAGTCATTGACTCATAATCATACAGCACAGAATAATGATCTTTTGGTTTCTCCTCAATGAAGTTGATGAAATGCAAATGAAATCATCACCACGAGTTTTCAACAGAAGCATATCTGTTTGCCTCATGTCCTACAGAGAACGCAATGGGTTATCCTTTCATGTTCAGGTCTCTGTGTGTCTGCATACCCACAGCAATGTGGTTTACTCTTTATTATCCTGTGCAACAGCTGAATCAGCCACTCAGTTCAAGATCAGCATAACATGCTGGCCTGACCAGGGCTGCACACATCCCGTGAGGGAAGAACAAAAGGAAAGATGGCTCCCTTTCTCTGCCTGATTTCCATGTTACTGCAAGTCATTTCCATTCAGGTAGGTGACCATTCCCTGTTTCAAGTGAATTCTTTCTGATTGAGTCTCCCTCTGAACGTGATATACATCTCCATCGACACCTCTGGTGATGACTGACGCACAGATGTAAGAAACTTCAAAATTCCACATCATTCACAGTGCAGAGAGAAGGAATGGCTTTTTATACCACAGAAAAGAAGCTGAGACAGCTACGTGACGGAACAGAATTATTGTGATCAACCCTAGAGTGTTTTGAGATAGTATTTGGAGTATTGTGCACAGATTTTCTCTCCTTTATAAGGAGTAATCGTCTTGGGAGAAAGAGTATAAAGGAGTTTCACCAGACTCAT
>NC_057717.1:19900598-19942048 GCF_004010195.1 Chiloscyllium plagiosum
TGAGAATCAAAAGGCAGGCTGTTATTTAACGGAGCTGACTTCCAGAAAAGGAGCCGTAAAGGTATTGGAGTCTTCCTGTGTATGAAACATAAAATCAGCATGCTGATGCAGCAAGTAACTCGGTTGGTACATTAGGCAGTTTCCTGGGATGAAAGGGTTGTGTTACTGAGAATCTCTAAGATGGTGAGGTGATAATTCATTTGGGTTTAAATCAATGAGGAGTGATAATGCTGAAAAATACAAGACACAGAAGGGGTTGGAGAAGGTAGATGTTGACAAGTTGTTTCCATTCTTGTGCAAAGTGTCGAACTCGAGGATATAGATACCGAATATGTAACATCGATTTCAATCTGAGATGCAGAGTAATGTCTTCTCTCCGAAGGTAGTGAATGTCTGGAATTCTCGAACTCAGAGAGGTATAGAGGAATACAAGGAGTCTGGAAGAAAGTCGAGTTGAGCCTTGGGGTACATCAGCCATGTTCATATGAAATGACAGGGTTAGATTGAGGGTCCGATTGACCTACTCCTGTTCCTATTTATTAATTTAACATGTTATGCATTTGGAAATAAATGGGTTATTTTGATGGAAATCGTGTTGAACAATATTGCATTCAGAGAGAGCAGAGGATTTGATATTGTAACCTTAGGTGGGGTATGTGGCTGTATTCCTAGCGTATCTGGGGCTGCAACATGACTCACATCTGGAGCAGAAGTTACAGAGAGGGGAAGCCTGGAAACAGGGATTGAGGGGTGGGGGTGGTGGTCACTTCCTGAACCAGCCTGGATTTTCCAAGTGCATTTGCAAAACTACACCTAACCATCGGAGTGGCCTCGATCTGCCCCTGTTTAGCAGATCCGAGGGTTTTTGGAACATCAGAACACAGGACTGAGGGACACAGTTGGCCATTCGGCCCTTTGACACTTCTCCACCAGTAAATAAGATGATGGATCATGCACTTTTCTTGCAATGCACCATTATCCCTGAGTCACCTGTCCATGGAAAATAAGACAAAGCCAGCTTCTATATGCTATAAAGATCCAGCCATCTCAAACTTCTGGGAAAGAGAATTCCCACTTGACTGAAATCCCACTTTGTGAATTTCTCCTAATTCCTGCTCTGACAGAGGTTGGAAGGTGTCACTGTTTCCTTTTCTCGTCCCATTCATCCACAGCTCACACTAAATTTTAAATGTAAACAGGTCGGTGATATGGCCGATAATAAAGTTCACAGATTGAGTCAGGTTTCAGTGAGAGGAACAAGTCAGGCAGATTCCTTTAGTCAGCCACAAGTAACTAATAGAACTAACGGATGTGCATGGTGGATCTGTGGTTAGCACTGCTACCTCCCATCAACAAGTAGCTGCGTTAAATTCCAACCTCAGGCAACCCTCTATGTGGATTTTAAACATTCTTCCCATGTCTGTGTGGGTTTCCTCCCACAGTCCAAAGATGTGCAACTTAGAGTGGATCGGCCATGCTGAATTGCCCAGAGTGCCCCGGGATGTGTAGGTTAGATAGGTTCGTCAGGGAAACGCAGGGTTACATGGGAAGACTGGGGGACAGGTCCGGGGAGGGGGAGATATTGTTCCGAGGGTCAATGTGGACTTGATGGACGGAATGTCCTGCTTCCACACTGTAGATATTCTATAAAAACAACAAGAAGTTTGGACAATGCAAACACCCAGTGGGTATCTATCTGATCACTCTCCTCGAGGTTTTGTATGTTTCAATAATATCACCTCCCATTCCAAGAGTAACCTGTTAAAACCTTTATAATATAAGACCCTCATCCTTGGGATACATGAAGTGAAACATCTCCGAACTGCTTCCAAATCAATTATATCCTTTCTCAGGTAAGGAGGCAAAAATAATCTCACACACAGATGAGGCTAATTTTTGTTTTCTCAATTGTGAGAGTATTTGGAACTCTCTTCCCTGCAGAGCATTGGAGGCGGAGATATTGAATATGTTTGAGGCACAGACAGTAGGTTCATAAATAATAACTGAGTCAAGGATTATCGGGAATGGCAGGAATGTGCAGTGTTGGGGAAATGCTGACAGTGGTACAAAATCACACTGCTCCAGCACATCCAGGAATATAATGCAAAATGAAATGATAATATCGATAAAATGTTAAGGGGAAATCCAAGATGGTGGCGATGTGGAAGGCCGGCTTTGTTGGGCTCTGCATCACAGCATGGGCAAAGTGGTTCCCTAACCCACTCCACCCCAGCCATTTCCTTAAAATGCTTAGTTTTTGAAAGTTTTGAGAGTTGACAGTTGTAGTAGCCTTAGTTTGTGTAGTTTTTTAAGCTCTATGAGACTTTGTTTATTAATGATCAGTAATTCGAGTTCTTCCTCTCTCGAGTTCAAATGTTGCTACAGTATGTTCTGGGTAATGATGTGCTTAAATGGTCTACCTGGAGCATTAAGGTGAGCCATTGGCAAGAAAAGAGGAAACTTGTACTTTCTAGTCTTAAAAAGAGAGGGTGGATGTTGTCCTATTGCAGGAGATGCACCTTGATGACAAGGAACATTTGACATTACAGCAGGTCAGGCCTGATCGAGTTTATTTGTCGTCTTTTAATATTACGAGGAGGGGAGAAGCCATAATGGATAAAAAGAATCTTCCATTTAACCTAATAGATTATATTTGACACTCACGGGAGTCTCATAACACCCAAAGCCTTGAACTATAGTAAAGAATATCATATTTTGAATGTTTATTGCTCCCACCCACCCCACTCCCAGCGTACCCTCTTAAATTCCTGGTAGATGCATTTTTCAAATTCAGTTATTTTGCATCGTGGCCCATTTTTGTAGAAGTTTTCACAAGTCTTATGGACTCCACGGTGGCCAGAATGTCCAAAGGTGCCCCAATACCCTCGTTATAATGTAAGCAATTAATGGATATGTGTGCAGAACGAGAGCTGGAGGATGTCTGATGGCAGATCCACATAACAAGTCGGGATTTTATTTTCTTCTTTAACCGGTATAAATGCCACACTAAGGTTGATATCTTCCCCATTCCTGCAATAATCTTAGATTCGGTGGCATCCTGCACAATTGGGAATATTACCATTTCTGACCATGAAGCAATATACTTATTGATTAAGATTAAGGGCAATGTAATAGATTCGAGACAGTAGCAAATGTATCCCTTTATTCTTAAGATGAGTTGGTTAATTGAGTAGTTAGATTAGATTACTTTCAGTGTAGAAACAGGCCCTTTGGCCCAACAATTCCACACCGACCCACCCCCTGACTTTTACACCTTCACCTAACACTGCAGGCAATTAAGCATGGCCAATTTACCTAACCTGCACATTTGTGGACTGTGGGAGAAAACCCACGCAGACCTGGAGAGAATGTGTAAACTCCACACAGACAGTCACCTGAGGCAGGATTTGAACCCGGGTTCTGGCACTGTGAGTCAGCAGTACTAAGCGTTATGCCACTGTGCTGACCACTGCAATGAATTCAGATCTTTCTAAGTCATTAATTCAGATTCAACCAGTAACTCATCCACGCTATAGGAAATTGCTAAGGCTTATGCCAAGGGAATAATTATTCCTTATGATTTAGCAGAAGGGGGAGCAGGAACGCTGGTTTGAGGCAAAGCTGAGGGCAGCTGAGAGTGCAAACTGTGATTGTCCCTCAGTGCCTAAGCTGCAGAAGATTACAACGGTCTACAGTGAATTCCACTCTTACACAGACAGCCAAGAAGGAACTTACCTTTGCAAAACAAAGGCTGTTTGAACATGGTGATAAGCCAGGCAGGTATTTATTCTATCTTGCCAGGAAAACGAGCGCCGCTCTGAAGCCATTACCTCAATTAGGGAAGGTATTAGGATCCTTACCATCAATTCCAAAAATATTAATGTCTCCTGTCCGAACATGGTGATAAGCCAGGCAGGTATTTATTCTATCTTGCCAGGAAAACGAGCGCCCCTCTGAAGCCATTACCTCAATTAGGGAAGGTATTGGGATCCTTACCATCAATTCCAAAAATATTAATGTCTCCTGTCCGAGATTTTTCACGAATTATTTCAGACTGAACATTTTGAGGATAGATGGATTAAGATGGAGTCATGTTTCAAGAACCTGAGTCTTCCAGGAGTAACCCCTGAATAAGTGTTGTGCCTTAATGCACCATTGTCAGCGCAGGAGAGTGGGAAGGCACACGTTCCTGACGGATCTCTGAGTGAATTTTATAAATAATTTATAAACCTATTGTCAGGGCTGATGTTTAATGTGTTCCGACACTCATACAGTCACAAACCCCTTCCTCCATCCTTAATACAGGCTCATATCTCTCTGGTGCTGAAGAAAGGAAGACCCTGGAGGATTGTGCTTCTTACACGCCAATCTCACTTTTAATGTTGGTTTCAAAATCCGGTCTGAAACCCATGCATTAAGGTAGAAACTTTGCTGCCTTCCGTTGCCAAAGAGGACCAAACAGGCTTTATAAAGGGCCACGGATCTTCCTACAATGTGAAGTGGTTACTCAATATGATCCAAGAGTGTCAACAATAATCTGTCCAGGGATTATTGATCTCTTTAGATGAGATAAGGCATATGATTGGGTTGAGTGGCCGGATCTCTTCTGTACTTTAGAACGGTTTGGCCTACGCAAAGTTTTTATCAAATTGGTGAGGGTCCTTTACCGCGATCCTCTGGCTGCGATTCTCACTAATGGTGCGCCAACCAGTAATATTAATATTTCTCCAGGCAGCTGTCAAGGTTGACACCTTTTGCCATTCTTGTTTTAGTTGGTGATTGACCACTGGCAGAGGCCATCCGTAGGGATGCCAAATATCTGCCCCAGAAGTGGGATAGAAGTCACGTAAGATTACATTGTATGCAGATGAGGGTCTTATGTTTTTTGTCAAACCCCGCAATTTCAGTAGTTCATGTGATGAAATGCATTAATACGCTTGTTGACTTTCTGGGTGATAAGATTAATTTTACAAAGATGGAGGCCATGCCTATGGGAGGTCTTCGGAAAATACCTGATACTGAGGGCAAATCCTGATTTCCTTTTAAATGGTCTCTGGGGTGGTTTCTCTTTTTCAGTATATTCATTACCTCTGTCTTTGATCATTTATTTAACTTGAACTGTGTCCATTTGTTTGACAAATTAAACAAGTCCTTCAAAGATGGGAGGCATTTCCAATATCCTGGCTAAGTCGGATAGCTGTTATTAAAATTAATGTCCTTCCTCATTTCCTACACCCATGCGAATGCTTTCTTTGATGTTTCCCAGACAGATATTTAGGAAACATAATGGCGGGTTTAGCTCTTTTATTTGGCAGCATAAGTGATTCTTTATCAAGTTAACAAAATTGCAACTGCTCCACAGATTGAGGGGAGTAGATCTCCCCGATTAGAAGCAATCAATTAAGTTATTTGGTCATCCTATGTTAGTGCCTGGGCCGCGGAGGACTCAGCATCAACACAGCTGGACATTGAGCCCTCTCAGACAAAGTGAACCCTTTTTAGTCTGTTGTTCTTAGATACAAAGACAACATTTATGGAGTATTATCAAAAACTAATGATTATCAGTACTGTTAAAACTTGAAGAACAATGCGTCAGAGGGCAATACAGCCAAAACCATGTTTCTTACCCCTATAATTGGTATACCGGGATGTCAACCGGGGATACTGGATTCCAGGTTTAATCTATGAGCAGCGAGGGGGGTACCTTGCTTGAGTGATTTAGAATTAGTAGAATCCCTACAGTGTGAATACAAGCCCATGGGCCCAGCAAGTCCACTTCAACCCTCTGAAGAGTCGCCCACCAAGACCAATTCCCCTACCATCCTATATTTATCCTGAATAATGTCTGAACCTACAGATCCTGGAACACTATAAGCGATTTAGCAATGGCCAGTTCATCTAACCTGCACATCTTTGTGACTGTGGGAGGAAACCTACGCAGACATAGTTGAGAACATACTAACTCCACACAGCCAGTCACCTAAGACTGGAACCAAACCCGTGACCCTGGTGCGGTGAGTCAGTAGTGCAAACCACTGAGCCACCACGTCTTACTTGAGGGAGAAACAATGATAAAATTTGATCAAATAACTCGTAAGTATGGACTACCTAGTAGAGACTTCTTCTGCTTTTTTTTCCAGATTAGAGATTTGATTTTAGTGCATATTGCTAAGGATAGACCCTTTGTCAGCACCCTTTATCATTTATTGGAGAGTGTCCCCTCAGACAAGTCTGTGCAGCCTCGTGACGTCTGTGCAAGAGAGTTGGGGGTTTAGATCTCTTTAGAGACATGGGAGCATGTTTGTGAAAATGCTTGAAGGATTTTGATCTGTAATAGGACAGATTCCATGCAGTTGAAAATCCTTCATAGGGTCTACCTGACACCAGATTTTCTCTCAAAATTCAATGTGGGATTATCGTTAGCATGTCCTCAATGCAGAATGACTACAGGCACTCTTACTCATTGCATGTGGTCCTGCTGCAGGTTTTGTATATATTAGATCACTGTGTTAGGTGTGATAGAGTGGGTCTTGGGGACCGAATTGGAGATGGACACGGTTTCTCCTTTCCTGAGCCTGCCCAGAGTATCTTACGCAGATGAACATGGGAAAAAAAAAAACTTACTTTCTGTGCAAGGAAAAAATATTCTGTTGTGTTGGATGTCTGAAACTCCCAGGGCCTGTTGGGTCTCTGTCAGCTCATCATGAAGAAAATCCCTTTGGACTTTCTCACCAGTGTGGTACACCAAAAAAACAGAGATTAATATATGTAATAGAGTAGTAGAAATGTACAGCATGGAAACAGACCCTTCGGTCCAACCCATCCATGCCGACCACGTATCCCAAACCAATCTAGTCCCACCTGCCAGTACCAGGCCCATGACACTCCAAACCCTTCCTATTCATATACCCATCCAAATGCCTCTTAAATGTTGTACTTGTACCACTTCACCTGGCAGCTCCTGGCATGCACGTACCATCCTCTGTGTGAAATAGTTGCCCCGTGGGTCCCTTTTATATCTTTCCCCTCTCAACCTAAAACTATGCCCTCCACTTCTGGACTCCTTGACCCCAGGGAAAAGACTTTACCGATGTAGCCTATCCATGCCCCTTATAATTTTCATAACCTCTATCATGTCACCCCTCAGCATCCGATGTTTCAGCGAAAACAGCCCCAGCCTAGTCAGCCTCTCTCTATAGCTCAAATCTTGCGACTCTGGCAGCATCCTTACAAATCCTTTCTGAACCCTTTCAAGTTTCACAACATTTTTCCGTTAAGAAGGAGAGCAGAATATTCCAACAGTGGTGTAACGAATGTCCTGTACAGCTGCAACATGATTTTTCAACTCCTGCACTCAATACTCTGACCAATAAAGGAAAGCATACCAAACGCCTTCTTCACTATCCTATCTTCCTGCGACTCCACTTTCAAGAAGCTATGAACCCGCACTCCAACGTTTCTTTGTTCAGCAACACTCACTGTGATCTTACCATTAAGTGTATAAGTCATGCTAAGATTTGCTTTCCCAAAATGTAGTAACTCGCATTTATCTGAATTAAACCCCATCTGCCACTTCTCAGCCCATTGACCCATCTGGTCAAGATCCTGTTGCAATCTGAGGTCACCCGCTGCGCTGTACACTGTACCTCCAATTTTGGTGTCATCTGCAAAGTTACTAACTGTACCTCTTATTCTCGCATCCAAATCATGCGTATCAATGACAAAAAGGAGTGAATCCAGCACGGAGCCTTGTGGCACTGCACTGGTGACAGGTCTCCAGTCTAAAAAACAATTGTCCACCACCATCCTCTGTCGTCTACCTTTGATCCAGTTCTGTATCCAAGTGGCTAGTTCTCCCTGTATTCCATGAGATATAACCTTGCTAATCAGCCTTCCATGGGGAACCTTGTCGAAACCCTTACTGAAGTCCTTATAGATCACATCTACTCCTCTGCTCTCATCAATCCTCTTTGTTACTTCCTCAAAAAACTCAATCAAGTTTGTGAGACATGTTTTCCATCGCACAAAGCCATGTTGACTATCCCTAATCAGTCCTTGCCTTTCCAAATACATGCACATCCTGTCCCTCAGGATTCCCTCCAACAACTTGCCCACCACCAACGTCAGGCTCACTGGTCTATAGTTCCCTTTATTTATTACTGATGAAGGGCTTTTGCCCAAAACTTCGATTTTGCTGTTCCTCGGATGCTGCTCTTCCAGCACCACGAATCCAGAATCTGGTTTCCAGCAAATGCAGTCATTGTTTTTACCTCTGTAGTTCCCTGGCTTGTCCTTACCACTCTTTTTAAACAGTGGCACCATGTTAGCCAACCTCCAGACTTCTAGCACCTCACTAGGAACTATCCATATTACAAATATCTCAGCAAGAGGCCCAGCAATCACTTTTCTAGCTTCCCACAGAGTTCTAGTGTACACCTGATCATGTCCTGGGGATTAATCCACCTTTTCCCGTTTTAAGACATCCAGCACTTGCTCCTTTGTAATATGGACATTTTGCAAGGTGTCACCATTTATTTCCCTACATGTTATATCTTCCATAACCTTTTCCACAGTAAATACTGATGCAAAATACTCGTTTACTTTCTCCCGCATACTTCCTGTGCCAGGAAAAATATTCTGTTCTGTTGGATTTCTGAAAACCTCCCGGGTCTGTTGGGTCGTTGTAAGCTCGTCATGGAGAATATCCCTTTGGACGTTCTCACCAGTATGGTGCACCAAAAACAGAGATTTATATAAGGTATGGCAACCCTTTTTGGATTACCGTGATACAGGCTTATCTGCCAATCTAAAAAGGGCTTTTATATAGCCATGACGATGTTGTCTAATGAATCACATATGAAGAATTGTGAACGTATGAATGTGTATCAGTTAATGCTCTCGAAGAACAAGCGCTATCGTTTTGTTATTCTGAGCCGTATTATTCATTGTTTATTTTTGTTTTCTTTTGTCCTTGAAGAGACTTTAACTTGTTCAGTTATTTGAGTTGTTTTGTTATTGGTCTTATATAATAATAAGAATCTATTTTTCAGGAAAACATTTTGTTCAAAAAATTAAAATGCGAACATTGATGAGAATAAAGTCCAAAAGAACTCTCATTCGGTAGACCACTCATGATGGTTTACACTAAAGGTCACCACACTTCGGTTGAGAGAGCGTCCCCTTCATGGTGATCTCTGTCAGTGTGGGGAATGGAACCTGCAGTGGTGGCCTCCCTCTGCATCACAAACCAACCATCCAGCCAACTGAGTGGGAGACTGTGTAACTGTTACACACAGAATCAGTCACAGAAAAAGGGCAAGAGAAACATTCATGACAAAAAAAAAGGTATATTTGACATAACGGTCATGATAACGGCTGAGGATAAAAACGTTCTCTGCTGGAAATTGTATTTTGTATTGAGACAAGTGATTGGAAGTCTTTGGCTGAATGCAATAGGGTGAGACAATGAAATAACCAGAATGACTAATTGTGATTGGATATCGATAACCATAAAATAAATGCATGTTTTTGATTGGTCTATGGAAAGCATGCTGACTATTGTATGAATTTATAAAGCAGATGGAATATATTGTTAGGAGAGTCCGCCCCCATGGGAAATGCCTTCGGAACACATGCCAGAAGAAACCCGGGCTAAAAAGTTTCTGAGAATCGTTTGCTTGGTAACAGAAAGCTGGGGGTTGAATGATTGAAAGTTATTGTAACATGGAACTGAGAAAACCATCAGATCACCACCAAACGTATTGAATGTTGGAGCATGTTTGAAGTAGTTGGATCATGTTTGAAGTACTGAATGGCCTCATGATGGATTTCAACTGTGTGTGATTTGAAAAACGTACATCTCTCCTCCATCCTCTTACGTGTTACACACTGGGGCACTGCCACTTTACTGAAACTGGGAATACGTTGGAACGTTATCTGGAACATTTCATACTTGGCATTCTCCAGAATATTCTATAACTGTGAGGGGGGCATTAGAAATGCAAGAGAGAAACAGAGGGAAGGTGATGTATGCAGTAGTGAGAGTGGCAGAGCATGAGCCTCGTTCGGGAGCCGGTGCTATAACAGATATACAGTGAGTGTGAGGGAGCAGAGACAATGCAGTGACCCTTATCCTGACAGAATGGGGAAGGTTATTAATGTTTGTCTTGTTTTGCTGGATATTTCTTCAGACCATAGTTACTGCACTGAGGTGGTTGATGAGCTCAGACCAGGCTCGGTTGGTCTGGTTGTGTGATCCCTTTGGGAAGAGAATGGTCCCCCTCTGTACTAACCGATCCACCAAGACCTCCGTGCCCCGTTGACAAACCGTGGTGTAACTACCCCTTATCTCCCATGCTCGGGGAAAACTGTGCACGGCAGCGCCGAACTGAGAAAGCTCAACCGTGTGCTCAGTGGCCTTTTAAAGATGCCCCCAGTGTCAGGGATCAAGGAATATCCAGGGGCATCAGGGTGATGGTGAGTACTTCCAGTCATGATGGGTGAGAGAATCGGGCTGGCATTGTATATGAGGGACACCATGGGGTGAGGTGGGTAGTTAATGAGATAAGTTTGGTAAGATAGCACCAGAAAGCTCGCTTGGTCTCATGCAGACAACCCCTCTGTCACACTCAATGAAAATGTCACTGAGACAGTTTTTTCTTAGGTTCAGCCCAGTGAGGCGAAGACTCTGCTGTTCTCACTCCCAGTTACAAAGTTGCAGAACAAATGTTCATCCAAAACTCTCCATCGCCTGAACTCAGAGCAATATCCCTTTTACTCATAATTCTTCAGAATACTGACTTGTGTTGCATAATACTATCGAAATGTCTTCATTTCAGCATTCTGAAACCTGGGAATATATCCTTTCATGGCAGTTTTTCTCAGTCTCCCCCACTCTGCCTCCACTCCAAAACACACTCATTTAGTCATACTGCACGAGACTGACAGTATGACTGACCATTTGGCCCAGCTGGTCCATGCCAACCAAAGTGTCCATCCACACTCACCCCATTTCTCTGCCCTTATTCTGTATCCCTCTAATACTTTCCTATCTGTGTATTTGTCCAAATGCCTTTTCAATGTTGTTATTGTACCCACCTCAATCAATTCCTCTGGTAGCTCAGTCCATATGCGTACCACACTCTGTGCAAAAACGTTGCCCCTCAGGTTCCTTTTTTATATATTTTTTTTCCTTTCCAAACATTAATGAATGTCCTCTAGTCCTCGATGCCCCAACCTTTGGAAAAATATGAAGTATTCACCCCATGCACGCCTCTCATGATTTTATAAGAGTTACACTTCTATAAGAACCCTCTCAGTTTCCTACGCTGTAAAGAAATAAGTTCTAACCTGTCCAACCTCTGCCTTCAACTTAGAGCCTTTAGCCCAGGAAACATATTTGTAAATTTCTTCTACACTTTTTCTCGTTCAATAATATCCTTTCGAGAGCAAGGTGAACAAAACTGGACACAATACTCCAACTGAAGCATTACCAACATCCTGTACAACTGCAACATAACGTCCCATCTTCTATACTCAATGTGCTGATGAAGGCCAGTGTGCCAACAGCCTTCTTCACTGTCCTGTGTATCTGTGACTCAAATTTCAGACAACTGTGCACCTCGTCTCCAACGTCATTTTGTTCCAGTATGCGCCATAAGGCACTCTCATTCACCATTTTAGTCCTACCTGGATTTGACTTTACAAACTGCAAGCCGTCAGACTTATATTTATTAAACTCCATTTGCTATTTCTTAGCCCACTTCTCCAGCTGGTCAAGGTACTGCTCCAATTTCTGATAACGTTCCTGACTGTAAATGATGCCTCCTAATTTAGTGTCATCTGCAAACTTACTAACCTTGCACTGTGCACTCTGGTCCAAATCATTGGTATGGATAACAAACAGCAATGGGCCCAGTACTGACCCCTGACGCACTAAACTGGTCACAGGCCTCCGTTCCGACAAGCATACGTCCACCATAGCCATTTGCTTCATAACGTCAAGCCAATTGTGTCACCAATTTGCCAGTTTACATTGGAGTCCAGGCGAACTAACATTCTAGAGCGGCCTACCATGTGGAATCTTATCAAAGGCCTTACTGAAATCCATATAGACTATGTCCACCACTCTGCTCTCGTCAACCTTCCTGGTCACTTTCTCAAAAACTCTATCAAAATTTGTAAGGCATGATCTGCTACGCACAAAGCTATGCTGAATGCTCCATGTCAAACTCTGTCTTTCATAATGCATGCATCCCTTATATCTCCGAACCTTCTCAAGTGTTTTCCAGAAACAGATGTGAAGCTTACAGGTCTATATTTCCCAGGCTTTTCATTGCAGCCCTTCTGAATAAAGGCACTACATTTGCTACTGTCCAGTCTTCCGGGACCTTGGCCCCTGAAGTGTCTTCTCTAGCCTCTTGCAGTGCTTTTAGATATATCTGGTCAGGACCAAGAGATTTATCTGACTTTATGCATTTTAATATGTTCAACAGCACCTCTACTGTGATATGAACTATACCAAGATATGACAATTAACCTCCCAATGGTCACAGGTCTTCATGTCTTTCTTCATGGTAAACACAGATGGGAAATCGTGGACCTCAACCGTCTCTTGTGGTTTTACACATGCGTGCCCACTTTGGATTTTATTCTCTCTCTAGTTGTTCTTTCTCTTCAGTATACTGAATTTGGTTTCACCCTAATCTGCTCATCCAAGGCTATCTCATAACCCCTTTTCGCCTTCCTGATTTCCTTCTTCAGTAAACTCCAGTATCCCCTGTACACCTCCAGAGATTCCCTTGATCCCAGCTGCCTGTACCTGAGCAACGCCTCCTTTTCGCTGGTCAGAGCCTCAATATCTCTTGTCATCCAGGGTTTTATCTTCCAGCCTCACTTTCCCTTTACCCTCACAGGAACATATCGACCTTGAACACGAGCTAGCTCATTTTTGAAGCCCTCCCTCTTGGCCGGGATCCTTTTACGTGGAAACAAACTACTCCCATCAACCCCTGCAATCTCCTGTCTAATTCCAACAAAATATGCCTTGGCACAATTTAGAACTTGAATCTGTGGACCAATTGTTTTCCTCCTATAACGACTTTAAAAGTAATACAACGCGAGTCACTTTTCCCAAAATACTCTCCCGCTTTACCTCCGTCACCTATCCATCCCTATTTCCCAACAGTAGGTCGAGATTCTCCCTTCCTGTGTAGGACCCTCTATATACTGCTTGTGGAAATTTTCCTGAACACACTTAAGAAATTACGTTCCATCGATGTTCCTAACCATCTGAATGTCCCAGTCGATGTTAGCAAAATTTAAATCACCTATTATGACAATCCTATTACTCCTGCTACTCTCACAAGTCCCCCTACATATTTGTTCCTCCAATTCCCATTGATGATTTGGAGGCTTATAGTTTAATCACTATAACATCACCATCCCCCTTTTACTTCCTTGCACCATTCACAAAACCCTCATCGGATATTATCTCAGTTATTTCATCTTTAAATACTTGTGTGATACTCGCCTTAATCAGAACTATTTGTATTTGAACTGTTTCCATTTACATCTCTTCCTTGCAATGATTTTCACATCCGCAGCACCCCTTGTCTAGGCACAGTGAAGATATGGAGCTATAAATGGATGGGAGCTGCACATCCTGTCACTTACAACATTGGCTGAAAGTTTCCCCACATTGGCAGTGATATAACACAGAGTTACCGAACAATGCAACAGCCTAGGTTTATATATGAATGAACAAGTGCGGACTGCACAACTCCCCATGTTGGACATTTAGCCCGGGATTATAGATCAAGCATTGGTGTGGGCTGCACAGAGTTCCATTCTGGACCGGATTTACACAGTGCTCCATTCTGAATCTATTTTGGATGGGCTGGTTTTGTGAGTTTGATTGCAGATGTGAGAGAACAAAACATCTGGCAATACTTCTATTTTGTGTTTTCATTCTTATGATTGGACCCTTCAAATCCTGACTCATTCTTAGACCCGACCCTTTGGATGAGTGATGGTGACTGTTGTTACAGCATCTGAGTCTGCAACATGACCAACAAATGGAGCAGAGGCTGCAGAGAGGGGCGTCTCGGTAAAATAGAATGAGGGAATCACAATCAGATCAGCCGTGGTCTTCGTGAATGGTGGGGCAGGATTGAATGGACTACTAATGCAACTTATTCATATTTGTTCCGAGCAAACGCGCCTTCTCTCCCAGTGCTCCATACTAGTGGGGAGTGAGGCACCTCCTCCTGTTCCTGCGTAACAGGATTCTGGGGCCTCACTAGCTTCCAGATTTCCCTGTGCCCCAGTCTCGAGCAGTTGAGTGACTCCTCCTGTTTTTTTTTAGATTAGATTACTTACAGTGTGGAAACAGGCCCTTCGGCCCAACAAGTCCACACTGACCCGCCGAAGCACAACCCACCCAGATATTTACACTTTCACCTAACACTACGGGCAATTTAACTTGGCCAATTATCCTAACCTGCACATTTTTCGACTGTAGGAGGAAACCGGAGCACCCGGAGGAAACCCACGCAGACTCCATACAGAGAGTCGCCTGAGGCGGGAAATGAACCGAGGTCTCTGGCGCTGTGAGGCAGTAGTGCTAACCATTGTGTCACCGTGCCGCCTGTGTTCCTGTGTCCCAGTCTCGAGCAGTTGAATGACTGCCTCCTGTTCCTGTATCCCAGTCTTGAGCAGCTGAGTGACTGCCTCCTAATCCAAGCTTTATGAAAATAGATGTTCTCCTCCCGCTCCAGAGTAACAGGCTGTAATAGCTCTGTTCTCACCTGCTGCTCTTGTGGAATGGCTCTGTGGGATTGAATGGCCTCTTCACATTCTTTCCGGCTTTTCTTGTCAAAAAGCCTGTCTCCTGTTTCTATAAAACATCATCAATATCTGAATGATGTAGTTGACTCTCAGTAATTGAGCAAACAAGCTGACTGACAGAATTAAGAATCTGAATAACCTCCTCCTGTTCCTATGCTATACACTCAAGAGGCAATTGAGTCTCAGAGATGTACAGCACGGAAAACGACCCTTCGGTCTGGTCGTCCAGACCGCCCAAATACCCTAAATAAATCTCCCCTCCCCCTTGCCAGCACTTGGCCCATCTCCCTCTAAACCCTTCCCATTCATGCATTCATCCAAATGCCTTTGAAATGGTGTAACAGTACCTGCCTCCACCACCTCTTTTGGCTGTTCAATCCATACACGCAGCAGTTTCTGTGTGAAAATGTTGTCCCTCGCCTATCCTGGGAAAAGACATGAACTGTTTACCTTATCTATTCCCCTCATGATTTTATAAACCTCTTTAAGGTCACCCCTCAGCCTCAACACTTGAAAATAGTCCCAGCCGATTCAAACACTCCCTGTAACTCTAACCCTCCAACACCTCCAACATTCTTTTAAATCTCTTCTGTACACTTTCAAGTTTGGCAACATCTTTCCGACAGCATGGTTACCAGAATTAAAGGCATTATTACAAAAGGGGCCAAACTAATGTCCTGTACAGATTTAACATGTCATGCAAATGCTTCGGCTCGAAGCACGCACCAATAAAGGGAAGATCACCAAATGCCTTCTTCACTGCGCTGTCTACCTGTGACAGCACTTTCAAGGAACGGAGAACTTGCACCACAAGATTAGCTTTTCTGCCTTACAGCGCAGCGATCTAGGTTAATTCCATCCTTGAATGACTGGTTGTTTGGAGTTTGTCCATTCTCTCCTTGTCTGCGTGAGTTTCATCTGGCTGCCGATGTTTTCCTCCGACAGTATAAAGATATACAGATAAGGGTAGATTGGCAATGCTAAATTGCGCACTGGACCCAGAGATGTGTAGGCGAGGTGGATTAGCCATGGGAAATGCAGACTCAGAGGGATAGGGTCGGGGTTTGTCCAGTGGGATACTGTTTAGCAGTGCGGTGTGGCCTCGATGGACCGAATAGGCTGTTTCCGCACTGTAGGGATTCTATAATTTCTATGGAGTTCTCTTTGATTGGCAACTTTCGATAGGACCCTATGAAAAAGTCTTGCCCTGTTTTGTCTTGCCAAAATGCAACACCTCACATTTATCTAAATTAAACTCCATCTGCTACCCCTCGGCTCACCTAAGCAAGGTCCCATTATAGTCTGAGTTATCATTCTTCACTGTCGACTACACCAATAAATTTGGTTTTATCTACAAACTTACTGACCGTACTTCATATACTCAAATGAAAATGATTTGAAGAAATCACAAAAGGCAGTGGACCCACTATTGACTTTTGCGACACGCCACTGGTCACAGGTCTCCAAGTTCAATGAACAAATGTCCACTGTCACGCCCTGTCTCCAATATTCAAAATATTTTGGATCTAAATGACGAGCTCTCCCTGGATCCCAGGCAGTCTAACCTTGTGAACCAGTCTACCATGTAGAACATTTTGGTTTTCCTACTGCATTCCATAAAGACAACATCCACTGTCCTGCTTTCATCAATCATCATCATCACTTCCTCAAAAAATTCCACCGAGTCAGTGAGACGTGGTCTCCAAAGTACAAAGCACTCTTCAGTCTTTGTCTTTCCCAATGCATATCGATCCTTTTCCTCGAAATCACCTCCAACAATTTAGTCACCATTGACGTCAGGCTCACCAGTCTGTAGTTACCTGGTTTTCCTTTCATTCTTAAATATTGACACTATATTAGCAGCCCTCCAGTCTTTTGACACCTCATCTGTCGAAATCAATGATAAAAATATATCAGAAAAACGCTGAGCAATTTATTTCCTAGCTTCCCACAAACTTCTGCGATACAACTGATCAGCTTCCAGGGATTTTTTCACCTTTATGTGTTTTAAAATATCGAACACCTCTTTTTAATGTAGACACTTTTCATGATATGTAAAAACAATGACTACAGATTCTGGATTCGAATGGTGCTGGAGCAGTTCACGCAGCATCCGAGCAGCAGTGAAATCGACGCTTCGGGCAAAAGCTCTTCATCGGGAATACAGGCAGAGTGCCTGAAGGGTGGAAAGATAAGTGAGAAGAGGGTGGGCGTGAGGAGAAAGTAGCATAATGTACAATAGGTGAGTGGGGAGGGGACGAAGGTGATAGGTCGGGGAGGAGGGTGGAGTGGATAGTTGGAAAAGAAGATAGGCAGGTACGACATGTCACGGGGACAGTGATGAGCTGGAAGTTTGGAACTAGGGTGAGGTAGAGGAAGGGGAAATGAGGAAACTGGTGAAGTCCACATTGATGCCCTGGGGTTGAAGTGTTTCGAGGCGGAAGATGAAACGTTCTTCTTCCAGGCGTCGGCTGGTGAGGGAGCGGTGGGAAGGTGTCCAAGGACCTCCATGTTCTCGTCAGAGTGGGAGGGGGAGCTGAAATGTTGGGCCACAGGGCGGTGTGGTTGATTGGTGTGGGTGTCCCAGAGATGTTCCCTAAAATGCTCTGCTAGGAGGCGTCCAGTCTCCTCAGATGAGACCGCATCGGGAGCAACAGATACAATAAATGTTATTGGTGGATGTGCAGTAAAACTTTGATTAATGTGGAAGGCCCCTTTAGGGCCTTGGATTGAGGTGAGGGAGGAGGTGTGGGCACAGGTTTTGCAATTCCTGCGGTGGCAGGGGAAGGTGCCAGGACGGGAGGGTGGGTTGGAGGCGGCGTGCACCTGACCAGGTCGTCACGTAGGGAATGGTCTTTGCGGAAGGTGGAAATGGGTGGGAAGGGAAATATATCCCTGGTGGTGGGGTCTGTTTGGAAGTGGGGGAAATGTCAGGTGGATGATTTGGTTTATGCGAAGGTTGGTGGGCTGGAAGGTGAGCACCAGCGGGTTCTGTCCTTGTTACGGTTGGAGGGGGTGAGGTCTGAGGGCGGAGGTGTGGGACGTGAACGAGATGTGTTGCAGGACATCTTTAACCACATGAGATGGGAAATTGCAGTCTCTAAAGAAGGAGGCCATCTGGTGTGTTCTGTGGTGGAACCTGTCCTCCTGGGAACAGATACGGCGGAGGTGAAGGAACTGGCAATACGGGATGGCATTGTTGCAGGAGGTGAGGTGGGAACAGGTATAATCCAGGTAGCTGTAGTAATCGGTGGGTGCGTAAAAAAATGTCGGTGGCAAGTCGGTCGTCATTAATGGAGATGGAGAAATCCAGGAAGGGGAGGGAGGTATCAGAGATGGTCCAGGTGGATTTAAGGTCAGGGTGGAAAGTGTTGGTGGCGTTGATGAATTGCTCATCCTCCTCGAAGGAGCACAAGGTGGCGCCAATGCAGTCATCAATGTAGCGGAGGAAGAGGTGGCGAGTGGTGCTGGTGTCACTATATATTTCTTCATTATCTCGCTCTTGTAACCTCCGCCGCATTAAATACTGAAGAGAAATACTTATTTAGTATCCCTTGCTCTCCTGTGATTCCACACATGGGTAGCCTTACTGATCTTTATTCTCTCCCTGGTTAATCTTTTGTCATTAAAGGATTTGTAGAATTTCTTCAATGCCTCATTAACACTATTTATGAAGCCATCTCATGTCCACATTTTTCTGGCCCGATTTCCCCGTTGACTATATACTTACTGCCCTTATACTCCTCTCGGGATTCATTTGATGTCAGCTCTGTTTACCTGACATATGCCTCGTTCCTTACCTTGACCAGAGCATCAATATATCTAGCCATCCATCACTCCCTGCCCCCACCAGCCTTGCCCATCTCACTAACAGAAACACGTTGGTTCTGGACTCTTTGAAACCACGTTTTGATGGCCTTGCATTTACCAACCATCCCTTTACCTGTGAATAGGGTATCCCAGTCAGCCTTTCACAGGGCTCGCCTTACACTTTCAAAATTGGCCTCATTCGAAGTTAGAACTTTAATGTTGACAGCAGGCATTTCCTATTCCATAATTAATTTAAAACTAATATATATGCGTAACAGACTAGAAAGTTAAATAAACACTTCCTGCCCCTCTGTAATTGGCTTGAGCGGCTGAATAGTCTCCCCCTGTCCCTCTGTAATGCACTGGAAATGCTGAATGGGCTCCTCCTGTCCCTCTGTAATAGACTCAAGAGGCTTAATCGCCTCCCTCTGTCCATGTGTAACAGATCCGAGACACAGCAGCCCGTGGATTACGAGTAAACTGAATCTGATGGAGATATATTCCTTCTCAGTTACAGAAACACAAACAACACAATGTACTCCAGGTGCCCTCTCAGTAACACCTCATACAGCTGCAGCGACTCATCTCTTTGCTTTGAATGATTCTGTTGACAAAATGTACCAATATTCCAGCTTTCCACCTTTTCAAGTAGCAACAGGCTAATATGGGCTGAATCGCCTTCTCTTATCCATCTGTAAGAGGCCCATAGGGACATAATTGCTTCGGCTTGTCCTTGAGCAGCAGTCTCAATGATCTGTCTCAAAGTTATGAAAGTATTTGATAACAGGGCACTTTAAACCAGGAGTAGCCTCACTGTGGTCAATAAGTACCGTACTTTGTGTTAAGGTATCTAGAAACTTACCACACGATCTGGTATTTTATAACTGCCTATATGAGTGGAACATATGTAGACCCCTGCAGTGTGCTGTTACTACCCTCATAAAGAAGGAAACATAAAGTAAAAAGATTGAAAGATTTATGGTCGGTCTTTCAGCAACCCTCAAACATGCCATCCAAAACCAGTATATGTTCCCTTTTATAGTGATATGAAAAGTGATATATGGAACTGGTTAACTGAGACTATTTGTTCAGTGACTGTGATTAATACCAGTCTCCATGGATTCTAATTATCCCAGTCGAGGGTTTTTTATCTTTTAATGATAACGGGCGCCGTTCAATGCCTTATCACATAACATGAGCGGGAGCATCACCGAGAGCACTGACAGGGATCAGTAGCTCCAGAGAGAGAGAGAGAGGAGAGATAAGAATCTGAGAATATTAGACTGAAATGTCCCAACAATGGATCAGAATTTGAGAACATTACACTGGAACGTTCCGACAATGGATCAGAATCTGGGAACATTAGACAGGAATATTCCAACAATAGACAGGAGTTTATCCAATTATGTTTAGTATCTTTCTGCATTTCATTGGTTTTACTTATCATCGCAGATCTATTACGCTCTTCTCATTATTCAATATTTTTATCATCCTTTCCTGGCTATCGTTGGTGTTCCTGGTAAGTGTCACTGTCCAGATTTTGTTTTCTATAAACCAGATATGACTGTATTACTGTTCTTTCATATAGTCTACACTTCTTGCCACTATTATTGTTCCTGTTGAAACTCTGAATCCAGATATTCACTCTCCAGACCACTACTAACTACATCAATGAACGTGTTCGGTTACTGTCTCCCTCTCTGCTCTGACATTGTTACTCATGGGTCTCTATGTTGACCGACTCAGTTTCAGCGGAGAACCACAATGTATTTAATAATTGCCTTTGTTATTTAAATATTAAGAGCATGGAGGTCACTGTCCACTGTTCTGGTTACAAAGTCCACTTCCTTCCACTGTTTCCATTCCATCCCTGGCCAATATCTGCGGCTGAAGCAGACGAGTCATAACTGTGGAAAATCCCTCTGACCATGAGGTGATTCCTGACACCATGCCCTGACCATTTCTAACTTGACATGCTCACTACTCCAGAATATATCTCACTGGGTTATTCCATCTGCTGTTTGAATCTTGAACTATGAATTACATTCTTAAGGAAGCCCGTAATCTGCTGCTGACACTCCCAGCTTCAAATCTGCTGATGCAAATCTGATTCGAACTCACACCAAACTCCCATCCATCTGTCATTCATGTGCACGCAGATATAATTTGATATTGTGTCTGGCAATGCCTTTATTTTAACATTCTCAAGTACTTTATCTCATCTATCCACGAAACATCTCTCGTTCTGTCTGTCGATTAACAAAAAGCCTGCCAGTTGTTCGTATTTAAAGTAATTTCCTCCATTTGTGTTCCTTTTCAATCAATGAGTTTCACATTCAATCACGCCATTCGCGAACGCACACTCACTCTCTTTCAGACTCTCTCAGTCACACATGCGCAACAAATCTTCCGATTGTCGGCAGTAATCTGATGCGAGTATAGATTGCATATGATAGTAAAGTTTGCAATACTCTCCATGCTGGGCAGTTAATGCAGTTTACTGAACAACACACTAGCATGGTCTGCACATCTCTCCATGCTGGGCTGTCAAGTTGTCGCAGTTTATGCTGTGTGTGGTGTTCTGTGAAGCAGATTGAGAATTTGATGTAACAAACCATTTCAGCTGATCTGACAATGCCTTTATTCAATGTTCTCATTCTTGTAATTTTACTCACAAAAATCTCACTTCACCAGTTAGTACCACTGCTCAGTCTTTTTCCCCATATTTCCACAACGTCTTCTCAGTTAATTAACTATCTGCTTCTAACTTTAACGTGAATCTCTCTCTGGCCTTGGGTTTCAGTCTCCTAATGTAATGAGTACTGGCATTGTGGAACTCAGAAATAATGAAATGGTGCGCGTCAAGCTGTTGTTCACTTCGCGGTATGTCCCATGTGATGGTCCATGGACAGGGGTGTTTCAGAAGTTATGAGACATATCCCTGTAAATTGGACTGTACCTGTGTTTGCCCCGCTCAGGTGACCTTGCGATCAGTAACAGGAGAAATCCCCTTGAGTAAAGCATCATGCATCTAAATTGGATGACAATGCTGTCACATTTTTTTTCCAAAAAAGATCATTTGCTCCTTTTTTTAAAAAAAGCAAGAGGTATTAAAGGCAAAACTGTCTACTGAAAATGGTTCAAATAAATAACTTACGAAGCTTTTCGGATTTTTAATAAATAGTAGGAACAATGGCCAGCTGGCACAGACCAGGCTTTCTAGTGTTTTCCTTGTAGCTGTAACAGTCACCAGGTGCTTGGTGTCTCAGAAGAGTTGGACGTTTTAGTAAATTATCGCTCGCTGCTATTGTCTCTGAAACGGCAGTTGATGCTGTTTCCTCCTCGATTGGAGAACTGTATGCAAGAATGTATGTCTGAATGTTCCTTTTTTGCCAACGGGTGTGTTTATGGCATGTTAGTATATTGTTTATTGAAACAGTTCATTTGCAGAAGGTACTGTATCCATTATTACGTTAAGGTTTCCAATAGTTAAGTTATACTAAATTCCTCTTCATTTTGTATGGATTTTCATTAGAGTGCTTAAATATATTGTGTTTTGCAAAATGGTGAGTGTTTTGACTCGTAGTATCACATCTGGAACATCCACTTCACATTTACTTTTAAAATAAGAAAAAAGTTGGCATCCAAGCTAATTTCTTAAAATAGTTAGAGGCAGTTTAGTTAATCCATAGCAAACCGGGGACTCTTGTCAGGTTTTAAATTGATAATATCAAATTGGGTTTAGAATTACAATTGCTACAGTGTGCGAACAGGCCATTCGACCCAACAAGCCCACACTGACTCTCCGAGGAGTAACCTACCCAGACCCATTCCTCTCCCCTATTGTTACACATTTATCCCGACTAAGGCACCCAACCCACACATCCCTGAAAACTATGAACAATTTAGCATGGCCAATTCACCTGACATGCACATCTTTGGGTTGTGGGAGGAAACCAGAGCATCCAGAATAAGCTTAAGCAGGCACTGGAGAGTATGCACCAGGAGGCTATTGGGTTCAAAGGTCGCGTATGTAGTTGTTTGTGTCTTTTGATCCGGATGTTGAATTCGGTTGGTTTAAACCGTGTTTTGTGTATAAAGATTGTTTCAGTCACTATGAGTTTTCTGGGTGTGGAAGAAGTGAAGTTGGGCGTTTTACAAAAGGTAACGAAGGCAAAGCTGGAGAAATTGGCAGACAAGCTGGAGTTGGGTTTGCGATTGTCTGTGAGAAAATGAGAGATAATTACAGCTATAGCTCGGCAATTACATTTGGTGGAACCGCCATTAGAGTCTTTCGAAATGGCTAGAATTCAATTTCAAATGAGGCACTTTGAATATGAGAAGGAATTCAAACAGTTTGAATTATGATGAAAAGCATAAATAAAAGAAATGGAAATGAAGAAGAAAGAGAAAATGAGAGAAGAAAAGCAGAGAGTTGCAACTTTAAAAGTTAACAATTAGAGAGGAATGTTGACAGAGAAGGCGGTGATGAAGGTAGATGGTAAGCTGGATGAGGAGGATAGTGAATTTGATCAACCATATAGTAGCGAAAAGCCTGATGGACTTCTGTTTAAATACACCCAGGCATTATCTAAATTTGATGAGAAGGATGGGGAAGCCTTTTGAATTTCATTTGAGAAAGTGGCTAAACAAATGCAGTGGCCAGTGACCATGTGGATTTAGTTGATCCAAACAAAGCTGGTAGGTATTTGCATCCCTATCAGGAGGTGTCTGGGGAGTATGAGGAGGTGAAGAACGCCATCTGAAGTGTATGTGAGCTTGTTCCAGAAGCCGACAGAGAGCATTTCAGGAATCTAAAAATGTGTCCCGGTTTAAAGGCACATTGAGTTTGAAAGAATCAAACAAAGTAATTTTGAAAGGTGGGTAAGGGTATGAAAAACAAAGCAAACCTGTGGCGCTCTTAGAGAGATTCTTATTTTGGAGAAGTTCAACAATTCATTTCCTGCAGTCGTGAGAACTCGTGTGGAAAGGCAGAGTTACAATGACAAGCTTAGAATCTGAAATAGCTGATGGTGATTGGGTTCAGAAATCAAAGTTTGGTTTCTGTGAGAGATTGAGAAGAATGTGCGAGCTTTTCTTAAAACATATACCCGTGAAAGTAAGGTTTTCTGACATAGGGCAGGAGCTGCACAGGCGGGACGGTGGCACAGTGGTTCGCCGTTCTGCCTCAAGGCGCTAGAGACCCAGGTTCAATTCCCGCCTCAATCGACTGTGTGCAGAGTTTGCACATTCTCCCAGTGTCTGTGTGGGTTTTCTCCGGATGCTCCCGTTCCCTCCCACAATCCAAAAATGTGCAGGTTCAGTGAATTGGCTATGCCAAAGTACCCGTAGCGGTAGGGGAATGGGTCTGGTTGGATTGCGGGCTTGTGGGGCCGAAGGGCCTGCTTCCACGCTGTTGGTAATCTAATCTAGCAGGTAAAGAGATTACAGCATTAAGAGGTATGTGATTCTTTTGTGCTGAGACATGAGGAGCTATGCCGTTCAGAGGGAGTATTGGAGAGATAAGAAGTGCTCCGTTCTGTAACGAGAGTCCAATGGAAAATCAACAGATTTTTAGCTGCAACACTCAGAAGCTGCTGGGGATCCCAGAAGGTTTGGAAGTTTAAACGCATGATCCATAGCTGCTTTTATCTCTGTTGACGTTGATTTCTCTTGGATTGGAAAACTGCTATCAGGATCTGTCTTTGAATATATCTTTGTGCCAAGCAGTGTAAACCAAGGAGGTACGGTATCTATTGTGAGTGTAAGAGTTCCAACATATAAGCTACCGCAAAATATTATTTTCTTTGATTGTGTTTTAACTAAAGCATTTGAATAGATTATATTTTGCTTAATGTCGAGTGGTTTGACCAGTCACAACATATCTGGAACGCACACTTCACATCTATATTCAAAATAAGGAAAGGTTTGGATCTAAACGGCCTTCTTACAATATTTTGGGCGGATCTGGATTGCTTCACAATACTTGTAGCCGAGGGGCTTCTGACTCCTGTAATTGAAAATTTAGTGGAGGGCTGGGGATGGTTTGCTGGAGGTTGTGCTGTGATCTGCCTCAGACATTCAGGGAGACCTGAGGATTTGGTGACCCAACTCTGGATGGAGCATGGGGACTGTAGTTACAGCAGCTGAGACTGCAACATGAACAACAAATGGAGCAGAGGCTGCAGAAAGGGGGAGCTCTGAAACCACGGAGTGAGTGTGGGTGGGGTAAGGGATCTGCTGTATCTGCCTCGGATTTTCCACGAACAGCTTCCCAAGCTTCACTTAACCCAGGAGCAGAGTGTGATGGGAAGGAGCTTGTCACAGAGGGGTGTCACCTCCTTCGACCTGCAGCTTCACACCAGTGCTGCGAGTGGCTGTTAGGGTCACAGTTTTATTCAGCTTCTATGATCCAGAACTTTCCAGGCAGGAGTGGGTGACAAATCCATCATCTCCTATTATCTCAACATCAATGTCACCATTTGGTGACGGAGGATGTATATGGTGGATGAGGTAAATATATTGTTTCTCCCACGGCAGGGAGCTATCGGGTGTATCCTTATTTTCCCAGTATAGTGGGATTCCCGATGGTGTATATTGCATCTTCAGAGTACCCATGTCAATGGGGAGAGGTAGAGAAACTGAAGGACCTCTCTCTCTATTAATGTTACACTGTTTCCATGCACAGTACATTATGTTGGTGAATACCACTGTCCTGAAAGCAGCCACAGTTCCTTCATTCAGAAGCAGGAAGCCATTTCCATCGTTTTCGGGTCTCCATGTAGAAAGGAAAGAATGTATCTTGGATAAAGGCCGTCCCCTTGATGCACATCATCCCACCACCAACAACCACATCAAAATATTCATGCGCATGGAGAGCAATGGTGTCACTTGGAGCATCAAGGAGCAGACGTCTGAACGGGTCTGAGTGAAGCCCCCAGTACACAGTATTCCTGTAATTCCTCTCCATTTCAGTAACATACTGCCTTCCATTATTCCTGTAAATGAAATGACAGGTTATATCATGTTATATTCTACCTGCCAAATGATTATCCATTGCCTTTACCACTCTGTATCTATTTGCAGACTCTCCACCCTCTCTTGATAACGTAATCTCTTCCTTATCACAGCGACATCACCAAACTCAGTATCAGTACATCTGTTCCATTCCACTGATCATTGATATAGATTGTAATTCGTTGAGGACCCAGCGATGGTCGCTATATGACTCAACAGTTTACGAACTGTCCACTGATAAAGACTGATGTCATCTCTGCTCCACCATTGAATACAATCATGGCTGACGTCATCTCTGCTCCACTATTGAATACAATCATGGCTGACGTCATCTCTGCTCCACTATTGAATAATATCATGGCTGATGTCATCTCTGCTCCACCATTGAATACAAGCTTGGCTGTTGTCATTGCTGCCTCTGTTCCACTTTCCTGCCATCTCTCAATCCTAAAACTCTGGTCTCTTGCTGTAGATTGCGCCACCTGAAAAGATATGCATTCCACATCTACACTTTCAATTACTCTTAACATTGTGCAGATCTCAATGAGATTTCCTTTCATTCTTATAAACTTGAGAATATAGGCCTGAACTGCTCAATTTCTCTTCATTAGACAACCGTTTCATCTCTGGAATCAATCTAATGAACCTCTTCTGAATTGCCTCCAATGCAAATGCATCCTTCCACAAGTCAGCGCACCCAAACTGCACACCAGTTGCAGCCTCGCGAATGCATAGTTACAGCAACACACCCTACCTTTCTACTCTGTCATTTTCCAAGTAACATTGAAATTATGCTTGCATTTCTCATTACCTTTAGTACCCGCATGCAGGTTTTCTGTGATATGCAAGCAGACATCCATATCCCTCTGCTCCAAAGCACTTTAAAGTTTATCTCCATTTAGATAATAATTTACCTTTCTATTACGCTGGCCAACTTGAATAACCCATATTTATTCAATTTAATTTTCATTGACAAATTTTGGCCTACTCAACCAACTTATCCATTTTTATTTTTATATTTCTTCCATCTTCATTCCAAAGTAATTTCCCACCAATGTTAGAGTCCTCTGAAAATAGTATTTTCGATCCCGTCAACCGAGTAATAATATCAAATCCAAATAGTGGAGGCATGAGTACTCAAATCTATGGCATCCCACAAGTTGCATTTGCAAAAAGAGACTGACACATTTATTCCATCTGACTGCATTTTGTTGGTTAACCAATCCTCCATCCAAGCAAATAAATTATTCCTAAGCCAATGTTGTCTGATCTTACCACTTACCCTTTGGAGAAGCAACATATCCGATGTCTTCAGGAAGACCAAATAAATTTCATCTCCAGGAATCCTACTGTCCACGTTGTTTGTCACATCCTATATAACTCAAGCAAATAAATCATACACGGTTTATACTTCGTAAAACCGTGTTGATTCTGATGAATTGTGGTTTAACTTTGCAAATGTCCTCAACAACGGGTTCTAATAATTTGCCTTAAATTACAATAGGTTTATCGTTACGTTTTATTCCCTAATGTATACAGTTATTATAAGTTCTTCCTTTTTGAAAATCTTTACGTTTTCTTTGAATTCCTGTTTAAAGGGCATACGTTTTTAAGAGATCTGCTCCAATTGCTATGTAAGAGGCATGTGTGGCTGAATGGACTCATCATCCTGCTGGTGTACAAACTCGATGGGCAGACATCTTTCTGGTTTTCCGATATTCTCATCTCTATGACCAGAATGACCTCCTCCTGTTGATGTGTTAGAGGATAGGGGGGATTATGGAATCTTCTTGTTACTGTGGAATATTTTGAGGTGATAATGGGTCTTCTCATATTCTTCCATAACAGTCTGGACATAATGAACGGTCTCCTCATGTATCCCTGAGATGGGACTGAGGGATTGATTGCTCTTCTTCTCACACAACAGACTCCAACTTTCTTATTTAAGAAATGTCTCCGACACTTTGTATCCTTATCCAATTCCCCACAAAGGATCGGAGCAGCTGCATGACCTCCTGTTATCCCAGTGTAACAAATCTCCAGTCATTGTGTGGCTTCTTCCAGTTCCTGTGTTACAGACTTAAGGAGGCTGATGGACTGGTCCTGTTGCTGTGTAACAAGATACTGGTGCAGAATGGCCTACTCTGGGTCCAGTGCTTTGACTCGAGGGGCTGATTGGCCTCCTCCTGTAACCTTGCATCAGGCTCCAGGGCAGAATAACCTTGTCCTGTTCTGGTGTAAAAGGGTCGAAGGCGTGAATACTCTTCTGCTGTTCCTGTGTAACAAGCTGGAGAAGTGGAATAGATTCCTCCATTTATTGTGTAATTGGCTTGTCTTGCAGTCCTTCCAGTGTTCGATGCAAAAATATGATCATCTTTAATTCTTCTAAACTCAACCTGATCATCCTTTCCCTTATAGGTTAACGCATACATTACATGAATCAGTTGAGGGAACCATCTCTGAGCTGCTTCCAAAGCAACAATATACTTTCCTCTGTGATGAGATTAAATCTGTACACACTACTCTAGATGTGATTTCACTAAGACCCAGTACAAAAGCAGCTACACTTTACCAGCCTGCTGTAAGGTTCCCACCTAGGTTAGAGCAGTCTCAGTTGGCTGGGGAAATACACAGCATTGTTGAAACATCATTGTCCCTCTCTACTCCACCAGCATAACAGGAGATCTGGAGAAAATGTCACAATTCCGCTTAACAAGGGCATAAATGATATGGGGAGATTATGTCTAACATTAATTTATCCTGAGCCCACGTCGCTCAGATTCTACAGAGTCTAATCAGGTGGAGCTCAGAAATAGCAAGGAGAAGGAAACATTGATGGGAGTTATATATCAAAGTGAAAGCTGCAATGCAAATGTTGGGCACGTTATAAAACCGGAAATGAAATATACACGTTTGTAGGTACCGCAGTAATAATGTACTGTTGACATTATATCTAAGCTGTGTTAACCCAACTGAATGTAAAAAATGGGGAAAATGTATGTCATGAGCACGTGTGAGATGTTTTGCATTAACATTATGTTGAACACCGAGCTCGAGATCAGGTTATTTAGTAATTGGTGTCGGGTGATCAGAAGAACTAATTGAAAACTTTGCTGTAAATGATCTTTTGGGAACAGTGACTACAATGTACTGGTTTTCTTTTATGCTGTTTGAGTACATGACAATTTTTGTTTTATTTGAAGTAACCGTTATAAATCTGAGTCATACAAGCCATGAAGGTTTGGGGAGAAAGTGGGGACTACAGATGCTGGAAATCAGAGTCGAAGAGTGCGGTGCTATAAAAGCACAGTCAGGCAGCATACCAGGAGCAGAAGAATCGATGTTTTGGGCATAAGCATTTCGAAATGAGGCTTGTGGGCTGCGAGATAAACGAGAAGAGGGTGTCGCAAGGACGAGGTAGCTGGGAATGCGATAGGTATATGAAGGTGGGGTTGAAAGTGATAGGTAATGAAGGGAGACAGAACGCTTCATCTACTGCATCCATTAAACCCAATGTGGTCTTCACTACATTGGCGAGACAGGACGCCAACTTGTGGATCATTTCAGAGAACATCGTTGGAACAGCCACATTGACCAATTCCACCGTCTTGTGGCTGATCACTTTAAATACGATTCCCACTCTACCAAGCACATGAGGGTTCTGGGCCTGCTCCATCGCCAGTCCCTAATCACCAGAAGCCTGGAGACAGAAAGGCTCATCTTCTGCCTTGGGACCGTCCAACCACAGGGGTCAATGTGAATTTCACCAGTTTCCCCATTTCCTTAAACCCCACCTTATCCCAGTCCAACCTTCCAACTCTCCCGCCCTTTTGAACGTTCCTATGTGTCCACCTTCCATCCCATCAGCCCCACCTTCATCGACCTATTAGATCAAAACAGGCAGCTAAGAATAATGCCAAGTGGATTCAGAAAGCCAGTGGATTCAGAAAAATGTAAAGCCCAGCAAAGGATGACCAAGAAAAAGAAGAAAATCAGAAAAAGTAAAGCATGCAAACAAAAGAAAAACATAAAGACTGCTAAAAAGCTTGGATCAATGTATGAAACAAAAACAAAACCAAGGTAAAATGTGGGACAGTGAGTGTGCAGACAGGATCATTTATTGTAGACAACAGAGAAATCGCAGGGAAAAGAAACAGTTATTTTGTGTCCATCTTCAAGGAAGAATATACAGAAATTCTCCTACAAATACCAAGAGACTATGGGACTTATGTAAGTAACGTCTAAGATCATTCTGAGTAATGAGGTCGTCTTTGAAAAGGTAGCTGGATTGAGTATTGATAATTCTGACAGACCAGGTGTACTTCATACAAGAATTTCAGAGGAAGCAGCAATAGACATGTTGATTGCATTGCGGATTTTCACTTTATTTTCCGACACATTCCCGAAAGTCATTTAGCCAATCTGGATATAGCGAAGGTTACAAATATTATCCAACAGTTGAAGAAAGGGTGAAGATGGAGAGCGGTGAACTACAGACGAGATAACTTGTCATCCATGCTCGATTGTCTGTTGGACTCAGTTACAAAGAGCGTGCTACTAGATATATAGAAGGTAATGGCAAAACTGGGGAATATGATAATGCATCGATGAAAGGAAAACCATAAATCGCAAAAATGTTTGGAATGGATTGAAGATGAATCTTGTGGGCATAGGCAATGAGCAACCAATGGATAACGTAAAGTTGGATATTCACGAGCATTTTTTAAAGAACTCACACAGTAAGCTCATACGAATAAGTTAAAACGAAAGGTATTGGGAAGAACATATGCAAATGGGACAGTAAAACTTAGGTTTACATTCACGTGAATGTAATTGCAATATAGAAGGCTTTGTGCACCAGTTGCATAGACTGTTCGTGAGACTAAACTTGCGGACCGTTTGGAGCTCCAATCTTAGCTAGAATATACTGATTACAGATGAACTGCAAAATGTATTATCCAGATTAATCCCTAAGATTGCAAAATTGTCTGATGTGGAAACTCAGCCTGATCTCGAGTTTCAAAAGATGAAAGGTAATTATAGAGAAACCTAGAAACATTGAGGGGACTGAATAACAGGGATGTTGAGAAGTGCAAACCGGCGAGATTAGGGAGAATTCCCATGATATTCTACACGGACAAGTAGAACAAAATAATTAGCAAATACTTAGTATCCATTAGAAATCCATAAGACATAGGAGCGGAAGTAAGGCCATTCGGCCCATCGAGTCCACTCCGCCATTCAATAATGGCTGATGGTCATTTCAACTCCACTTACCCGCATTCTCCCCGTAACCTTAATTCCCTGTGACATCAAGAATTTATCAATTTCTGCCTTGAAGACATTTAGCGTCACAGCCTCCACTGCACTCTGTGGCAATTAATTCCACAGGCCCACCACTCTCGGGCTGAAGAAATGTCTCTGCATTTCTGTTCTGAATTTATCCCCTCTAGTTCTAAGGCTGTGTCCACGGGTCCTAGTCTCCTCGCATAATGGAAACAATTTCCTCGCGTCCACCCTCTCCAAGCCATGTATTATCTTGTAAGATAATCAAAGGAGACAATCTGTGTGTGAAGCTGGTGAACATTGATAGATTGTTACATGAGACCTTCACATCTCTTTTAGTTGGGAGAAGGAGGAGACAGGTACAGAATTCGAGAAGATGGACTGGAAAGCTCTTGAACAGATTGTTGCAAAATACGAGCAGGGATTAAGGCTTTGTCCCTTATGAAATTGGGCCAATCCCCAGGTCTGGATGAGTTATATCACAGGCTGCTGTCGGGGTCAAGGGAGGAAAATCTCTGACTGAAAATTTTAATTAAAATTTGACCATACGGAGGTGCCACAGGACTAGAGAACAGCTAATGCGGTTCCACTTCACAGTACCAGTGGTAGAGATAGACCAAGGAATTATCAACGAGTGAGTATTTGATCACTGTTAGGGAAACTACTGGAGAAAATAGGGAAGGAGAAAATTGAACTCCAAGCAGATTCGCAAGGTTTGATCAGGGCTTATCATCATGACTTCTTCAGAGGTGAGTCACATCTAATGAATTTGATTGAATTACTTTGAAGATGTCGCTGATTTAGTTTTTCAGCAAGGCCTTTGACAAGGTTCCACATGGGAAACTGGAACATAAATTAAAATCTCAGCATCATGGATAACTTGACAAGTTACAACGAAAGTTGTCTTAGTGGCAGGAGACAGAGGGTGGTAGGAGAAATCTGTTTGTGTGACTGGAGATCTGTGTCCCTGATATACCATAGGCATCAGGCTGGTATCCATTATTGTTTGTGGTATTCATAAATGGTGTAGATGTGAATCTGGAGGGGGTAGGTAGAGGAGGTGGGAGTTGTGATAAGTACGTTTGCGTTTGATACAATGATTGGCCGGGTGGTTGGCAGTGAGGAGGAAGGCCTTATATTGAAAGAAGATACAGATGGAATGGTCAGATGGGTGTATCAATGGCAGATGGAATGTAACCCTAAAAAATATGAGGTGATGCACTTCGGAAGAAGGAACCAGACAGGGGAGGACTCAATGAATGGGAGCACACTATGAAGACAGTGGGTGATTCTCCACATATTCCTGAATGTGACTGGCCAGGGTAATGATTAACGAGTTAAGAATTGGACCTTGTGTGTAACGTTTATTAACCTGGGCGGAGATTATAAGAGCTACACAGGGTTTTGATTAGGCAAATATGGAGTACTGTATGTAGTTCTGGGAGCCACGTTACAGGAAGGATGTGATTGTAGTGGAGGGGATGCAGAGGAGATTCACCAGGATGTTCCCTGGGATGGAGCATATCACCGATGGAGAGAAGCTGGAAAAGCTCGGGTTGTTTACTTTGGAGCAAGAAAGGCTGAGGGGAATGTGATTCAGAAGGATAAGTTAACGAGGGGCATGGACACGGAAGATAGACAGCAGCTGTCCCTTCTAATTAGATCGTCAAGAACAAGAGAGCACACTTTTAAAATGAAACGTTTGAGGTACAGAGAGGACTTAAAGATTTTGTTTCATCCGGAAGGTGTTGTGGTCTGGAATGTATTTCCTGAGAGGGGAGTTATCATGGGTAACCCCACAAACGTTCAAAAGTGCTGAGACGACCACTTGCAAGTGTCATAACATTTCAGGCTATGGGCCTGGTGTAGAAAATTGGGACGAATAAAGATCGTACTTTACTTCTGTTGGCACAGAGTCTATACTCTACTGAGTGTATGGTGTGGAAGGTCAATTATTGAGCAGCTGAAGGCAGGAATTGATGGGTTTCTGAAGAGTATATCCACAAGGGTGTTAAGACTGAACTGTAATAGATTGCTAAATCATGTCAATGTGAGAAGTATGGGAAAACAAGAGCAGATTCCTTACAATCTGAAAACAGAGAATGGGGAATGGGGAACCGGGAAATGGCATTTCTAACAATACCAGGAAAACCAAGTCTGGTGTGGGAAAATGATAGAGTACGCGGAACATAGAACATAGTAAGTAAATTGTTTAGGGGAAATTATTGGGACTGAAAGTAATGGTCATAGACAACACTAATATAGATTTATGAAATGGGAATTATGTTTGAGAAACAGACTGGGAGACAAATGAAAGAGAAGCAATAAATGCAAAACATTTGGATTTTTAGAGATGTTTTGGTAAAGCTCTAAGCCCAATTTGTAAAATCAAATCTGAGTGGATTGGGGCGAATATATGGGCATGCTTCTAGGATGGGACAGCTGGCAGGAAACAGAGAATAAAAATAAACAGACTCGTGAAGCAACAGCCTGACATGGTCTGCAAGGTATGATTCTGTGAGTATGACTATGTCCCAGACACCCCATCACCTTCCCCAGATATCTCCTTTCTCACTAGCAGGACAGACACAGCAGAAGTGGTGGCACAGTGGGATACATTTGGAAGGGAATTGCTCTGGGATTCCTCAACAGTGAATCTGTATCCCATGAAGTGTCATGGCGTTAGTGTACACATGGGAAAGGAAACCTCTTGCTGATTACCATGTACCAGCCTCTCTCAGCTGATGAGTCAGTACTCCTCCATGCTGAACAACACTTGGAGGAAACACTGAGGGTGACAAGGACGCAAAGTGTACTCTGGGTGGGGGATTTCAATGTCCCCCACCAAGAGTGACTCTGCAGCAGCATTATTGATTAAGCTGGTCGGATCTTAAAGGGTATAACTGTCTGAATGGCGGTGAAGGAACCAAATAGAGGAAAATACATACTTGACCACATCCTTACTAATCTGCCAGTTGCAGAAGTATCTGTCCATGACACTATCGGTAAGAGTGACCACCGTATAGTCATTGTGGAGACAAAGACACACCGTCACATTGAGAATAAACTCCACCATTTTGGGTGGCACTTTCACCGTGCTAAATGGGACAAACTTTGAACATATCCAGCAGCTCAAAACTGTGTTTCCATCAGGTGTTGCAGGTCATCAATGTCAACAGCATTATACTCCCGCACAATCTCATGGCCTAGCGTATCCCCCTTGCAACAATTCCCATGAAGCCAGAGGATCGACCTTGGTTCAATGGAGTGTGCACAAGGGAGGAGCAGCACCAGGCATACCTGAAAATGAGGTGTCAGCCTGGTGAAGCCACCAACCAGGACATCGTGTGTGCCAAATATCATAAGGAGTAAGTGATAGACAGTGCTAAGTGATCCCACAAGCAATGGAACAGATTTGAGCTCTGCAGTCCTTCCACATTTCGTCGAGAATAGTTAGGGACAACTAAACAAGTCACTCGTGGAATAGATTCCACAGGTATCCCATCCATAATGATGAGAAAGCCTAGCCCTTCAGCTTAAGAGCCCTTCAGTCAGAAGTGCTGAGTGGATGGTCCATCTCGGCCTCTTCCAGTGGTCCTCAGCAATTCAGTTTCCAGTCATCAACCAATTTGATTCTCTCCACGCGATATCCAGAAACAGTCTCACTGAATACTCCCAAAGGTACACATGCTGACAACATTCTGGCAATAGTACTGAAAACTTGTGCTCCAGAACATGTCACTGTCTGATCAAGCTATTCCAGTAACATTACAACAACAACATTTACCCGATTATGTGGAAAATTACTCCAAGTATCTCCTATACATAAAAGGCAGAACAAATCCAGTCCGGCCAATTACCAACCCATCAGTCTACTCTCGATCAGCAGTAAACTGATGGATGGAAGGTGTCAGTGCTTTCAAGCAGCACCTGCTCAGCAAAAATATGGTCAAGGATGCCCAGTTTGGGTTCCACCAGGGCCACTCAGCTCCTGACCTCATTACCTTCATTCAGACATGGAGAAAAGACCTGAATTCAAGAGGTGGGATGAGAGTGACAGCCCTTTAAAACAAGACTGCCTTCGACCAGCCTTGTGGCATCAAGGGACCTAAACAAAATTGCAATCAATGGGAAGCGTGCCATTTCCTCGCTGGTTGGAATCATACCTGACACGTAGGAGGTTAGTCGTGGTTGATTAAGGCCAATACACCCAGCTCCAGGGCATCTCTCCAGTAGTACCTCAGAGCAGTGGCCTAGGCCCAAACGTCTTCAGCTGTTACATCATTGACCTTTCCTCCATTATAAGGCCAGAAGTGGGGATGTTCGCCAATGATTGCACAATGTTCATCCACATTTGTGGGTCCTCAGATACTGAAGTAGTCCGTGTCCAAATGCAACAAAATCTGGACAGTATCCAGGCTGACAAGTGGCACGTAATATTGATGCCAAATGAATGCCAGACTATGACCATCACAAATGAAGCGAGGAATACTGTGCAAGTAACTCACTTCCTGACTTCCAAAAGCCTGTGCAGAAACTACAATACATAAGTCAGAAGTGTGATAGAGTACTCCCCACTTGCCTGGATGAGTGCAGCCCCAACGACACTCAAGATGCTTGATACCATCCAGGACAAAATAGTCGGTTTGACTGTCACTTCATTCACAATTCTCCACCATCAACGCTCAGTAGCAGCAGTGTTTTTTTTTTACGATCTACAAATTGCACTGAAATGATTCACCAAAGATCTTCAGACCCCATCTTCCCAACTCATAACCACGTCTATCCAGAAGGACAAGAGCAGCAGATGTAAAGGAACACCACCATCTTCAAGTTCCCCTCCAAGCCAGTCACAATCCTGACTTGGAAATATATCACCGTTCATTCACTGTCGTTGGGTCAGAATCCTGGCATTCCCTCCCTAATGGCATTGCAGGTCAACCACAGCAGGTGGACTGCAGTGTTCAACAAGGCAGCTCCTAAAAATAGAGACAGGCAATAAATGATGGCCCAGCCAATGGCACGCAAATCCACGAAATAAGTAAATGGAAAAATCTTCTTTTAACAGACGAAGTCTGCTGAGGTATCGCAGGGATCAGTGCTGGTGCCACAATGGTTCACAACATACATTAAACATTTGGTTGCTGGAATGAAATGCAATATATCCCAGCCTGCTGACAGCACGAAAGGATGTTGGATTGTGAGTGGGTGAGGAGGTTTTACAAAGAGCTCTAAGGTCAATTGGATAAGTGGGGTGAATGGGCAAAAACGTGGCAGATGGAGAGCAGTGTGAGTAGAGGTGATGGTGTGCCCTTTGGTGGGGACAATAGATTGGCAGCCTATCGTTTGAAAAGGGATTGGTTGAAAAATATTGATCAATAAAGGGACTTAAGCTGCATTTTTGTTTCCTTCTGCGCAGACATGCGAGGTCCACGCAGGGCAGTGAGTTCTGAAGCCAAAAGTCAATACCGGGAATAGCATTGGCACGCTGACCAGTGTATATGGGCCCAGAAAATGGGTAGCTGTAACACTGAAAATGATCTGGATCTCCCTGTACACCAGTCACTGAAAACAATATTGCAGGAGCAGAAAGATGGTAATAAAGGACAAACCTTACATTGAGGGAGACCAGCGAAGGGAGACCAGACTGATCTCTGGGATGACAGGCTTGTTGTGGGAGCAGAGTTTGGGGCGACTCGGCCTGTATTCCATGCGGACTAGGAAAATGGGTGGAGATCTCAGAGAAATATATAAAACACTGAACGAGTGAGACAGGTTGGAAGCAGGGATGATAATTCCCCTGGCTGGGATGTCTCAAACAAGGGGTCACAGTATTAGGTACGGACAGGCCACTTTGCAATGAGATGAGAAGAAATGTCTGCACTCACAGACTAGTGACCTGGGGAAATCTCTCGCACCTGGAAGCCAAGTCACTGAATATAAATAAGGATCTGGGGTCACTGAAGGGATGGCGAGAGACCAGGAGTATTGTGTAGAGATAAAGGGTCAGCCATCATTATATTGAATTGGGGTTCAACTCCAACGGACCAAAGAGACTGCTGCAGTTCATATATTATAGCTTCCCAAGGTGAATCATATTAAGGGATGTGTGCAGTGTATGGGAGAAATGCATTGAGGTAAGTTTGAACATGAACTGGAATGGGGAAGGCTCGATGTGTTGAACGACCTCCTCCTTTCCCGATGTTTCTGTGCAGTCTGACGGAAAGCTCTGTAAATGTTGTCACAAGCTCTCAGATGTTAGGAAGGAGGTCTCTGCATGGTCAACGGGACTGTGTTTCCCATTCCCTTTTCCGATATCGAGACTGGTGCCGGATGTTCTGTCCAGGTAAATCCTGTTTGATACTGTAGAGTGTCTTGCTTGCCCATTCAGAGACAATTGAAGATTTTATTACATGTCTGTGTGTCTGGAGTGACTTTTAGGCCAGACTAGGAAAGCACGGGAGATTCACTTCCTCAAAGTGAACAGGGGAAGGAGATTGCTGTTTACAGTCAACATTGGAGGCAATGTTACTGTTATTGACACCGGATTTCACATCTCGATGTTTTGTAATTGCTATTAACTTCCACCAGCTGTCAGAGCATTAGCCTGGTCTGGATTAGTAATCCAGTGACATTTAGTCAACAGCACTATCTCCACATTAGAACTGATCGGAAACCACACTGAGCTGGTTATTTCTGTGCTGCTAGACAGCTCTGTCAAAAAGAACTCTCAGCAATTTGACTATCGTGATGGGATTGAGGGAGTAGTAATTGGTCAGATTGTAATTATTCTCACTTAGGGGATGGGACATAGTTGAGTAATTTTCCGCATTGCCAGAGCGAAGTCAGAGTAGGAACTGGAATGAAACAGTTTCACCAGGGACACGGCTTGTTGTGCAGCACAAGTCTTCAGTCTTATTGCAGGAATGGGGTCAGGGCCCATTGCCTTTGTTGTATCTACAGTGTCAGCTGTTTCTTCGTGTCACATGCAACAAATCGAATTGGTGAAAGACTGGCATTTGTGATTCTGTGGGCAACATGAGAGCGTTATGTGGATCATCAACTCAATACGTCTGGCTGAAGATGGTGCAGATAAAACATCCTTGTCTCTTACACTGATGTATAGGACTGTTCTGTTATTTTAGATGGGGATATTTGTGGAGTCCTCTCTTCCAGTAAGTTGTTAATTCAGCCAAGAACATGTATGACTGGATGTGGCAGGACCGCAGAGCTTTGATCTGATCTGTTGGTATTGGAATTATTCCACCCTTTTTGTCAGATTTTAGTCCTGTTGTTTGGAATGTAAGCAGTAAGTGTGGTAGCTTTCAAGGTTTGTCGTCAGGTTTCTATACACATCGTTCTGACCTTGGCATGTTCACCCACAATCTTCACTGATCAGCTTGATGATAATGGTGGACTGAGGGATTGCCGTGTGAAAGAGTCATAGGTTGTGGTTGAATACAATTCTGCTTCTGCTTCTGTGGTCTACATTACTACATCAATACCAGGAGTTCTCTTTTTAAAGTAATAGCAGCTCGCTCATTGAAGGGGATGTTTAACCGAGAAATGAATTAAGGGTAACAATGAATTGGTGATGAAAGATGAGTCATGGAGTCATAGAGTCTTAGAGTCATACAATATGCAACAGACTCTTTGGACAACACGTCCATGCTCAACAGATTTCCTGAACTGATTAATCTTAATTGTCTGCATTTGGCACATACCCCTCTAAACTTTTCCTATGCATGTTCCCATCCAACTGTCTTTTCAATGTTGTAATTGTGTTCCCCTGTACCACTTTCTCTGGCAGCTCATTACATATACACAACACAGTCTGCGAAACATTTATCTCTTAGATCTCTTTTAAATCTCTCCCCTCTCACCTTAAATATGTGCCCTTTGGTTTTGGACATCTCTTCCCTGGGGACCGACCTTGGCCATTCACTCTATCTGTGCCTCTCATTAATTTGCAACCCTTTATAAGGGCACTCTCAGCCTCCCATGCAAAGAGAAAACATTTCCAGCCGGTCCAGTAAAACCTTAGATGTCAAAACCTCCACTCCCTGTCACGTCATTTTAAAACCTTTTGCACCCTTTCCAGTTTATAACATCCTTCTTATAGCAGGGTGCAAAAGCATTGCACTCAGTGCTCCAAATGTGACTTTACCATTCTCTTGGTCAACCACAACATGATGTCCCAATTCCTATTGTCAATGCTCTGACTGATGAAGGTAAGTGTGCCTAACTCTTTCTTCATCTCCCTGTCTACCTGAGACTCCACTTTCAATGAACTATCTCCCTGCACTCCTGAGTCTCCTTGAGTGACAACCCTCCACACGGCCCTACAGTTAACTGTGTTAATCTTGTCCTGGTTTGTCTTACAAAATGCAACACCTCACATTTATCTGCATGAAGCTCCATGTTCCATTCTTCGGCCCACTGGCCCAGTTGATCATGATCTCATTTTCCTTTTAAATGACCTTCTACAGCATCCATTATATCAGAAATGTTGGCGTCGTCCACAGACTTACTGTCCATGCTTTGTGTTTTCTCATTAAAATCTTCACTTTAAAATAAAAACTAACAACAATGGATCCAGTGGTCCTTGTGGCACAACACTGGACATAGGAAATCTCGCCCTGCACCATCTGTCTTCAAGATAGTTTTCTACCTAATTGACTAGCTCAAGTTGATCCCCCGTGGAACCATGTGAGGACTTGTTGGGTCTCACTAAGATCCACGTAGATAGTGTGTGCTGCTTTACCTTCATCTATCATCCTGACCACCTCTTGAAACATTTCACTCAAGTTTGTGAGACGCAATTTCCCACACACAAAGCCGTGCTGCGTATCCAAGACTTTCTAAATGTATGGTGATCCCATTTCTCTGAATCTCCTCTAAACATCTGGCCACCCATGACATCAGGCTCACCGGTCTGGAGTTCTCTGGCTTTTCTTTGCGGCCTTTTAAAAAAGACTCACAACACTAGCTGTCTTCCAGTCCTCCAAGGCCTCATCCATGGTTTTCAAACATACAAATAAAATGTGAAAGAACTGTAGATGCTGTAAATCAGGAACAACAACCCGACAGTGCTGGGAAAGCTCAGCAGGTCTGGCAGCATCTGTTCAGGGAAACCAAAGTTAACATTTCGGATCCAGTGACCCTTCCTCAGAACTCTAAGGAATGATATAAATATCTGTTAGGGGCCCTGCAATTTCTTCCCCAGTTTCCCACAATAACCTGAACAGGTCCTGGGTATTTCTTTCTGGTTATGCATCTTCAGACCTCCTGCACTTCCTCTTCTGTAATGTGACCTCGTTTCAAAACATCACTACATGGACTTATTTGCCTAAGTTCCGTCACTTCCATGTCTTTCTCCACAGTAAATACTGACGCGATATATTCATGTGGGACCATCCCCATCGAGCAGGAACAGGCTAGAAGACAGCAGCGTGAGGGAGGTTGAGTTCTTGTGAGGTGTGTGAATCCAGCATGGCCAGGCCCTTATGGACTGTGTTGTAGAACTGTTAACTGTATTTAGGTGTTTTTCCAGCTTTATAGGAAGGGCTGTAATGTTTTACATTTTAACTTTATTTTTTTCTGCTTTGTACCGAGAATCTGCACCCTGGGGAGGAGGGGAAATCTCTACTAAGATTGTGTCACACATGGGGACTTGTAAACATTTCACTCAAGTGAGTGCATGTGACAATAAAGCTACTAAACAGAATTCTAATTCTGTAGGCCCACACATACATGATTTTTTAAGGGGCCCTATTCTCTCCCTAGTTTCTCTTTCGCCCTTAATATCCTTGTAGGATGTCCTTGCATTCTCCTTAACCTTATCAGCCATAGCTATGCTATGCCCCATTTGTGCCCTCCTGATTTGCCTGGGAAGTGTTCTCCTATACTCTGTATGCTCCCCACTGGATTCCCTTGATCCCAGCTGCCTATTCTTGACACAACCCTCCTTCTTTTTCCTTTACCACAGCCTCAATATACCCTGCCATGTCCTGTTCCCTACTCCTGCTAGCACTGCCCTTCACACTAACAGGAACACGCTGTCCCTGAAATCTCACTGTCAACTTTTGAAAGAATTCCACTTGCGAGATGTTCCTCTATCTGAGAACAGCTTCCCCAAAACATCTTTTGAAAGCTTCTGACTAATAGCCTCACAATGCGCCTTGCCCCAATTTATCATGTTAAATTGTGGCAAAGGCCTATTATTTTCCAGAACAATATCAAACAGGATTACGGTCACTGATCCCAAAGTGCTTCCACTATACCACCTCAGTCACACGCACTGCCTTATATCCCAAGAGGAAATAAACGTGAGGCCAGAATCAGATCAGCCACGGTCTTATGGAATTGCAGGGCAGGCAGGAGGGGGCGAATGTCTGTATATACGCTTGTGTGTGTGTGTGTGTGTGTGTGTGTGTGTGTGTGTGTGTGTGTGTGTGTGTGTGTGTGTGTGTGTGTGTGTGTGTGTGTGT
>NC_057717.1:19942965-19958039 GCF_004010195.1 Chiloscyllium plagiosum
GTGTTTATTTGATTATTCATGTGTTTGCATGTGTGTGTGTTTGTGTGCGTGTTTGTATGCACGTGTGTGTGTTTGTATGTCCGTGTTTGCCTGTGTCTGTGTGTATTTATGTTTGTGTGTATATTTGCCTGTGTTTGTGTGTTTTTATGCGTGTGTGTTTGCCTGTGTCTGTGTGTGCATGTTTGTGTATGTGTTTGCCTGTGTCTGTGTCTATGTATGTGCATGTGCGTTTGTGTGTGTATTTGCCTGTGTGTGTGTGTGTGTGTGTGTTTGCATCTGTGTGTGTTTGCCTGCGTCTGGGTGCGTGCGCGCATGTGTGTGTGTTTGCCTGTGTGTGTGTGCATGTAAGTGTGCATGTGCTCGCCTCCCCATGCCACTGCACAAGAAGCAGATTTATTTGGAAAAGGCATGAAATACAGTGACTCTCTCACATTTGAGTTGAATTGGCTTCATTGTGACTTGCACTATAATGGGGGCAGTGGAAAGTTTGCAGTCTCCTTGCTAATGGTGCCGTCTTAGGTACAAGATACCATCGTACAGATTCTTAAGCGTTTGATGCAAAGTTGAAAGAATCACAAATGAAAATCCAGCAGCAGACGAAAGAGGTAAAAAGAATGAATTCAAATTACAGTTCCTTACGCTCCAGTCTGTGCCAGCAACGGGTCTGCAAGCCAAATCGGGACCAGACTCCAGTCTGTACCAGGCCCAGTCTTCAGCCTGCACAGGGCTCAGGCTCCAGTCCGCACAAGGCCCAGTCTCCAGTCTGTATGGGGCTCAGTCTCCAGACTGGACGGGACTCAGTCTCCAGGCTGCACCAGGCCCAGTCTCCAGTGTGAATGGGGCTCAGGCTCCAGTCCACCCGGCGCTCAGGCTCCAGTTCACACAAGGCTCAGTTTCCTGGCTGCACCAAGCCCAGTCTCCAGGCTGAACTGGGCTCAGTCTCCAGTCTGCACAGGGCTCAGGCTCCAGTCCGCATAAAAACCAGTCTCAAGGTCGCAATAAACTCAGTCTCCAGGCCGCAGCAGGCCCAGTTTCTAGGGCAAACTGGGCTCAGTCTGCAGTCTGCACGGGTCTCAGGCTCCCGACCGCACAAGGACCAGTCTCCAGGCCGAACTATGCACAGTCTCCAGGCTGCATCGGGCCCATTCTCCACACCACACCAGACCCAGTCTCCAGACCGCACATGGCCCGGTCTCCAGGCTGCACAGCGCCTAATATCCAGACCACACTGGGCTCAGACACCAGACCGCACCAAGCCAAGTCACCCATCCGCACCCAATCAAGTCACCCTTCCGCACCCAGCCAAGTCTCCAGACCACACTTGGCCGAGTCTCCAGGCCATACTGGGCCCCAACACCAGACCACACCTGTCCCAGTCTCCAGACAGCACCATGCCCAGTCTCCAGATCACATTGGGCTAAATCTGCAGACTGGTCCTAGCCCAGTCATCAGACTGCACCAGAACCAGTCTCCAGAACACACTGGGCCCAATCACCAGGTGGCACTGGGCCCAGTCTCCCGACAGCACCGGGCCCAGTCTCCAGACCCCATTAGGCCCAGATTCCAGACCACATTGGGCCTAGTCTCCAGGCAGCACTGGGCTAAATCTCCAGACTATGCCCGGCCCATTCATCATACTGCACCAGACCCAGTCTCCAGAACACACTGGGCCTAGTCCCCAGACTGCACCGGGCCAAGTCACCAGTCTGCACCCACCCCAGTCTCCTAACCATACCGGGGTCAGTCTCCAGGCAGCACTGGGCTGTCTCCAGATTTCACCCGGTCCAGTCACCACACTGCACCGGACCCAGTCTCCAGACCACACTGGACCAAGTCTGCAGACCACACTGCGCCGAGGCAACAGACCGCACTGCACCAAGTCACCAGCCTGCACCAGACCACATTGGGCCCAGTCTCCAGACTGCACCCAGCCCACTCCAGATTGCACTAGCCCAGTCTCCAGTCTGCACTGCGACTAGTCACCAGACGGCACTTGGTCCAGTCTCCAGATCACATAGGGCCCAGTCTCCAGGCCATACTGGGCGCCATCTCCAGAGTACACCTGGCTCAATCTCCAGAACGCACCATGCCCCGCCTCCAGACAGCATGATGCCCAGCCTCCAGACCGCATTGGGCCTCGTCTCCAGTCAGCACTGGGCTAAATCTCCAGACTGCATTTGGCCCAGAAATCAGACTGCACCGGACCCAGTCTCCAGACCACACTCGGCCGAGTCAACAGGCTGCACTGGGCCCAGTATACAGACCCCACCGGACCCAGTATTCAGACTGCACCAGGACCACGCCAGACCGCACTAGTTCAAGTCTCCAGACTACACTGGTTCCAGTTTCCAGACCGCAATGATCCCATTCTCCTGACCACACCGGGCCCATTCTCCAGACCACACCAGGCCCAGTCTCCAGACCGAAATAGGCCCAGTCTCCAGACTGAACCGGGCCCTGTCTCCAGGCCACACCAGGCCCAGACCCCAGACTCTGTCGGGCCTAGTCTCCAGAACACACTGGACCCAGTCTCCACACCGCAGCTGGCCCTGACTCCAGGCTGCCCCAGGCCCAGTCTCCAGATCACAGGGCCCAGTTTCCAGACCACAGGGCCCCGTCCCCAAACCACAGGGCTTAGTCTCCAGACTGCATCCAGCCCAGTCACCAGACCACACCAATCCCAGTCTCCAGGCCACACAGGGCCCAGTTTCCAGTCCGCACTGCACAGAGTCACCAGGCCGCACAGGTCCATTCACTTGACCTCACTCGGTGCAGTCTCAGGACCACACTGGACCCAGACTCCAGACCGCATCGGCCACAGTAACTAGACCGCACCAGGCCGAGTCTCCAGACTGTACTAGGCCCAGTTTCCAGACTGCACCGGACCCAGTGTCCAGACCAAACTGGGCCTAGTTACCAGACCGCTCTAGCCAAGTCACCAGTCCGCACCCAGCCCATTCTACAGTCAGCACAGTGCTAAATCTCTAGACTGCACCTAGCCCAGTCATCAGACTGCACAGGACCCAGTCTCCAGACCACACGGGGCTAGTCACCAGGCCGCACTGAGCCCAGTCTACAGACTGCACCGGGCCCTGTCTTCAGACTGCACTGGGCCAAGTCTCCAGACTACACTAGTCCCAGTTTCCAGACCGCAATGATCCCATTCTCCAGACCACACCAGGCCCAGTCTCAAGACCGCACTGGGCTAAGTCTCCAGGTCTAACCAGGCCCATTCTACAGACCACACCGGGCTCAGACTCCAGACTGAAGCAGGCCCACTCTCCAGACTCCATCGGCCTAGTCTCCAGAACACATTGGACCCAGTCTCCAGACCACACCTGGCCCTGACTTCAGGCTGCCCCAGGTCCAGTGTCCAGATCTCAGGACCCAGTCTCCAGACCACAGGGCCCAGTCTCCAGACCACAGGGTTTAGTCTCCAGACTGCATCAGGCCCAGTCACCAGACCGCACCAAGCAGTCTCCAGGCTACGCAGGCCCAGTTTCCACGCCGCACTCTACAGCGTCACACGGCCACACAGGGACAATTCACCTGACAATACTGGGCGCAGTCTCGAGACCACACCAGACCCAGACCTCAGACCACATCGAGCCCAGTAAACAGACCTCACCGAATGCAGTCTCCAGACTGCACTGGGCCCAGTTTCCAGACTGCACTGGGCCCAGTCTTCAGACTGCACCGTACTCAATCTCTGGTGCGCAGTGGGTCCACTCTCCAGGCCGCACAGAGTCGAATCTCCAGGGTGAACAGGTCCCTTATCCTGACCGCACTGGACACTGTCTCCACACAGCACCATGCCCAGTCTCCAGACTGCCCCAGGCCAAGTGTCGAGACTGCACTGGGCCTAGTCAACAGACTGCATCGGGCCCATTCTCCAGACCTCACAGGCCCAGTCTCCAAGCCGCAAAGGGCCAATTCTACAGGTGACACTGGGCCCTGTCTCTAGACCACGCTAGCGCCAGTCTCCAGACCGCAGCTGTCCAAGTCTCCAGACTGCATTGAGCCTAATCACCAGACCACACCGGGCCCCGTCTCTAGACCGCACCATGCCCAATCTCCAAACGGCACTAGGCTAAGACCAGAGACTGCAGTTTGCCTAGTTGCCAGACTGCACCGGGCCCACTCTCCAGACCGCACAGGCACAGTCTCCAGGCCACACTGGACCCTGTCTCCAGACCACACCAGGCTCAGTGTCCAGACCGCACCAGACACAGTCTCCAGACTGCACCAGGCCCAGTCTCCAGACTGCACCAGGCCCAGTCTCCAGATTACACCAGGCCCAGTCTCCAGATTCACATTGGGCCCAATCTCCAGACCTCACTGGGCCAAATCTCCAGACTGCACTGAGCGTAATCACCAGACTGCACCTGACCCACATTCCAGACCGCACAGGCCCAGTCTCCAGGCCGCAAAGGGGCAAGTCTCCAGGCGACACTGGGCCCTGTTTCCAGACCACACCAGGCTCAGTCTCCAGACGGCACTGAGCCTAATCACCAAACCACACCAGGCCAAGTCTCCAGAACACATTGAGCCCAGTCTCCACACCGCACCAGGCCAAGTCTAGAGACTGCACTGGGCCTAGTCACCAGACTGCACCGGGCCCACTCTCCAGACTGCACAGGCCCAGTCTCCAGGCTGCAATGGACCAAGTCTCCGGGCGACACTGGGCCCTGTCTCCAGACCACACTGGGCCCAGTCACCAGGCCGCACTGGGCCCAGTCGACTGACTGCACTGGGGCCAGTATCCAGACTGCAAGAGGCACACTCCAGACCACACTGGGCCCAGTCTCCAAACTACACTGGTCTCAGTTTCCCGACTGCAATGATCCCGTTCTCCAGACCGCAGCTGGCCAAGTCTCCAGACTGTATTGAGTCTAATCTCCAGACCACACCGGGCCCCGTCTCCAGACAGCACCATGCCCCGTCTCCAGACTGCACTGGGCCAAGTCTCCAGACTGCACTGAGCCTAATCACCAGCCTGCACCGGGCCCCGTCTCCAGACCGCACCACGCCCAGTCTCCAGACAGCACCAGGCCAAGTCTAGAGACTGCACTGGGCCTAGTCACCAGACTGCACCGGGCCCACTCTCCAGACCGCTCAGGCCCAGTCTCCAGGCCGTAAAGTGCTAAGTTACCAGGCGATACTGTGGCCTGTCTCGAGAACACACCAGGCCCAGTCTCCAGACCGCACCTGGCCCAGTCTCCAGACTACACCAGGCCCAGTCTCCAGACCACATTGGGCCCAATCTCCAGACCGCACTAGGCCAAGTCTCCAGGCCACACTGTGCTCTGTCTCCAGACCACACACGGTCAGGTTTCCAGACCGCACCAGCCCAGTCTCCAGACCACACTGGGCCCAGTTAGCAGGCCGCACTGTGTACATTCTACTGCCTGCTCCGGGGCCTGTATCCAGACTGCACCGGTCCCACTCCATACCGCACTGGGCCCAGTCTCCAGACTACACTTGTCACAGTTTCCCGACCGCAATGATCCCGTTCTCCTGACCGCACCAAGCCCAGTCTCCAGACGGATCTTTGTCCAGCCTCCAGACTACACCAGTCCCAGTTTCCAGCTCGCATAGTGCCCAGTTTCCAAGCTGCCACAGGCCCATTCTACAGATCACTCTGTGCCTAGTCTCCAGACTGAAGCAGGCCCAGACTCCAGACTGCATTGGGCCTAGTCTCCACAACGCACTGGACCCAGCCTCCAGACCGCACCAGGCCCTGACTCTGGACTGCCCCAGACCAAGTTTCCAGATCACAGGGCGCATTCTCCAGACTGCATCGGATCCAGTCTCCCAACCGTACAGGGTCCAGTAACCAGACCGCATCGGCCCAGTCTCCAGACCGCACCGCACCCAATCTCTGGTGTGCAGGGGGCCCTCTCTCCAGGCCTCACAGACTTCAGTCTCCAGGTGAACTGGTCCCCTGTCCTGATTGCACTGGACCCTGTCTCCACACAGCACCACACCCAGTCTCCAGACCGCACTGGGCCAAGTCCCCAGCATGCACTGAGCCTAATCACCAGACTGCACCGGACCCCGTCTCCTGATCGCACCATGCCCAGTCTCCAGACCACACCTGGCCAAGTCTAGAGACTGCATTGGGCATAGTCACCAGACTGCACAGGGCCCACTCTCCAGACCGCACAGGCCCAGTCTCCAGGTTGCTCCAGACAAAGTCTGCCGATCACAGGGCCCAGTCTCCAGACCACAGAGCACAGTCTCCAGACCACTGGGCTTAGTCTCAAGACTGCATCAGGCCCAGTCACCAGACCGCACCAAGCCCAGTCTCCAGGCCACGCAGGGCCCAGTCTCCAGTCCACACTGCACAGAGTCTCCAGGCCACACATGGTCCGTTCAGCTGATCACACTTGGTGCAGTCTCGAGACCACACCGGACCCAGTCTCCAGACCGCACCTGGCCCAGTCTCCAGACTGCACCAGGCCCAGTCTCCAGACCACATTGGGCCCTATCTCCAGAACGCACCGAGCACAGTAACCAGACCACACCAGGACTTGTCTGCAAACTGCAGACTTGTCAACAGACGGCGCCAGGCCCAGTCTCCCTTCCATACCATGCAGTCTCCAGACTGCACTGGGCCAGTCCCCAGTCCACACCACACAGTCTCCAGACCGTGCCGAGCCCAGTCACCAGGCCGCAACAGGCCCAGTTTCCAGCATTTGCTCCACTTGTTTATCATGCTTGAGAATCACTTGGGAGAAAGTAAGGTCTGCAGATGCTGGAGACCAGAGTTGAGAGTACGGTTCTGGAAAATCCCAGCTGGTCAGGCAGCATCCGAGGAACAGGAAAATCCACGTTTCGGGCATAAGCCCTTCATTATGAATTGGCATCGGTTACCTCATTCTGCTTCTGTTTAAGTGTCTCAAGCGGGAGACTGGTTTCCTCCTGTCTCTGTGTAAGGAGTCAAGGGGCTGAATGGCCTCCTCATGTTCCTGCGTAATTGACTTGAGAGGCTGAATGGCCTCTTCCTGTTCCTGTGCAAGTGACTCAACGGGCTGAATGACCTCCTCATATCTGTGTGTAAATGACCTGAGGGGATGAATGGTTTCTTGCTCGTATGATTGGAGAGGCCAAAGGGCTTGATTGGGTAAAAGTGGTTCCCGTTTAACAGTTTGATGTGCTGACTCGTGTGATGAACCGATAGCTTTAAGAGGTTATTTTGTCCAAGTTTCTGTTTAGAGATGATGAGCTGGTTAGCTAGGACCACTTGAGTAAACAGCTTAGAAGTTCTTGGGTTACTTTTACTGCAGCCTGAATGGGTGTGGTCAACTCTCACAGGTTCGGATCTCTGGGTTTGGGTTCCTAGAGTCTCAACAGTGTTGGAAACTTCAGTGTACGTTTCCTGGCTGCTACTCTCTCTGAATTTTCTCTAGATGGATCTTTACCTCCTGCACTGGGGCACTGTATGTGAGAATCTGCTTCTGAATTTTCCTTTTTGCCAAGTGGTTGTGTTTATGGGATCTTACTCTATTGGTACAGTTAGTTAGCAAAATGTACTGTATCTATTATTCTGTTAAGTTTTCCAATAGTTTTGTTATTGTACATTCTTCTTTCTTTCATTGTGTTTTAATGACAGTGTTTAATAAACTCTTTTGGATAACATCGAGTAGTTTGTCTCGACACATTTCACCCAGTTACGTCACATTTGCCTTTAGAATTAGAAAATGGTTCGATCGAGGCTACTGCATTAAAATATTTTAAGGGTCTGCGGTCTTGTCTATAACACTGCATTCCTTCTCTTCCTATGTGATAAGCTGTAGGGACTGAATGGGCTATCCCTCTTTCGATGCAGTAGTATTGATGGGTTGAATGGCTTTTTCATATTCCTGTGAAGTGAGCTTGAGATACTGAATGAGCTCCTCCTTTCATGGTGGGAATGTGCGGTGTGCAGCAGCACTGTTACATGAATGTTACCGACACTCTAACAGCTCAGGCTTGACTGATTTTCAGGTTTTCCTGCACAAGGACAGACAGACTGGTTCAGGAACTGAGGGCTGACACATTGTTGTGAACATTCTGTGATCTTCAGTGACCATCCCCACTTCAGACCTGATGGGGGAAAGACATTGATGGAGCAGCTGAAGATGATTGTGCCGAGGGAGCTACGCTGAGGATCTCCTGAATAGATGTTCTGGGACTGTGAGGATTATCGGCCACAGACCACAAACATCTTGCTCTGTGTTTCAAATCACTCGAACCAAAGGGCAGTTTACACTGATTCCCATTCAGTACAATTTTGTTCAGGTTCTTTGATTGTATCATTGGTTAAATACTGCTTTGATATCAGGGCCAGTCACTGTCACCTGACCCCTGTGTTCACCTCGTTTCCTCATATGAGGAGGTCATCGTTTCGGAGAAGGGAGGGTTTGCCTCAAACAACGGGTCGTGAATGTCAGTGATTCCGTATTCCACAGAGTTTGAGAGCTAGATTACATGATTAGAGGATTACAGGCTGGCTAGGAATGGGCTCAGAAATAGACTGAGGAGAGCCAGTAGGGGGCACGAGAAAGGCTTGGCAGGAAAGATTAGGGAGAACCCAAAGGTGTTTTCCTCATACTGATCAGGGAGAAGGTAGGACCGATCAAGGATAGCGTAGGGAACTTGTGCGTGGAGTCTGAGACGATAGGGGAAGCCCTAAATGAGTTTTTCGCTTTGGTTTTCACCAAGGAAAGGGAACTTGTTGTGATTGCGAATTTTGAGGAGCTGAAATATAGGCTTGATCTGATCAAGATTGATTGTTGGATATTGTGGCAAACATTAAGATTAATAAGTCCCCAGGGCCAGACCAGATTTATCCTAGGCTGCCCCGGGAAGTGAGAAAGGAGGTTGCTAAGCCACTGGCGAAGATCTTTGCCTCCTCACTCTCCACGGGAGTCGTACAAGGGGATTGGAAGGAGGCGAAAGTTCTTCCTCTTTTCAAGAAGGGTAATAGGTCACTGCACATTTTTTTCTTCTTCTCCTGGATGAATGCGAAACGATGCATTTTGGAAGGTCGAATTGGAATGCTGATTGTAGGAGAAAAGACAGGATTCTTGGCAGTGTTGATAAACAGAGGGATTTTGGTGTTCAAGTACATAGATCCCTAAAAGTTGCGACTCAAGTGGATAGAGTTGTTAAGAAAGCATATGGTGTTTTGGCTTTCTATAAAAGGGGAAATTGAGTTTAAGACCAGCGAGGTGTTACTATAACTCTACAAGTTGCTGGTGAGACTACACTTGGAATAATTTTATTCAGGTCTGGTTGCCCTACTATAGGAAAGATACAAAGGCTTTGGAGAGGGTGCAAAGAAGGTTTATCAGGATGCTGATTGGACTGGAGCGTTTGCCTTATGAAAAGACGTTGATTAAGCTCGGACTTTTCACTCTGGAGAGAAGGAGGAAGAGAGGTGGCCTGATCAAGGTGTACAAGGTAATGAGAGGCATGGATAGAGTCAATAGCCAAAGACCTTTCCCCAAGGTAGGATTAACTGGCATGAGAGGGCATAGTTTTAAGATATTAGGACAAAGATATAGCAGAGACGTCAGAGGAACGTTCTTTACGCAGAGCATTGTGAATGCATGGAATGCATTGCCAGCAGTGGTGATGGGAGCAGAGTTTTAATGGACATGTAAGCGACTGACGGATATGCACATGGATAGCAGTGAATTGAGGGCTGCGTAGGTTAAGTTATGATATTTTACATGAGTATTAACTCTCGGCATAACATCGTGAGTCAAAGGGCCTGTTTGTGCTGAACTTTTCTATGTGCTATGTTCTAGATCACTGGAAATATTTAAAAAGCAGGCAGATGGATTTTGATATGTCAGAGAGGTGAGGGTGATTAAAGAGAATTTGGGACCAAGACCAAATCAGACATGATCTTAGTGAAGGAAAGTCAGGCTTAGGGCGGGGAGCGTGTTTCAGGGGGGAGGGGGGGATGAGGCGTGAATGGCCGGCTCCTGTATCTGATGTTCTGACATTCTGTTATTGGAAAGTTAGTGGATAATATTTTACTGGAAGGTCTGTTATTTAATATTGCAGTCAGGGAGACCAGAGGATTTTGTGAGCCATCTCTGGGTGAGGTATGGGGACTGTATTCACAATGAACCTGGGTCTACAACATGACCAACAAATGAAGCACATGTTGTAGAGAGGGGAAGCTCTGTAAAGAGAGATGAGGGGCCTCTTTCATACTCAGCCTGGGATTTCCAATTACATTTCCCAAATCACCTCAAAGCGTGTGGGACAGTCTTGAAGGGCTAAATTGTATCCTCCGTTACTTTGCAACAGGTTATAGGAGTAAGTAGCTTCCAACTGTTCCTGTCTAGAAGGTTTGAAGGGCTGAATGGAACACAGAAACATGGGACTAAGGAGCAGGAGTGGGATATTAGAGACTTTGAGCCTTCTCCATCAGGCACTAAGATTGTGGCTGATCAGATTGTGGTCTCAGCCCCACTTTACTGTCTGCATCCCATTATCCGTGACTCACTTCTCTGTCAAATATTTAACTAACACAGCTTTGAATCAATGTAAATCAAGAGGCAGCATAAACTTCCGCAGAAGAGAATTCCCACTCCAAACACTCTTTTCGAATTTCTCCTTATCCATGTTATCGAGTCAAATAATCATACAGGTTGGAAACAGATCCTTTAGTCCAACCTCTCCACGCTGATAAGACATGCCAATCTGATCCTGTCCCATTTGACAGCATTTTATCCCATCCCTTGAAATCCTTCCTATTAATATAGAACATTCTTTTAAATGTAGAATTGTATCAGACTCCATCACTTCCTCTGGCAGTTGGTTCTGTACACACACCACCCTCTGTGTGAATATTTTGTGCTTAAGGTCGCTTTAAAACCTCTCCCCTCTCACGTTAAACCTGTATCCTCCATTTTTGGATTCGCCCATTCTGGAAAAAATACCTTGGTTATTCACCCTATTCATGCCCTCATGATTTAGTAAACCTGTCACCACTCAGCCTCTGACACTCTGAAGAAAGAAGTCCAATGTAATCAGCCTCTCCCTATAGCTCAAACCTTCCAAACCTGCACCATCCTTTAAAATCTTTTTTGCACCCTCTCAAGTTTAACAATCTCCTTCCGTCAGCACAGCGAATCAAATTGTATGCGGTATTCTAAAGTGCCCTCACCAATATCCTATAAAGCTGCAACATGAAATCCCAAATACGATACTGAGTGCTGTGATCGATGAAAGCAAGTATGCCAAACGTGTTCTTCATTATCTTGTCTTCCTGTGAACCCACTTTCAAGGAACTGTGTATCTGCACCTCTGGGTCTATTCATTTGGCAACACTCCTATGGGCACTATGATTAATTATATAAGTCATGTCCTGATTTGCCTCACCAAAATGCAGCACCTCACAATTATCTAAATTGAACTCCATCTACCACTCCGCAGCCCATTGTCCCATCTGATCAACATCCTGGTGTACTCTGAGGGAACCTTCATCCATGTCCAATACGCCTACTATGTCATCTGTAAACTTACTAAATCTACTTCCTATGTTCACATTCAAATCATTTATATAAATGATGAGAAAGAGTGGACCCAGCACCAATCCTGTGGCACACCACTGGCACATGTCCTTATTCTGAAAATCAAACTCTCACCACGACCCTCTCTTCTTTACCTTCAGGTTAATTTGTATGCAATTGGTTAGCTTCACTGGAACCCATATGATCTAACCATACTAATTTGTCTACAATGCAGATCCTTGTTGAGCACTTAGCTGAAGTCTATAGAGACAACTTCTATCACACTGTTGTCATCAATCTTTGTCACCTCTTCACGTTTCCCATACACGAAGCGATGTTGACAATCTATAATCAGTTCTTGCTTTTCCAAATACATGCAAATCCTATATCTCAGAAACCCCTCTAACAACATAACCATCACTGGCATCAGCTCACTGTTTTATAGTTCCTTGGCTTTTCGGACATTGTTTCCTGTTCTGGTGTCACTCCTCCAGTGGTCACACCAAATTTTAAATGTAACCAGGTTACATAGAGTTCAGACTGGGCCAGGATCAGTGTTCGGAACAAGGCAGGCAGGTTTCTAAAGTAACAAGTTTATGACCAAAATAAAGTTACTCAAACTATGATGGATGCTTGGATATAGCAAATATGGATATCGATATTTCCAATTCTAAAAATATTGGCGCATACACACACACACACACACACACATACACACACACACATACACACGCACACACACTTACACACACATACACATACACACACATACACACACACACATACACACGCACATACACACAAACATACACACGCACACCCACACATACATACACGCACACACATACACACACATACACACACACACATACACACGCACATACACACAAACATACACACGCACACCCACACATACATACACGCACACACATACACACACATACACACACACACATACACACGCACATACACACAAACATACACACGCACACCCACACATACATACACGCACACACATACACACACATACACACACACACATACACACGCACATACACACAAACATACACACGCACACCCACACATACATACACGCACACACATACACACACATACACACACACACACACACACAAGCACACACACACACATACATACACGCACACACGCATACACACACGTCTGCACATGTGCTCACGTTTGATGACAAAAAAAACACATAGTCTGCAGAGTGCAAACTTGAAAAGAATTTTGTCCAAATATTAGTTGAACTGATGACGAAAGGAAAAATGAGATCATTCTAAATATGATTCAGCTGCTAAAGTTATTCTGCTCAAACAAGCTGCTGGCAATGGGATCCAATCCTGCAGCAGTTTGATTTGGCCGAATTCCCTTTGCTGCAGGCAGTGGGAGATTCCAAGGAATCCTCATCAGGAATCCTCCGTGAGTGGTAAAGGTGACTGTGTTCTGTTTTTAGCTTGCACACATTTTTATAATGAGAACCAAGGAAATAGAGAGCGAGCAACATGCTGTTCCTTCTCAGGAAAGTTGCATTTTCTTCCACTTGGAGTTGAATCACACAATGTTAGCAGACACCAAACTGAACCATGTGAGGTCTTCTTGTACACTGTCTGAACTGTACTGTGTCATATTCCCTGCTCCATGTAGGTGCATCTTTACTGCTGGCAGACACAGAGCCATTTCCTTCATAGCACATGTCCCCACTTAATTTGAATTTATGTTTATATATGTCCATGTAATTTTAAAATAAAATGCTTAAAATCTTCGCAATATCTGTGTTAAAATTAATGCATCTCATTTTTACATTAGTTCCTCACTTTTATGCTTCCATACAAAATGAAATATCCATCAGGTATTCACCAGTTGGACTCTTCTGTCTGCTCCTGTGCTGCACATTTCTATGCCTCTAAGACTGAATATTTCTTTCTATTCCTGTGTAATTCCTTAGTTGGACAGAATGGTCTCCTCCTGTCACACTGTAGCGATCTTGAGTGTCTAATGGGATCAGCCTCTCCCTCTGTAACGGCCACAAGGGATGAACTCAGATTTCTCCAGTTTCCTCATTTCCCCTCCCCCCACCTTGTCTCACTCAAATCCCTCGAAATCAGCACCGCCTTCCTATCCTGCAATCCTCTTCCAGACCTCTCCGCCCCCACCCCTCTCCGGCCTATCACCCTCACCTTAGCCTCCTTCAACCTATCGCATTTCTAACGCCCCTCCCCCAAGTCCCTCCTCCCTACCTTTTATCTTAGCCTGCTGGACACATTTTCCTCATTTCTGAAGAAAGGCTTATGCCCGAAAAGTCGATTTTCCTGCTCCTTTGAGGCTGCCTGACCTGCTGCGCATTTCCAGCAACACATTTTCAGCAGTTTATAGATCAATACCATGATCTGACCTGTGCAGTGCCCCACTCTGGCCAGATTGCTGGATTGCATTGACCAGTGCAATGTATGAATCTGGACAGATTGCTGGGTTGTACTGAGCAGAACATTGGTCTGGTCTGCACAGTGTTCCACGGTGAACAGATAGCTCCTCTGGGCTTATGGTGTCAGGCTGGTTCTGTGAGGTGATTGAGAATGTGGCATATCTAACCATTTCAACTGATCTGGCAATGCTTTTAGTTCCCATTCCTGTGATTGGACCCTCCGTCTCTCACCCCATTAATGTTACAGTGTGTCCAGGCACAGTACATCATGTTGGTGGGGTGGGTAGGGGGGAAAGGTGATGACAGGTCAAGGGGTTCCCCGGAACGTTCTGTCCCCAACATTCTGTAACTGACGTTCCCCGAAAAGTTCCGTCCCCAACATTCTGTTACTGACATTCTCCGGAACGTTCTGTCCCTGGCATTCTATAACTGACATTCCCCGGAACGTTCTGTCCCCAACATTCTATAACTGCCATTCCCCGGAACGTTCTGTCCCCAACATTCTATAACTGACATTCCCCGGAATGTTCTGTCCCTGACATTGTTTGTGAACGGCCGGACGTCAGTGAATTGAACAAACGATAAGATCCCAAGGGAAGGGATCCCGTTCCAGGGTGAAGGAGACACTGTTCCGAAGGCCCCTCAGGCAGTTAAAGGGGTGAATAAGTTTTCCCTGCGTTTACATTTCTTCCCGACACAGGATCGACCACAATTTAGACCAAAATACAGGAATTCCCTAACTCCGTTTGTCTTCAGGAAACTGGGAGAGAATCCTTCAGGACAGTAATGTTTTAACCCTCTGTATTAGGAACTGGGAAGGAGTGACCTGTTTCTGCTCTCGAGTGATGTCAGTGTGTGGGAATGTTCCAGAAACCATCTGTACTCATGGATATGTCTGTGTGTTACGAGAGGGAGGGTTTGTTGTGATTTGTGTCACATTTTTGTCAGTAATTCCGACCTTCCCATTTGTTATTCCAGCTCCAATTACTTTAATAAATCCCTGAATACAGGGACACATTTGAAAATCTCACTGGGTCCCCAATCAAACGGGTCCCTTTGCCTCCAGGCTGATGGATAATGGGTTTGTTTTCCTTCCTCACAGTTAACGTAGT
>NC_057717.1:19958539-19971187 GCF_004010195.1 Chiloscyllium plagiosum
TCTAATCTAGACATATAATCACCAGTAGTAAACCATTTGTGTAACTAATAGAATATTTCCAAACAAAACCCATTACGGCTCAGTGTGTGGGAAAGCATTCACTCAGTCCTCTGACCTGCTTAAACACCAGCGAGCTCACTCTTGCGAAAGGTCATTCACTTGTTCCCAGTGTGTGGGAATATTCACTCAAATGCAGCACTTGTGGAGTCCCCAGTGAGCCCACACAGAGGAGAGGTCATTCAGATGGTCAGTGTGTGAGAAAGGATTCAGTGATTCATCCTGCCCCACTGAGACCCCAGTGAGCCCACGCCGGGGGAGAGCTCATTCAGATGCTCAGTGAGAAGGGATTCAGTGATTCATCGCTCCTGCTGAGACTCCAAGGAGCCCACACAGAGGAAAGCCCACACAGAGGAGATGCTTAATGTGGGAGAAGGGATTCAGTGATTCATCCTGCTCCCGAGACCCCAGCAGGTTCACACTGGGTAGGAGCTGTTCACCTCTCTGTGTGACAAGGGATTTGCTGCGTCTTCAACATGATTGAGAGACCAGTGCGTGCTCACAGGTAAGTGGTCATCCACCTGCTCCATGTGGACTTCAGGACTCTGATTCTGATGATACTGTTCAGAGTCACAAGTGGGCCTTGCACATGATGACACTGCTGGCGTATTGATGTTGTTGTTGTTAACCACATTAACTGGGCTGGAGTTGACTGAACTGACATTGCCACTTTCTGAACCTCAGGATGTCTCTCTGGGCAGTAAGTCTCCACAAACAGCAATGTGACAATGAGTAGGGATAATCTGTTTTGATTTAAATTGTGATTGTTGCACTGCTGCTTCACAGCACCAGGTACAAGGTTGGAGCCTAGCCTTGGCCAACGGCCTGTGTGGAGTCCCACATTCTCTCCATGATAGTGTGGGTCCCCTCCAGGTGCTCTGGTTTCTTCCCACAGTCCAAAGATGTGCAGGTCAGGTGGATCAGTCGTGCTAAATTGTCCACAGTATCCATGATTGTGCAGACTCGATGGATCAGCCATGGGAAATGCAGTGTTCCAATGTTAGAGTGCTCTGGGCGTGATGTTCTTTGGATGGTCGGTGGTGTTTGATGGGCCAATGCTCTCCTTCTACACTGTAGGGATTTTATTCTATGATTGACGACAAAGGCTACACAGCAGGGTGTCCTTGGAGAAGGAGCATATGGTGTGCATCAATGCTCTCGATGCCTTTAGATAGAGGTGGGCACCACAGGTGAGAGAGTGCTCTATCTCCACCGCTTCCCCCTCCGTGCAACTCTACTTTGATTTAGTCCTTTCTCACTCTCACTTGTAATGGTTTGCTTGGCCCGTAATGGGTTTTGTTTGGAAATATTCTATTAGTTACACAAATGGTTTACTACTGGTGATTATATGTCTAGATTAGAGTGGTGCTGGAAAAGCTCAGCAGGTCAGGCAGTATCCGAGGATCTGGAAAATCAACGTTTTGACAAAAGCCCTTTTCCAGCACCACTCTAATCTAGGCTCTGGTTTCCAGCATCTGCGGTCCTCACTTTTGCACTGCTGGTGATTAATCACTGCTAGTGATTATATGTTAACCAAAAGCAAAATGGCGTAATGATGATTTTAATGGTGGGAAGGTTGCTGTGATAACACTTCTGGGTGAGAGAAATGGGGGAAAAGAACGCTTCACATCTCACAGAATGAGAACTGAAAAGCAGTAAATCAAACCAAAGGTTCAGACAGGGAGGGAATATTTCCCTGGAGTTTGAGTAGTTGGAAAGTGATGGTGTCCGGGAATAGACAGGATTTTGTTTTACAGAGGTTAAAAGCTTTAAAACTGTTATATTCAGACAGTTTATGTTATTTTCTTTAATTTTATTTTCTGTGCAAAAAACTTTTATAACATTTTAGAACCAAAATTTACAAACCTTGTGTTAAAGATAAATGTTAAATAAAATCATTCAAACCATCCCTCACTGAAAACTGATGTGCAAGTTCAATCTCCTGGAGAATCCATGCCCACTCCTTACTACCCGGGCTCCATGGCTATATCCATACCTGGGAGATAGCAGCAGGAGGAGACCATTCAGCCTTTCAATCCTGCTCCACCATTCAATGGGAAACAGCTGACCATCCAGCTCAGTCTCCTGTTCCTGCTGTGCTCCAATCCCCTTTAATGGCTTTACCTGGAAGAACTATATCTAAGTCCTCCTTTGGTTTCACTGCCTTTTGTTCCAGTGACGTTGCTGTGTTACTGTGTGGGTGTAGGCAGGGGTAATGTGATGGTGCTGCCTCCTGGAGGATGTACTCAGCATCCCTCATCATCCTGCAGTAACATCAAATGGGTTTCAGCAACTAGAGATAGAAACCGTTTCCAGGTTATGGGCATCACTGGCTCAGCCAGCATTTATTCCCCATCTCTAGTTACCCTTGAGAAGATGGTAGCGATCTGCTGTCTTGAACCATTCGCAGTCCATTAGGTGTAGATAGACCGACAATGCTGGGAGGGAGAGTGTTGCAGGATTTTGGCCGAGTGATTCTCTATCTTTGGTTCTTCAAATGCTGTTTAACTTAATCACAATCTGCACATGATTTTGAGATTTCAGTCTGCAAATCTTCACCATCTAGCACCCTATATAAAGGAATATGTACAGATTAGAAATTCAGAGCAGACAATTCTAGCTTCTCAGGAATATTTTTCCCCTTTCTTCCCTCAAAGCTGTAACCCTCCAGCCCACTTACTCTCTCCCACCATTCTCAGTCTGCTTCCCCCTTACGTGTACCTTCCCCATTCTTATGGAGTTACTGATAAACAGATCCATGCCACCACTTCCCATCCTGGTTAGACTCTGCACCCTTTCTGGGTTCACTTCCTTTCCCTTCAGTTACTGCAATTCAATAATGTACCAGCAGAATGAAACAAAAGGAAACAGAAAGGGAGGTGGCAGATCCTGGACAGAAGGGGAACCTTCAGTCTGGGAGAATGGGTCAGGTCCTTCCTAGTTTCCCATTGGTCGATTCTCAGCATTACAACAAGTTGGGGATTGAACTTGGTCCCACATGGGCGTGATGGCACTTTGACCCCCCCCCCAACCGATTAATACTATAAGCAGATGTGTCCCTTCTCCATCCAATCACAGTATGAAATGCTTTCTGCTAGTTACCCAAAACACATGCTCCAAAACCCACCCACATTTCGTACATGTACAGTGCTGGGTTTCCCTGCACACGTGTTGTCCCTGCCTCAGGGCTTGTGGGATTTGTCGTCCCCATGAAGCCCCTGGAGACCTGTTGCTGGAAAGTGAATGAAAGGTGTGGGGTGGAGGGTGTTGTGTATCGGATCCCCATTCAGGTACACAAGACATGTTGACTGTCACTGGGTTTTAGTGAGACATCCGCTTAGACAACTCGATTTCTGATGTAAGGAATATACATTCAGCCAATCGCGGGGTGGGGAGGTTAATAAGGTGCAGCAGATTTTAAGCAGATGTGGCTCAGTGGTGAGCACTGCTACGTCACAGCGTCAGAGACCCGGGGTTGATTCCAGCCTTAGGCGACTGTGTGGAGTTTACACATTCTCTCCATGTCTGTATGATTTTCCTCTGGGTGCTCCAGTTTCCTCACACAGTCAAAAGATGTGCAGGTTTGATGGATTGGCCATGCTAAATTGCGCACAGGGTTCATGCATGTGCCGGCTAGACAATTAACCATGGGAAATGGAGGGTTATAAGGAGTGGATAGGTCTGAATGGAATGCTCATCATAGGGTTGGTGTGGACTCAATGGACGGATACTCTGTTTCTGCACTAAAGGGACTCTATTCGATTCTCATGGGGAAGAATGTACCTATTTCAATGTGTTGTGAATCTGGTGGAGCTGGTTCGAAGGGCTGGATTGCCTCTCCTCACTGTGCCCAGTGCTCATCTTCTTTTGGTAAGAACTGGAAAGCTGAATCCAAAAATCACACTTTCACCAAAGGAGATTTTCGGAAAATGCAGGACAGTCAGAGAGATTAGCGTTCCAAACTGAGATAGTGAGGAAGCGTGTAGGAGATAATAATTTTGAAATTTTAAACTGAGGGGAGACAGTGTTTTATGGTTTTAGATTGTGTCGGACATTCACAGCGTCCAGAATATTCTGTTGTGAATATCTATCCTATACTTTATTACAAAGCCAAGGTCTTTGACAATGAACCGCAAAACATCCAGGAAACATCGCCTCACCTGCTAATCTGATAAAAAAAAACTTGTGAGAAGTCTGGTTGAATTTAGAATACAGATGGAAAGCGGGAAGATTAAATCTAATCCCAAGATCCTGTGCTTAAACAAAGGAGAGTACAATAGGATGAGGCAGGAATTGGCTAATGCAGACTGGAGGCAAAGACCTCACGTTGGGACAGTTGACGGACAGTGGAGGAATATCAAAACAATTTTTTCAAATTTCTCAGCAAAAGTATATATCAGTGAAAAGGAAGGACTGTCGGAAAAGGAATAATCTGCCATGGGTGGCTAAGGAAATAAGGGAGTCTATCAAATTGAAATAGAAAGCATACAGATTGGCAAAGACCAAGGAGAAATTCGGAAATTGGAAAAACTTCAAAGATCAACAGAAAGCTTGATGGAATTGGGGATAAAAAAGTGATGAGTAGCTATCCCCAGGGACAGAATAGCAGTTTACACTGCTAGAGGGAAACCTATTGATTGGGGAACATATGGCCTCTGTAATTGTTGAAGCACTTAACTGTTATCATAGAGATAATCCTGATCAAGTTAAAATTCACAGCACACTCCAAAAGCTTGGATTTCCAAATAAACCTGCTGGACTATAACCTAGTGAAGTGTGGTTTTTAACTTTGTCCACCCCACCCCAACCCCGGATCCTCCACATCAGAATCCCGAAAGAAAGCCCCACTGAAACTGAAGCGCCTGTCAGGTATTTGAGGGAGCCATGGGGGCTGGGGGGAGGGTTGTTTGGTTTAACCACAAAGTGCTGAACTGAACTAGACTTTTAAACTGCCGTTGCCATGGAGATAATATTGAGAGACAGTCTGTATTCAAAGTCACAAACCACAAAAGGTAGAAGAATGGGAGCGTACACCAGACAGATGGGGAGTGATCCAATGCTGCCTGAAGGTGTTTTGCATATACACTATTCAGGTAACTGCCATGTCTCATCAATAAAGACTCAAAGAAGACCTGTCAGATTTCTGTTCCTAGTTATTCCTATCCAGCAGGGTTCAGAAATATGAGGACACAGCAGTCAGTCTTCACAGTGGAGGATACAAAGAACATGCCAGTAATTGATAAGGAGACTGAGGAAGGTGAGGACCGAGAAACAACCATTATCATTGAAGAGTTAGAGTTGGGCAAGCTAATGGAGCTAAATGTACACAAGTCTCCTTGCCCTGATGGAATACATCCCAGGATACCGAAGAGTTAGGGGGAGAAATAGCAAATGCACTTAGAGTTATAGCAGCCTGCAGCAGAGACAGGCGCTTTGGCCCAGACTGGCCCTTGGCAATCAGAATGTCCATCCACGCTAACCCCATTTCCCTGCACTTGGCCCACCTGCTTCTGAAACTTTCCTATCCATGCATTTGTCCAAATGTCTTTTCCATGTTGTTAATGTACCCACCACAACCACTTCCACTGACAGCTCATTCCATATACATACCACCCTCTGTGTAAAACATTTGCCCCTCCGGTTCCCTTGTATTTTTTCTCCTCTAACTTTAACCTGATGCCCTTTAATCCTTGAGTCCCTGGGAAAAGGACTGAATGCATTCACCTTACCCATGCCTCTCATGGTCTTATACATTTCTATAAAATATTCCCCTCGGTTTCCTCTGCTCTAAACGAGAGAGCCCTCGCTTGTCCAACCTCTCCCTGTAACTCAGACCGCTGAGACCTGGCATCATCCTTGTAAATTTCTTCTCCACCTTTCTAGTTGAATAACTGAGACCTACACTGCACTCATCACATTTCCCGTGTTTCCCCATGGCACTGGAACCGACGTGACAGCGCCAATGGATTACAATCCATGTACGATAATTCACTCCATTACAACAATCCCATTTTCATAGCTTTTTCCATGATTCAGGAATCCTTTTGACTTTCTGGTTTCATGGTTAATTGTCCTCATACAAAACCAATCTACTCCTGGGAAATGTGCCATGATCTTTTAGACTTTCAAAAACAAATGAAATCTCTCTCCACACTCACCATGCTGACATAGACTTCGCTGTCTCAGTACTTTTGCAGTCACACTGAGATTTGAAATATTCGCCCACGAGCAGAATGCACCACCTTACCTTTCAGATGAAAAGGTCAATGATATTCAGATCGGTACGGATCAAGTAACTATCAAAACTGAACATGAAGTTCAATTTGAATTTCTAAACTGCAAATCACCCCTTTCAGTACTGCACAACAAAGAAAACAGAAAGTGCTGGAAATCCTCAGCTGGTCTGGCAGCATCTGAAATGCTGACAGATGCAGGAAACATTGCAGCCTTGAAGCAGTGTTTAGATGATCACACCAGGCATGTGTGCTTGATGACCAATATGGAGAAGATGGGGGCAGGGATCCCTTTCTGGAACGGCCTTGGTGAGACTACATCTGGTGTACTGTGTGTACCTTTGTTCCCCTTTCCCAAGGAAGGCTTCCCTGGTTATTGAGAGAGAGTAAAGGAGAGTCATCAGACTGACTCCTGGGATGTGAAGATAGTTAAGGACTGCAGATGCTGGAAGTCAGAGTCTTTTCAAAGTTGATTCGGGGGAAATGCAGCAGGTCAGGCAGCATCAGAGGAGCAGGAAGGTTGATGTTTTGGGTCGGGACCCTTTGTCAGTCCTGACCCGAAACATCAACTTTTCAGCCCCATCGTAACCATGCTGGTCATCAAGCACCTATTTATTCTAGTCCCACATTCTGGCACTCAGCGTGTAATGGATATTGTAGTGTTTGGTGTGATCATCTCAACACTTTTTCAAGGCTGCAATGTTTCCTGCATCTGTCATCATTCCAGATGCTGCCATACCAGCTGAGGATCTCCAGCACGTTTTGTTTTTATTGCAGATTTCCACCATTTTGCTGAAGCACATGGAGACAGAGAGCTGTACAGCTCCAGATTTTGTTGACTCTGATTCCTGGGATGGCAGGACTGATGGCTGAAGAGGGACTCAATCTTCGTTTAATCTTCCTTTCCTTTAGCTTTCTGAGCCACTGAAGACATCACTGATATTCTAGCTTCCATTCCCTGACCTGAATCTGACCCATTTCAGCCGACACTTTAGTTCCCATCCCCCTGCCAGACTAGTTACAATGGGACAGGCAATAGCCCCCACCAGGGGATTTCTCGCAGCTCTGCCCAGGGGTAACCGGTCAGGCTGGTACAGGTCCCACCCAGAAACAGTCCCAGTGCCTGAAGAATCTAAAGCCTTCTTTGGTACACCATTTCCCCAGCCACATATCCAGCTGATCTGCCCTCTTATTCATGCTCTCACGAGCACATGGCACTGGGTGCCAATCTCGCGTTATTGCATTTCAGGAGCTACATTTTAATGCATCCCTGATCTCCCGATATCCAGCTTTCAGGCCCTCATCCCTTTGTCATTTGTATCTATGTGTTCCACAACCACTGACTTTATCCTCCAGCCGCTCCATGATATCGCAGATCCTAGCTCCAGGAGGTAACGTACCATCCTGGATTCATGACTGTAGCCACAGCAGTGCCCACCCTAACCCTGACCATTGAATCCCCTGTCACTATAGCCGTGTTTCCTCTCTTTCCTCCCGCTCTGTGCAGCAGAGCTCTCTGTGGTGTCATGACCCTGGCTGTTGCTGATTTCCCGAGAAGCCACCCCACCCATTCCCACCCTTACAGAATCCCAAACAGTATACAGTATCTGTTTGAGAAGAGGAATGATCACTGGGGAGTCCTACACTCCCTTCTTGAGCCCTTTACTTGATCTGATGGTCATCCATTCGCTTTCTTCCTGTGTGTAACCCTCACCTGCAGTGTGACGGACTCACTAAACGTGCTGTCCATAACATTCTCAGTATCGCAGATGCTCCACAGTGAGTCTACTCACAACTCCAACTCTGAAAAGCAGTTTCCCAATAACTGCAGATGGGAACCCTTCCCGCACACATAGCCGTCAGGGACATTGGAAGCATCCCTTATTTCCCACATTGTGTAAGAGTAGCACACCACGGCTCTGAGGTGCCCTGTCACAACATCTCTCTACATTCATCTAGTTACTCCTATCAAGAGAATTTAAATAAGTGAGCAACCTTGCTTCACTTTAAACATGTCCATTATAATAACAAAAAAAAATCTTAACTTAAGCTGATATGTCATAGTTTAAAAACTTAAATACTCCGCAGGTATCACTGACAAATTGGCTGTTCCCATTGGGACTGTGAATTTCTGAACGGCCTGAACTAAAACGGAGTTTCAGCTTCACCTTCTCCCTGTCTCACCTCACTATTTACACCCAACTCTAAAACACTCTCATTGAGCCAAGCAGCACTCTTAGTGCAGCCCTGTCATTTACATTGTCTGCTCACACCTACACTTCCGTCAGACTCCTGTACTGTCCCAAAACACCTCAATGGGAGCTCAGGACCAGCACTGCATCTTTCAATTCAGCCCTTTGTAACCCCAGAGTCAAAATGGACTTCAGCAGTTTCTGAATGAACAGACAGTCGTCAGCATCTGGAATGTTCCACCTGAAATGGCGCTGGAATTTCAATGAGAAATTTGCAGAGAATTGGAAGTAGGGAGTTTACAGATTAACATTATAAAGTGGATGATTGAGACTAAATCTGACAGTTCCTGCAAAAAGACGAGGTGTAATTTGGATAAATCTATGCTCTCTCTCAGGCCAATACCTCCTTCCACAGCTCCAGGGCCAAGAATTGAACACATACCCCAAGGGTGATCAAACCATGGACTTGAAAATCTTTCTGTTTTTTGATTAGATTAGATTACTTACAGTGTGAAAACAGACCCTTCGGCCCATCAAGTCCACACCGCCCCGCCGAAGCGCAACCCACCCATACCCCTACATTTACCCCTTACCTAACACTACGGGCAATTTACCATGGCCAATTCACCTAACCTGCACATATTTGGGCTGTGGGAGGAAATCGGAGCACCCGGAGGAAACCCACGCAGACACGGGGAGAACGTGCAAACTCCACACAGTCAGTTGCTTGACAAAAATATTGAAGATTTTTCCCACAGTCAGAACAGACAAACCTTTCTTGTTCCACAGTTAAATGCCAATGATATTCAGATCGTGATGACTCCGCTGACTGTAGAAACTTGTATTTTGTGATCCCAGTCTCAATTATTCTCAATTACTATCCTATAAAATGAATTCACAAAACAAAGTTCAGAGTCAGTGCAAGATGAATAGTGAAGGCAAACACTTCTCTTGGTATGTGTTTGATGTGTAAATGCTCCTCTTCAAATCACCCCACCCCCACCCAGGAAGAGAGCTGAAGCCGACCACTTCAGCTACCCGCCCACCCCCACCGCCACGCTGCCAAGGACATGCAAGTCCTCCACCACAAAATTCGAGCCACCCGACACCTGGAGGAAGAACACCTTGGGAACTTTCAACCACATGGCATCAAGGTTTTCTCATCTGCCCTCCCCCACCTTATCTCAGATTCAACCCTCCAACTCGGCACAACTCTCTTGAACTGTCCCAAATGTCCATCTTCCTTTCCAATTATCCATTCCACCCTCTCACCACTACCCCCCAACTACAACCACTTATTGCCTCCCTAGCTCCCTTCCCCCAATCCCAAACAACCCTCTATATTTATCTCTCAGCCGTATTCCACCACCCACACTTCTGATGAAGTGCTGACATGCTCAATATGTCAATTCTCCTGCTCCTTGGATGCTGCCTGACCTGCTGTGCTTTTCCAGCGCCACACTTTAACATAAGCTGGAAGAACAATACCTCAACTCCCACTCGGGGACCCTGCAATCCTCTGGCTTCAACATCAAATTCAATAATTTTAGATCCTGAACTCTCCCACTTCCTAGTGTCTTTGCCCCCGCCCCCTCTTACCAGGTTCTAATGAGAGAGCAGTCCTATGGTCGGGTCGGACAATGCTGACTTGATCATTTACACAGTGATGCCGCTGTGCCTCGAGGATGGGGAGACGGAATGCTGAAGGTGGTGGATGGGAAACCACTCAGGTACAGTGCTTTATCCTGGAGGATGTTCACTTTCTTTAATATTGCTGGGGGGGAGGGGGGGTGCATTGATGCGGGCAAGTGGAGAATGTTCCAACACAACCCTGACGTATACCTTATAGAGAGCAAACAGACATCGGGGAATCAGCGTTTTGGAAAAACTGAGATTTTTCTCCTTGGAGCAAAGGAAATTTGGGGAGCTGTGACAAAGCGTTTTACAAAAGTTACACGTTATAATAATAAACCTTACACCCATCAGCTCATTATACAAGGATTACAGGACACATGTTGAAGATTTGGGAAGATCTGTTGAGAGGATGGTTTGATTCAAAGGAGAACGTTTATTCAGCAAATGATATTGATCTGGAACACAATACTCTCACACAATATGAATATCCAGGTCCTGATGAATGGAGTAATTCTGTCAGAGTTTGGCGTTACAATGACTGAGATTACCATCTGAATATCTGCCTGTAATACAAGTTTATAAAATCCGTCACTGTCAGTTCAAGTTTGAAACTCATACAGTCCCCTCTGCCTGGCCCAGGATGACTGTACACATTACCCCTGGTGGAGGTTAGCAGGCACTTCAAGGACAAATCTGTGTGGGTTTCTATGAGTTTCCACCTTGGGACTTCATGTGACTGAACATAGGACAGAATGCCCCAAGATTCAGTGAGGATTTGCTTTCTTTTCTTTCCTTCCGTTCTGCCGATGTGCCTCATCAATAAGACATGGGATGTGAAAGGCTCATGCAGCTTGATGGGCAAGATGTCTCCATTCTGACCAATGGGCATCAAGCTCCCCCCAGTCATGAAACAGAGTATCCCTGAAAGATAGCAACTGCGCATGCTTCCCATTGCCCAGTGCTCACAGTACATGTTTTGAATAATGAGGGGGGAAATCTCCTAGAAAAGGCATAACAGGAAAGTTCCAAAAGGATTATAAACAGTTTACAGAGAAATATTCACAGGAAACGTGGGCAACAAGTTGGCAAATAGAGTATAACTTGGGATAAACTGTAGAAAGCTACACCACAAAGGGACTGGGGGAAAATGAGCAGGAAACACAGAAAGCTAGCACACAGTTACAAAATGGAATCAGGAAGGGGAATGGAATGTTCTCCCTTATTTCAAAGAGTTGGAAATATAAGAATTTGGAGTGTATACCTTAGGGCAACTAAACAAATTGCGAGTGAGATCCACATCTGGAGTAACGTGAACAGATTTGGTCGCTTTAGTTAACGAAATAGAGCAGTTTATTGGAGGCATTTCAGAGAAGACCCATTGGGATGATCCCTGTTTTGAAGAGATTATCCTGTAAGCAAAAGCTGAATAAGTTGGGAATCTACTCACTGAACTTTGGAAGAATGAGAGGTGATCTCTTTGAAACATGCAGGATTCTGTCGAGATTTGACAGGGTAAATATAGAGAGGATGTGTCCCATTACGGGCGAGTCTTGAATCAAATTCTGCGTCAGTCGCAGAATCAAGGGTTCTGTTTCAGATTTGTCAAGTTAAAGGCAACACCGAAACAGGTTAGGGTTTCAGTAGCAATGGAGCTGGGGTGAGAAGGAGACAAGCAACGTTTTAGAGATTGAAATTCTTGGTGTTTGTGATTGTGTAGATGTCTGATCAGAAGGTCAACTTGGGGTCAGATACGAGAGCAATACTGGGAAGAATGTAGTTCTGCCTCAGACACTTCCCAGTGAGAGGGAGGGACACAGCAGTAAGGGAAATGAATTTGGAATAGCAACTAAAGGCAATGGGTTTAAAATTACAGTGTTTCATTGGAGTGAATTGCAGCTAATCGAAGCCTGGTAAGCAGTTTGATAACTGAGTAATAGTGGAGGAATGGAGACGGATGATGGGGAGAGAGAGTTTGACATTGTCAGTGTACATGTGAAACCTAACACAGTGCTTTTAGGCAATGTTACCTCCTGGCAGTATGTAGTTGATAAACAGGACGGACCAAGGATAGATCCAGGAGGGACACCAATACAATGAATTCAGAAAGGAAAGGGAGAGTGGAGATGGAGCAGGATTTTCCAGTGATGATGAGGTCAAATCTTAGGTTTTAGCAGAATGGGAGAGAAGGACATAACCAGAAAAGACAGACAGACAGATCATGGAACAATATCTGTGAATTGGCAAGAGGGGTGGGGTGGCGGTGACAAGCAGGAGGATGAGACAGATTTGGAATGTCCATGATTTAGCTACACGAGGGTAAATGGTCAAGCTGACCTCTAATAAAGCTTGACAAGAAACTCGAGGAAATGCAACTTTAGGACTATAATGAGGAGCACCCTTGTGAGGCAGTTTGGCTCGGTGGGTGAGTGGAGAGGGAGGGAAGAAACAGAGGCAGCTGGTCGGATTGTCTCAATGTTATTGACTCCATGTGCTCCTCACTCTTGTTGTTGGAGGGGAGGATGGAGGAGACA
>NC_057717.1:19972074-19983015 GCF_004010195.1 Chiloscyllium plagiosum
CACATTACATCTACCAATGCATTAGCAAATACAACCACACAATCAGCCCTTTTGACTCTGCAACTTCCACCTCACTATGGGCCAACAACAGCAGCAGAACTGTACTCCAGCCCAATCTGAAACTCATGGCCTGATATCCCCCACTCAACCATTAACATCAAGCCAGGGGAATCAACCCTGGTTCAATGGTGAATGCAGGAGGGCATGCCAGCAGTACCAGGCATACCTAAAAATGAGGTGCCAACCTGGTGCAGCTACCAAACCTGCATGGCCAAACAGCACAAGCAACACCAAATAGAACTAAGTGATCCCATAACCAATAGATTAGATCAGAGTTCTGCAGTTCTGCCACACCTAGTCAATAGTAGTGATGGACAATTAAACAACTCACTGGAGGAAGCATCACAGATATCCCCACCCTTACTGATGGAGGGGTCTCACACATTCATACAACAGATAAGAGGACAGCACGAGCAGCGATTTTCAGCTAGCAATGCCAAGTGAATGAGCTTTCTCCATTGGTCCCTGACATCACAGATATGAATCGACTTGGTTGAAAATTCATTTCAAATCAGTTCAAGAAATGGATAAGCAGTGTAAAGGTATGGGCCCTGCCTATATTCTGGCAATAATACTGTTGGCTGTGCTCCAGAACCTGCTGCCCACCAAGGCAAGTACTGCTCCAGCACTGGCTCCTGCTGACTTTGTGGAACATTGCTCAGGAATGTTCCAACACAAAAACACAGGGCAGATCCAACGCAGCCAATTCCCCTCCATCAGTCCACACTCGCCCAGCATTGAAGTGATGGAAGGTACCATCAACTGTGCTGTCAAGCACCTGCTCAGCAATAACCTGCTCAGCGATGCCCAGTTTGGGTTCTGCCAGGGCCACTCAGTTCCTGAGCGTGTTACAGACTTGATTCACAAACTGACAAACAGCTGAATCACAGAGGTGAGTGTGACAGTCCAGTCCCACTCCAAGATCATTATTTCGACTTCATTGATATCACCTGACCTCACCACAGTCTCAGCTCATTTGCTGAAACTCTCATTCATTTCTTTTGTTAACTCTAGTTTTCATTATCTAAACCCACTCCTGGCCAGCATCCCACATTCACCCTCCCGATAATCTCACGAATATTGAAAACTCTACTGCCGAAGTCCTCACTTGTACCAAAACTTGCTGATCAATCAAAAGACTCCCATTTATAAGCAAAAGCAATTTACTTTCGCACCTTTGAATTAATTCCTGGCTGTAATCATTACTATCTCCCTGCACTACACACCCTTTCATATCTCAATAACTCATTTTAGTTCAGATACTCAATGATGTGTTTATTTTTGAGTTCACCTGTGTGACTGTTTCTCTAGATTCCAAGGGAACATGGTCTGGAATCCCCACTCTAACCCTCTAAGATCTACTTTCTTCCTTTAAGGCATTCTTGAAAACTGCTTAATGGCAATGGTTTTGGACACTGGACACAATATTCTCCATCTGTAGCCTTATGTCAAAAGTTCTCAATAATATTTTTGTGAAATTAAAACCATGATGATTTGTACAGATATCTTCTACTCTTCAATATCGCTGAGTGAATAATCTGTAATGTCTCTTACCCAACCACGTTGTGGGAGCACCTTCACCATACAAACTGCATCTGTACAAGGAAGTCAAACATCACCCTCTCCTCAGGCAACAAGGCTTTAGCATTGATCACTGGTTTCTGTGGAAGGAGGAATACACAGTTGATGTTTCAGGGAGTGCAATATGAATTACAGGGAATGAAAATGGCGCAGAATTTGACTGTCAGAAATTGAAGGAAAATGCCCTCGCTTGTTGGAAAAAAGAATTCTTGACTATCAAAGATATTGTGGGGGACAAAAAAATAACCTGATAATGGAACAGCATATGGTCAGGAGCCGGGCAGCAGTGGACAATTCATTTACATTCCTGAAGAAGGGCTTATGCCCGAAACGTCGATTCTCCTGCTCCTCGGATGCTTCCTGGCCTGCTGTGTTTTTCCAGCACGACATTTTTCAATTCATTTACAAAACAGTTGTGAAAGTAATAGTAAAATACTATACAGAGCAGAAATACACCCATGAGAGACTGAGGAAGCTAGATAATGAACAAATGGACATCAGAGAGCCCAGAGGTGAACCAGAGCACAGTTCACATTTATGATCCCACAGTCAAAGCTGTCTAGCACAGACACAGACTTCTTCGGTCCAACCTATGCCATCCAGATATCCTAACATAATCTATCTAAATTAAATCCTATCTGCCACTCCTTAGCCCATTGGTCCATTTGATCACTGTCCCATTGTATTGTGAGATACCCTTCTTCATTGTCCACAATACCAACTGTTGGCTGGAGCCTGCGCACTGCTTCGTGGCTTTTGTTGCTGTTTCTCAGTTACAAGCGTGAGGGACAAAGCTAAAAATCACACAACCACCTGATGAAGGACCAGCAAAGTAGTGCTTCCAAATAAAGCTGTTGGACTATAACCTGGTGTTCTGTGAATTTTAATTTTGTCCATCCTAATCCAACACCAGCACCTCCAAGTCACGAGTGAGGGAGGACTGCATAACATAAGAACAAAAGATCTTGGAAAAGGAGAAGGCCGTCCTGCCCTTCGAGCTTGCTCTACCATTCAATAAGATCATGGCTGATCATTTTGTGGATGGAGAACCATTTATTCACGTTCTCACCGTATTCCTTAATTAATTATTTCTTTTTTAAAAAAAAAACTTACTTAGCTTTAAAAACGTTCATTCAACTAGCATCAACTACTTCCCTGGGCAATGCACTCCATCGAGGTCAAGACGTTCCTTCTCAATTCAGTCCTAAAGTTGCTGCCTCTAACCTTGTGGTGATGCCCTCTTGTCCTAGAATCACCTGCCAGTGGAAACATCCTCTCTACTTCTATTTTATTCATTCTATTCATTATTTTATAACTTTCCATTCTTCTGAATTCCAATGAATATAATCCCAATCTACTCAGTCTCTGTTTAGCCAAACCCCTCACCTCCAGAATCAACATAGTTAACCTCCTCTGCACCCCCCTCTAGTGCCAGTACATTCTTGAGCACGTAAGGAGATAAAAACTGCATGCAGCACTCCAGGTGTGGCCTCACCAGCACCCACTATAGCTAGAACATAACTTCTGCTTTTAAACACAATCTCTTCAGCAATGAAGGACAAAATTCCATTTGCCTTCTGAATTGATTGTTATACCTGGTGACCAACCCTCCTGCAGAAGGATGTTCAGGTGCCTCTACATTGCAAATAATGTAACCTTTTTTTAAAATTCAAGTAATAATCTTTTTATTAATGTTATTCCAACCAAAGAGTATGACTTTACATTTATGAACATAAGATTCCACTTGCCAAACCATTGCCCACTCACTCAATGTATCTATGTTCCTCTGCAAAGTTTCCTAGTCCTCCACACACTTTGTCCTGCTACTCATCTTAGTCTCATATGCAAACTTTGACACCCTACATGTGGTCCCCAACTCCAAATCATCTGTATCAATTCTAAATAATTGCAGTCCCAACACTGATCCTAGAGGCACACTACTAGTTACTGATTGCCAGCCGGAATAAGGCTTATTTATCCCCACTCTTTGCTTCCTGTTAGTCAACCAATCTTCTATCCATGCTAATACTCTATCCCATGCACACTTATATAATGCAACAGCCACTTGCGTGGCACCTTGTTGAAGGCCTTTTGGAAATCCAGGTACACCGCATCCACTGTGTCCCCGTTGTCTACCTTGCTCGAAATGTCTTCATAGAATTCCAAACGATTTGTCAAGCATGACCTGCCCTTCATGAATCCATGCTCTGTCTGCCCAATGGGACAATTTCTATCGAGATCTCCTGCTAGTTCTTCCTTGATAATAGACCCAAGCATCTTTCCAACTACAGAGAATAACCTAACTGGTGTAGAATTCCCTATCTTTTGTCCAACGCCTTTCCTGACAGTCCTTCCTTTTCACTGGAATAGGCGTTTGCTGAGCACTTCCTAAAATATCTTTGAAAATATTTCACTGCTCATCAACTGTCCCACCATAAAATCTTTATTTCCAGTCCACTTTATCCAGGTTCTCCCTCATTCTCTTTCAATTCCCCGTGTTCAAGCACAGGACCAAGGTATTAGATTTTATCTTCACACTCTCCCTATGTATTCTAACTTCAACCATACAGTGATCACTTCTTCCAAGAGGATCCCTAACTCTGAGGTCATGAATTATTCCTGTCTCATTGCACTGGGGCCAGATCTTGGATAACTTGCTCCTTGTTGGTTACATTTCATACTGTTCAAAAAAACTATCATGGACACACTTAATGAACTTCTCAAGGCTACCCTGACTGAGCTGGTTCGACCAATTTACATGTAGATTAAAATCACCCATGGTATTAGACATGCCATTTTTACAGGCATTAGTTATTTCTTTGTTTATTGCCCATCCTAATGTGATGTTATTATTTGGCGGCCGACACACTGCGCCTATCAGTGACTTTCTTGTTAGAATTTTGAAAGCATCATTCCTGTTTCTCCTACTGTTCAGCAATAACAACAACTACTTGCTTTGTATGGAATCTTTCACAATGGCAAATCTCCTAAGGTGCTTCATGGATGATCAAAACATTGATTAAGGAGAATTGTTTTAAAATGCATCTTAAAAGAGGATAGAGAATGTTAGGGAGGGTTTTCCACAGACTTCTGTCCTTGACAGCTCCAATTGTGGAGTGATGCAGGTGGGGTGGGTTGAAAACGGAACGTGCAAATGGGAAATGGAGAAGCGTAGGCAGTGCATAAGGTCTTAAGGATAGAGGAGGTTCCAAACTAAGTCTGTCTGTCATAGACAGTATGGCTGCCTCATGGAATTTGAAGCACCGCAATGGGCCCATGCATTTCATGTTAGTCAAGGATAGTATACAGTGGCTGAGAGAACATTTGATGAGGACTTGTCTACTGAAGTAGTGTGGGCTGAGGTTAGAAACAGGAGAGGGGAGATCACACTGCTTGGATTTTTTATAGGCTGCCACAGAGTTCCAGGGAGGGGGAAGAGAGGATGAGCAAAATTACTCTGAGTAGGAGTGAAAGTAACATGGTGGTCATTATGGGCGACTTTAACTTCCCCAACATTGAGTGGAAATGCTATAACTCCAGTATGTCGAATGGATCAGTTTTTGTCCAATGTGTACAGGAGGGTTTCCTGACACAGTATGTCGAAGGGCCGACAAGAGGGGAGGCCACATTGGATCTGGTGCTTGGTCATGAACCGGACTAGGTGTTTGATTTAGTTGTAGGTGAGCGCTTTGGAGAGAGTGACCATAATTCAGTTATGTTTAGTTTAGCGATGAAAAGGGAGAGGTACATGCCACAGGTGAAGACTTATCGATGGGGCAGTGGCAATAATAATGCTATTCAGCAAGAATTAGGATGCATAGGATGGGGTAGCGAAATGCAGTGGATGCAGACAATGGAAATGTGGAACTGGTTTAAGGAACAGATATTGCGTGTCCTTGATAGGTATGTCCCTGTCAGGCAGGGAGGAAGTGATAAGGTAAGGGAACCGTGGTTTACCACAGAAATTGCCTCTCTTGTTAAGAAGAGGTAGGAGGCTTATGTGTTGATGAGACAAATGGTACAGATGAGGCGATGGAGACTTACAGATCAGCTAGGAAGGATTTAAAGAGAGTTAAGAAGAGCAAAGGGAGGACACGAGCAGTCTTTAGCGAATAGAATAAAGGAGAACCCTAAAGCTTTCTATAGGTATATGAGGAATAAGGGATAGGGTAGGAATAGGGCCAATCAAAGACAGAAGTGGGAAGTTGAGTGTGGACACTGTGGAAATCGGAGAGGTGCTAAACGAACATTTCTCATTGGTTTTCACTCAGGAAAATTAGAATATTGTAGATAATAATGAGGTAGAAGATGTTAGACTAGAAAGGATCGAGGTTAGTTACGAACAGGTGCTATCAATTCTAGAAGGATTGAAAGTAGACAAGTCCCCTGGGCTGGATGGGATTTATCCGTAGATTGTCTGGGAAGCTCGGGAGAAGATAGCAAAGACTTCGGCTTTGATATTGAGTTGTCATTGCCTACAAGTTCAGTACCAGAGGACTGGATGATTGCAAATGTGATGCCCTTGATCAAGAAGGGCAGTAGAGATGACCCAGGTAATTAGAAACCAGTGAGTCTTACTTCTGTTGTAGGAAAGGTTTGAAGCTCGGGAGAAGATAGCAAAGACTTCGGTTTTGATATTGAGTTGTCATTGCCTACAAGTTCAGTACCCCTCAATTTGTAGATATGCCCCCTCATTTGGATGATTGCAAATGTGATGCCCTTGATCAAGAAGGACAGTAGGGATGACCCAGGTAATTATATACCAGTGAGCCTTACTTCTGTTGTAGGAAAGGTTTTGGAAAGGATTATAAGAGACACTATTTGTAATCATCTGGAAAACAACAATATGATTTCAGATCGTCAATATGGTTTCGTCAAGGATAGGTCGTGTCTCACAAACCTCATTGAGTTTTTTGAGATGGTGACCAAGCATATAGATGAGGGTAGGGCAGTTGACGTGGTATACATGGACTTCAGTAAAGCCTTTGATAAGGTTCCACATGGTAGGCTGTTAGAGAAAATGCAGTGACATGGAATTGAGTGTGATTTAGCTGTTTGGATTAGAAACTGGCTTTCTGAAAGGAGGCAGCGAGTGGTGGATGATGGAAAATAATCAGCCTCCAGTGCGGTTATTAGTGGTGTGCCACAAGGATCTATTTTGGGATCACTGCTGCTTGTCATTTTTAATAAAGTCTTAGACGCAGGCATAGGTGGATGGATTAGTAAATTTGCAGACGACACGAAAGTCAGTGGAGTTGTGGACAGTGTGGAAGAATGTTACAGGTTGCAGGGGGACTTGGATAAACTGCAGAATTGGGCTGAATGGTGGCAAATAGAGTTCAATGCAGCTAAATGTAAGGTGATGCACTTTGTGAAGAATAACAGGAAGGCAGAGTACTGGGTCAATGGAAAGAATCTTGGTAGTGTAGATGTGCAGAAGGATGTTGGAGGCCATGTACATAGATGCCTGAAAGTTGCCACCCAGGTGTACAGTACTGTTAAGGTGGCATACAGTGTGTTAGGTATCATTCGTAGATGGATTGAGTTCTGGAGCCGCAATATCATGCTACAACTATACAAAACACTGGTGCGGCCATATTTGGAATATTGTTTGCAGTTCTGGTGCCCATATTTCTGGAAGGATGTGGAAACATGGGAAAAGGCGCAGAGGATATTTACCAGAATGTTGTGTGGTCTGGAGATAAGGTCTAATGAGGAAAGGTTGAGAGACTTGAACGTGTTCTCATTGGCAAGAAGAAGGCTAAGAGAGGATTTGATAGAAACATACAAGATGATCAGAGGCTTAGATAGGGTAGACAGTGAAAGTCTTTTTCCTAGGATGATGACATTAGTGTGTATGAGGGGGCATATCTACAAATTGAGGGGTGATAGATTTAAGACAGATGTCAGAGGCAGGTTCTTTACTCAGAGTGGTTAGGGCATGGAATCCACTACCTACTAATGTAGTTAACTCAGCCACATTAGTGAGATTTAAACACTCCTTCAGATAAGCACAGGGTGATTTCAGGATAGTGTAGGGGGACGAGCTGAGAATAGTTCATAGGTTGACGCAACATCAAGGATTGAAGGGACTGTTCTGCGCTGTATTGTTCTCTGACTATTGTGCTACAAGAGATTTTTACTCTCTTAAACAGAGTGATGGATCTTGTATTGTGGGCTTACGAAGTTTCACTGATCTCTACCAAAGATGTACGATGTAGAGTATGCTGCCTGACCTGCTGCGCTTTTCCAGCAACACATTTTTCAGCTCTGATCTCCAGCATCTGCAGTCCTCACTTTCTCCATGTACAAGGTAGAGTCAAGGCAATAATAAGAGGCTGCAACAGGAGCGGGACAGGTAGCTCCATATAAAACCCGACTCCTTCTCAACTGTTTTCACCACAAAAACCGAGCGCCTTCCAGAAAAGCACCTCTATATCCCACCACTTTGCCCCACAATCGTGGTATCTGTCTGTGCACTAAGAGTAGTGCAACAGTCTGTACTGGGACCCTGAAACGCTTGGTAAAGAGTCAAATCATCTGAGCATTGAGAGCCCCACCACATTGCATGCATTTTCTCTTGTTTTCACTCTGTTCCTGACTTCCCTTGGTTTTCCTAATGAACCTGCTAAAAGTTGTTATTACACACACCTGCACAAGCTGTGAATTGACCCCAGGCATCTCGGTCCAAGATTCGGGATATTTTCACCGCATCACAAAACATCGACTCGAACTTCCTTTGTCCCTTACCGGCTAGGTCACACCTGAATCAACTCTGCAATTGGAAGGATGGGGCGGAACAGGAGGACCGAGTAGCGGCCGGTCCTCTAACCAGAGTGAATGAGGAGAGGGGCCAAAGCATTCTCGGGAGTGAACGCTTCAAGATTGGTCAGAGAGCAAACTATTTTGCAGGATTGATCATTCTCACGACATAGTGGAGCATTAAACGTCTCTCATAAATCAGTGGGAGATGTTAAGAAAATACTGTAGTTGAAATGTAAATCTGATAACGTACATATTTCCAATCGATTTACACTACTCAAGTAAGAAACCTCTTTTCAAACTCCCAGAACGATTGGTAATTTACATACCTGGCCGGTATGATTGATTTGGACCAGACAATTTGCATGTTAGACATCTCTACGACTATAGCTCGACAAAGCAATTGTTAATGACTAATATTTTACCCATCAGTCTGTGCAGATATGAATATTCTCTATAAACCCACTGATAACCTCAGACGCACGCGCAGTTTAGTTTCCATGTGGAGCATGCGCAGTGTCACATTGGTCAGGACACACAGAGAGACATGGAGCTGCTTTCTCCGGCAGCGGCTGCGATCGGCCTCAGAAAGCGGCGCTCAGAGCCGGTGTGTGGGAGCCTCGCTGGGAGAAAGGAGCCGAGAGATTTCACAAGTCCCGGATAAAGGTTAAAAATAACTCGGAAAAGACCCTCCAGGCCCGGGTAAGGAGGCGGCGGTCTCTGATCAGGGAAGTGGCCCAGGGTCACGGCCGCCATTTGTTTGAGGGAAGAGGGAGCGCGGGCCTCAGGGCCGCCATCTTGAAAAGGTCAAGGTGCAGTGGGGCGGGGCCATCGGGGTCTGTAGAACAATCAGAGGAAAGGGAAGACCCATTGTTATTGATTGATTCCACGAACACAGCGTCACTGGGCGGTCCCGCAGGAATATCCTCTCTCAGTCCTGCTGGGATGGTTCACCCAATCAGAACCAGCAGCTCTCCTCCTCTCTCAGCTCCGCTTCTGTCCTTCCTGCAGCATCTGTCCCCTGGGACATTGAGCTGCCTGTCCTGTCCCTCTTCAGCTGTTGTTTCTGTAATACCTGTGATATCCCTGTCCCATCTTAGGTTACTTCACTAAAGACAGGAATGCACCCGATAGGTTTTTCTTAACATCAGCAATTGTTTAATATTCACTTACAGGTTTTTAGTTACATCGTTTTTGAAGCATTTACTTCACATTCAATTATTTGCAATGGTGGGATTTGGACCTGTGTCCAGAGAACACTTGCTGAGTTTCTCGATAAATTGTCACACAATAATGCCACTTGGCCATCACTTCGCCTGCTCACAGTTTGTATATCCCAGTGCAACATGAATCAAAACTCTTTCTTCCTGCACAATTGTTTGACCCGGCACTCTGGTGATGTGACTCAGTACCTCTCCATGTGGTATCCCTCACTGTGTGGGTCTAATTGCTGCCTCTGTCACCGTCTCTCACTTTTGAAGCTACTCCAGATCATGAGCCAACAGAATTCTCCACTCCAGAGAGATGAGGCAGCACAGGTCAGGAATGGAGACTGGGATTTTCCAGATCTCTGTGGGCTCAGTGCCGTTCTATATGTGTAACCCTCAAAGCATTAGTCTAATTTCCCATTCTGCCTATTTCTGTGTCTTTGACAGGTACTCATGGAGTTCCTGACTCAATAGACTTACCAACTGCTGGTTGGGACGATTGTTGGTCAGCCAGAAAGACAAAGTCCAGGAGGTCGGGAGTCTTCAATAAATCCTGCTGCCAGGTAAGATCATTCCAGTGCACAGAGCAGAAAGTAATAAGGGGGATCCAAACATCAGCTAACAAGACATGACATAAAGAAAGTGCTGGAGGGGGGGCACAGTACAGACAGACCCCAGGCTCAATCACCACGCCTGCTGCAAGTTTTGTTGTAATGAGACAGCATCGGGAGTTCCCAGTTATCAGTCCAGGCCTGTGCTTTCTTAGGGAGCATCAGAACAACTGAGGGGAAAGCAGGCCTCCCACGAGAGGGTGGAATGCTGCCTGGGATTTTTCTGTTCCCTATTCCCTCTCCAACACTATATCTATGGCTTGTATTGAGGACTAGTGTCTTGAATTATTCTAACTCCTAAAACACTTCCTATCTCTGTCATCTCCTCCCCTCTCAACAATTATTTTACATGTTTGAAACCTCCAGTCCAGATGACCATCTGTATCGCTGTAACTTGCTTCAGTCTCTACAACATGCCTTGTCACATTAATCTCCTCCTCCAATAACTGGAGACATCGGGTCTGTTTCTTTGCGGCATGACTCTTCGGCCGAGGTTTCCTAAGTCGCGTTTGCCTGTGTTTGGCTCATATCACTTCAAACCTTCTCCTCTCCACGTACCTGCCCGAGTGTCTTTTCCATGTTGTAATTATACTTGTTTTTACCATTTCCTCTGGCGGCCCGTATCCCTCTATGCACCATCCTCTGTGGATAATGTTTCCCATCAGCTCCCTCTTTAAATCCTTGCTCTCTCACCTCACGTTTATGCCTCTAGCTTTGGA
>NC_057717.1:19983550-19988083 GCF_004010195.1 Chiloscyllium plagiosum
CTGGCTGTCCGTAATCAGGCCTTATCTTTCCAAATGCATGTAAGGCCTACCTCTCAGAATGACCTCCAACAACTGACCCACCATGATGTCTCGCTCATCAGTTTGTAGTTCCCTGGCTTTCTCTTGCAGCCTTTCTTAATTGATGTCACAACATTATAATCATAGTCAGAGTCAGACCGCACTGTTCGGTTAACGCTAACCATACTCTAAAACGGATCTCATCCCACCTGCCTGTTCCTGGATCATATCCCTTCAAACCTTTCCTATTCCTGTCCTAATCCAAATGTCTTTTGAACATTGTAATTGTCCCCATGTTCACCCCTTCCTTGGGAAGTTCATTTCACACACAACCCACCCTCTGTGAAGCAATGTGCCTCTCGTGTCTTTTTTTTTAATATGTCTCTCCTCTAATTTAAAAATGTAGTGCCTTGTCTTGAAACTCCCCTGTCCATGGGAAAAGACAACTCCCACTAACTCTACCTATCCCCCTCATGATTTTATAAACTTCTATGAGGTTATCTGTCAACATTCAGGTTTCAGTGAAAAACACCAACATATTCAGCCTTTCTTTATACTGAAGCCTTTCGTACCCAGCCACATCCCAGTAAATCTCCTCCCAACCCTTTCCAGCTTAATAATATCCTTCCTATAACTGGTCGACCAGAACTAGACACAGTATTCCAGACGAGGACTCACCAATGGCCTGTATAATCTCAATATGACTTCCCAACTCCTATATCCATAGGACTGAGCAATGAAAGCAAGTGAGGCAAACACCTTTTTTTTAAACTATCCTGTCTCTCCATGTTGCAAACTTCAAAGAATTATGTAGCTGAACCCTGAGGTCCCTCTGTTCTACAACACTACCTAAGGTCTTGCCATTAATTGTATAAGTCCTGCCCGTGTTTGTTGTACCAAATGCATTACCTCGCATTTATTCAGATTGAACTCCATCTACAGTTTTTCAACCATTCACACATTTCATCAGGATCCCTTTGTAATCTTTACTGTCCACAATGTCACTCTCCAGTCTAACAGCCTATCACACATAGCACTCTATGGTACAAATATCTCCGTTAGGGGCCCTACAATTTCTTCACCAGCTTCCCACAATGTCTTGAGATACATTTGAATAGGGTCCTGGGGATTTATCTACCTTTGTGTATTAAAACCTCCAGCACCTCCTTTTCTATAATGTGGACTCATTTCAAGACGTTGAGTCACAGAGATGTACAGCACGGAAACAAGCCCTTCGGACCAACTCCTGCATGACGTTTCTAGTCACATTTGCCACAATTTTGCCAATATCCCTCTGAACCCTCGCTATTCATACACCCATCCTCATGCCTTTTAAATGTATTTCTATCAGCCTCCACTATTTGCTCTGGCAGCTTATTCCATCCAGTCTGCGGGAGCCAGTTGTCCTTTAGACCCCTTTGAAAAGTTTCCCTCGCCTGGGGAAATGACCTTGTCTATTAACACTGTCGATGACCATCATGATTTTAAACACCTTTTATCGGTTAACTCCTCAGCCTCCCATGTTCAACTTAAAACAGCCCCAGCCTATTCAGGCTTTTCCCTGAAGCGGAAACCCTCCAACCCTGGCATCATCTTTGGTCATTTCTTCCCAACCCTTTCATGTTCCACGACATCCTTCCGATGGCATTGAGACCAGAATTGCACACAGTATTCCAGTAGTGGTCAGGCCAAACACTGTTTAGTTCCCTGAGCGCCCCAGTCTTAATCCACAATAAGTTCCAAAGTGAAATATTTGTTTTGGATCTTGTAGTTTCACACATTCATTGATCATTAAGGATACCGGGTTTGTCCCGAGCTCTTCTTTTGCTCTTAATACACTTGTAGCGTCTCTTTGGATTCTCCTTAACTTTCTCGTGTCCCCTTTTTACATTCCTGATTTCCATCCTCAGTGTATTTCTACAGTCCTGATGCACCTGAAGGGATTCCCTTGAGTCAGCCAGTTATATCTGACATGTGACCTTTTTTTTTTCTTGACAACAGCCTCGAAACCAAGCCAGTGTTTCCTAATTCAGTCAACATTGAGCTGCACACTAACACGAACACGCTGGCGCTGAACGCTCCTTTTATCTCGGTTTTAAAATATTCCTACTTGCCAGACTTCCCTTTATCTGCAAATAGCCTCCCCAGATCTGTAGCATCTGTCCCCTGGAACATTGAGCTGCTGGTCCTGTTGCTCCCTCAGCTGTGTTTCTGTTATCTGTCTGGCCCTTTGCATTGAAATAACTGCAGTTTAATCCACCAGTTTTCCCTCATTGTCTGTCTGCAATGTTCTTCCCTGCCTTGTCTACTTATATTGCTCTCTTGAACATTTGTACCAGCGTCAACTTTCTTTCTGGCCTTACGACTCTTTGGGGTCACACAGCCCTGCCAGACGAGTTTAAATTCTCTCGAGCAGCTCCAGCAACGTTCCCCACCAGGATGTGGGTCCCCCTCCTGCTCCCAATTCAGGTGTATTCCCCAACCTGTCTACCTGTGCTGACACCTTCAGACATCCAGGGACTTGCCCACCAAGGTCCCTGTGTTCCTCAGTACTCCAGGAGGACCTACCATTCATGATGTATATCATTCGTTTATTAGACTTGCCACAATGCATTACCTCACAGTGATCAGAAGTAAACTCTGTCTGCCATTACTTTGCTCAGTTTATCATCTGATCGAGATCAGACTGCAGCCTGAGTCCATCCCCCTCATTATGGACAACACCCTCACCTTTCATGTTATCTGCAAACCTACTCATGTTACCTTCTGCTTTCCCATCCGAGTGATTAATGTCCATAATGAACAGCAATGGTTCGTGCAGAGATCCCTGTGGTACACCCGCTGGGCAAAGGCTTTCAATCACAAAACCAACCCTCCACTAGTTGTGGAGCCAATTTACCAACTTACCTTGGATCCCATGGGCTCTTCCCTTTTGGACCAGCCTTCCGTGTGGGACCTCGTCAAAGACCTTAATGAACTCCATATAAATCACATCATCTGCACTGTCCTCATCAATATCAGAGGACAGTCGTCTAGCAAATCCATACAGACAATCCCTAATGAAATTGCGAGGGTATCCGTTTTTGTATAGGTGTTCTTCTTTCTCTTTTTGCAGTTCTGGTGTACTGCAGTGTTGTGGCTCTTTTGAACAGTGTATTGATGCAACTTCTTTTGTGTGTGTTGGGGTGGTAGCTTTCGTAGTTTAGGACTTGGTCTGTGTGTGTGGCTTTCCTGTATACCTTTGTGGTGAATTCTCCGTTCGGTGTTCTCTGTACCATCACGTCTAGAAATGGGAGTTGGTTGTCCTTTTCTTCCTCTCTAGTGAATCGGATTCCTGTGATTGTGGCGTTGATGATCCAGTGTGTGTTCTCTATTTCTGTATTTTTAATAATTTCAACGGTGTCATCCGCATACCTGACCCAGAGTTTGGGTTGAATTTGCGGTAAGACTGTTTGTTCTAATCTTTGCTTCTGCTATGAGTCCAGAGATGGGTGAGCCCATGGGGGTGCCGTTGATTTGTTCATATGTTTGGTTGTTGAATGTGAAGTGTGTTGTGAGGCACAGGTCCAGTAGTTTGAGTATGCAGTCTTTGTTGATAGGTTCCCCGTCCTGTTGTCTGTTCTGTATGTCCAGCAGGTTGGCTATTGTTTTTCTGGCTAGGGTTTTGTCAATAGAGGTGAACAGTGCCGTTACATAGAATGAGACCATAGTTTCTTCCTTGTCTATGTGTGTATTTCTGATGATGTACAAGAATTCCTGTGTTGACTGTACAGAGTGATCAGGTGTTTCAGTTTCTGCTGTAGTTCTTTTGCCAGTTTGTGTGATGGTGTCCCAGGTAGTGGTACGATAGGTCTGCGTGGGATGTCTGGTTTGTGCACTTTAGATAGTCCATAGAATCTGAGGGTGTCGTTGCTTTCAGTTTTCATTCTCTTTAGGTCAAACCTGGTTATCTGTCCGTTTTTTTTTTGGAGGTTTCTCAGTGTGTTGTTTATCCTATTGGTGAGCTGCGGGGTGGGGTCAAACTCCACGCAATTTCATTCACAGATGCCTCAGGGAAAGACAACGGAATGAAGACATGCCACGACCCAAAGGAGTAGCCACACTACCATACATCAAAAACATTTCAGAACTGACAGCCAGACTACTGCGACCACTGGGACTCATAACAGCAAACAAACCAACAGCCACCCTCAGACAACAACTTACCAGGACGAAGGACCTGACACCCAGCATGACCAAAACCAATGTAGTGTACAAAATCCCATGCAAGGACTGCACAAAACACTATAAAGGACAAACAGGAAGACAGCTAACGATCCGCATCCATGAACACCAACTAGCCACGAAACGACATGACCAGCTATCCTTAGTAGCCACACACGCAGATGACAAGCAACGTGAATTCGACTGGGACAACACTACCATTATAGGACAAGCCAAACAGACAACAGCCAGGGAATTCCTAGAGGCATGGCACTCATCCACAGATTCAATCAATAAGCACATCGACCTGGA
>NC_057717.1:19988583-19990452 GCF_004010195.1 Chiloscyllium plagiosum
TGATGTTTGCTCCGGCATTTATAGTGATTTGCATCTGCAGTTCCAGCTGTCCGCTGCAGTGGCCGGTATATTGGGTCCAGGTCGATGTGCTTATTGATTGAAACTGTGGATGAGTGCCAAGCCTCCAGGAATTCCCTGGCTGTTCTCTGTTTGGCTTGTCCTATAATAGTTGTGTTGTCCCAGTCGAACTCATGTTGCTTGTCATCTGACTGTGTGGCTATTAAGGATAGCTGGTCGTGTCGTTTCGTGGCTAGTTGGTGTTCATGGATGCGGATTGTTAGCTGTCTTCCTGTTTGTCCTATATAGTGTTTTGTGCAGTCCTTGCATGGGATTTTGTACACTACATTGGTTTTGCTCATGCTGGGTATCGGGTCCTTCGTCCTGGTGAGCTGTTGTCTGAGAGTGGCTGTTAGATTGTGTGCTGTTATAAGTCCTAGTGGTCGCAGTAGTCTGGCTGTCAGTTCCGAAATGTTCTTGATGAATGGTAGTGTGGCTAGTCCTTTGGGTTGTGACATGTCTTCATTCTGTTGTCTTTCCCTGAGGCATCTGTGGATGAAATTGTGTGGAGTTTGACCCCACCCCACAGCTCACCAATAGGATAACACACTGAGACACCTACAAAAAAAACGGCCAGATAACCAGGTTTGACCTACAGAGAATGAAAACTGAAAGCAACAGCACCCTCAGATTTAATGGACTACCTAAAGTGCACAAACTCGACATCCCACTCAGACCCATAGTATCACTACCAGGGACACCATCACACAAACTGGCTAAAGAACTACAGCAGAAACTGAAACACCTGATCAGCGGATCCAGACACTCCATACAATCAACACTGGAATTCTTGGACATCATGAGAAATACACACATAGACAAGGAAGAAACTGTGGTCTCATTCTTTGTAATGGCACTGTTCACCTCTATCGACAAAACCCGAGCCAGAGAAACAATAGCCAACCTGCTGGACATACAGAACAGACAACAGGATGGTGAACCTATCAACAAAGACGGCATACTCAAACTACTGGATATGTGCCTCACAACACACTTCACATTCAACAACCAAATATATGAATATTTCAACGGCACCCCCATGGGCTCACCCATCTCTGGATTCATAGCAGAAGCGGTAATGCAAAGGTTAGAACAAACAGTCTTACCGCAAATTCAACCCAAACTCTGGGTCAGATATGTGGATGATACCTTTGCAATCATTAAAACCACAGAAAGAGAGAACACACACCGGATCATCAACGCCACACTCACAGGAATCCGATTCAGTAGAGAGGAAGAAAAGGGCAACCAACTCCCATTCCTAGACGTGATGGCACAGAGAACACCGAACAGAGAATTCACCACAAAGGGACACAGGAAAGCCACACACACACAGACCGAGTCCTAAACTACGAAAGCAACCACCCCAACACACACAAATGAATTTGCATCAAGACACTGTTCAAAAGGGCCACAACACACTGCAGTACCAGAACTGCAAAAAGAGGAAGAAAAACACCTATACAATGTATTCGCCAAAAATGGATACCCGCGCAATTTCATTCGGGATTTTCTGTATGGATCTGCGGGACGACTGTCCTCTGATATTGATGAGGGCCGTGCAGATGATGTGGTTTATATGGAGTTCATTAAGGTCTTTGACAAGGTCCCACACGGAAGGCTAGTCCAAAAGGGAAGAGCCCATGGAATCCAAGGCAAGTTGGCAAATTGGGTCCTCAATTGGTGGAGGGTTGTTTTTGTGATAGAAAGCCATTGTCCAGCGGGTGTACCACAGGGATCTGTGCTGGAATCATTGCTGGCTGTTACGTACATTAATAACTTGGATATCAAAGCAGAAGGAATCATTAGTAG
>NC_057717.1:19990523-19995161 GCF_004010195.1 Chiloscyllium plagiosum
ACACCTGAACTGGGAGCAGGAGGGGGACCCACATCCTGGTGGGGAATGTTGCTAGAGCTTCTTGAGAGGATTTAAACTTGTCTGGCAGGGCTGTGTGACCCCAAAGAGTGGTAAGGCCAGAAAGAAAGTTGAGGCTGGTACAAATGTCCAAGAGAACAATATAAGTAGACAAGGCAGGCAAGAACATAGAAGACAATGAGGGAAAACTGGTGGATTAAACTGCAGTTATTTCAATGCAAAGAGCCAGACAGATAAGGCAGATGAACCCAGAGCATGGATGGGAACATGGGACTAGGATACCATAGATATTACAGAAACACAGCTGAGGGAGCAACAGGACCAGCAGCTCAATGTTCCGGAGACAGATGCTACAGGAAGGATAGAACAGGAGGCAAAACAGGAGGAGAGCTGGTGGTTTAGATTGGGGAAACATCCCAGCAGTACCTAGAGGGAGTATTCATGCAGGATCGCCTAGTTAAGCGATATTAGTGGAACCGAGAAATAAAAATTGGCCATTAGTTTTCTACGGTCGTACTACAGCGATAGGCAATGGGAGAAGAAGGAGCAAATATATCAAGAGATTTCAGATATCTCTTAGAATAATAGGGTTGTAATGATAGGGGATCTTAACCGTTCCAAACCTGGACTGGGATTGCTACTATGTTAAGCATTTGGATGGAAGGAATTTGTTAAGTGTGTTCCAAAAACTCTCAGTCATTATATAAGTGGCCCAACTGGAGAATGGGGCTAAACCTGACCTCCCCTTGGGAAACAAGGTAGGGAACGGGACTGAGATGTTCGTGGGGGAGCACTTGGGAAAGTTACCACAATTGTATTAGTTTGAAAATAGCGATGGAAAAGGACGGCCTGGTCCACAAGTTAAAGTTATTCAATGGAGCAAGATAGTATTAGACATGAACTTTTAAAGTAGATCTGGGGAGGCTATTTGCAGATAAAGGGAAGTCTGGCAAGTAGGAATATTTTAAAACAAAGATAAAAGGAGCGTTCAGCGCCAGCGTGTTCCTGTTGGTGTGCAGCTCAATGCTGACTGAATTAGGAAACACTGGCTGAGTTTCGAGGCTGTGGTCAAGGAAAAAGGGGTCACATGTCAGATTTAACTGGCTGACTCAAGGGAATCCCTTCAGGAGCATCAGGACTGTAGAAATATACTTAGGATGGAAATCAGGAATGTAAAAATAGGACACGAGATAGCTTTGGAAGAGAAAGTAAAGGAGAACCCAAAGAGACTCTACAAGTGTATTAAGAGCAAAAGAAGAGCTCGGGACAAACCCGGTATCCTTAATGATCAATGAAGCCAACGATGTGTGAAACAACAAGATCCAAAACAAATATTTCACTTTGGAACTTACTGAGGATAAAGACTGGGCACTCAAGGAACAAAACAGTGTTTGGCCTGACTACTATTGGAATACTGTGTGCAATTCTGGTCTCAATGCCATCGGAAGGATGTTGTGGAACATGAAAGGGTTCAGAAGAAATGACCAAAGATGTTGCCAGGGTTGGAGGGTTTGTGCTTCAGGGAAACGCCTGAATAGGCTGGGGCTGTTTTCAGTTGAACCTGGGAGGCTGAGTTAACCGATAAAAGGTGTGTAAAATCATGATGGTCATCGACAGGGTCAATAGACAAGGTCATTTCCCCAGGCGAGGGAAACTTTTCAAAGGGATCTAAAGGACAACTGGCTCCCGCAGAGTGGATGGAATAAGCTGCCAGAGCAAATAGTGGAGGCTGATAGAAATACATTTAAAAGGCATGTGGATGGGTGTATGAATAGCAAGGGTTCAGAGGGATATTGGCAAAATTGTGGCAAATGTGACTAGAAACGCCATGCAGGAGTTGGTCCGAAGGGCCTGTTTCCGTGCTGTACATCTCTATGACTCAATGTCTTGAAATGAGTCCACACTATAGAAAAGGAGGTGCTGGAGGTTTTTAAACACAAATGTAGATAAATCCCCAGGACCTGGTCAAATGTATCTCAGGACATTGTGGGAAGCTGGTGAAGAAATTGTAGGGCCCCTAGCAGAGATATTTGTACCATAGAGTGCTATGTGTGATAGGCTGTTAGACTGGAGGGTGGCATTGTGGACAGTGAAGAAGGTTTTTTGAGATTACAAAGGGATCCTGATGAAATGTGTGAATGGCTGAGAAACTGTAGATGGAGTTCAATCTGAATAAATGCGAGATAATGCATTTGGTACAACAAACACGGGCAGGACTTATACAATTAATGGCAAGACCTTCGGGAGTGTTGTAGAACAGAGGGACCTCAGAGTTCAGCTACATAATTCTTTGAAGTTTGCAACATGGAGAGACAGGATAGTTTAAAAAAAGGTGCTTGCCTCACTTGCTTTCATTGCTCAGTCCTATGGACATAGGAGTTGGGAAGTCATATTGAGATTATACAGGCCACTGGTGAGTCCTCTTCTGGAATACTGTGTCCCGTTCTAGTCGCCCAGTTATAGGAAGGATATTATTAAGCTGTAAAGGGTTCAGAGGAGATTTACTGGGATGTGGCTGGGTACGAAAGGCTTCAGTATAAAGAAAGGCTGAATAGGTTGGTATTTTTCACTGAAACCTGAATGTTGACAGATGACCTCATAGAAGTTTATAAAATCATGAGGAGGATAGATAGAGTTAATGGGAGTTGTCTTTTCCCATGGACAGGGGAGTTTCAGGACAAGGCACTACATTTTTAAGTTTAGAGGAGTGACATTTAAAAAAAAGACACGAGAGGCACATTGTTACACAGAGGGTGGGTTGTGTATGGAATGAACTTCCCAAGGAAGGGGTGAACATGGGGACAATTACAATGTTTAAAAGACATTTGGATTAGTTCAGGAATAGGAAAGGTTTGAAGGGATATGATCCAGGAACAGGCAGGTGGGATGAGATCCGTTTTAGAGTATGGTTAGCGTTAACCGAACAGTGCGGTCTGACTCTCTGACTATGATCATAATGTTGTGTCATTAATTAAGAAAGGCTGCAAGAGAAAGCCAGGGAACTACAGACTGATGAGCGAGACATCAGGGTGGGTCAGTTGTTGGAGGTCATTCTGAGAGGTAGGCCTTACATGCATTTGGAAAGATAAGGCCTGATTACGGACAGCCAGTATGGCTTTGTGCGTGGGAAAACATGTCCCACAAACTTGACTGGAGTTTGCTCAAGATGTGACCAAAAAGATAGACGAAGGCAGAGCAACAGACGTTGTTTCTGGCTTCTGCAAACCCTTGTTCAGGATGTAGCATGATACATTGTTTAGTAACGGTAGATCACAAGGGATCAGGGAGAGCTAGCCAACTGGATACTAAATGGGATAACAGTGGGAGACAGAGGGTGGTGGGAGAGGGTTGTTGTTCAGACTGGGGCCTCTGACCAGCAGTGTGCTGGAAGGATTGGTGCTGGGACCACTGTTGTGCACCATTTACATAAACAATCTGAGTGAAAAGATAGCACTCCCTGTTAGTATGTTTGTGGATACCAAGATGAGTGGAAGAGTGGGCAGGGAATATAGTTATCGAAGGGTATGTTAATCAACTGGGCCAGTGGGCCAAGGAATGAAAGATGGAGTTTAATTCAGGAGTTGGATCTAGTTCAGACAAACCAGGGAGGACTAACACAGTTAATGGTTGTGCCCTGGACAGTGTTGTAGAAAAGGGAGAGACCAAGGGGTGCAGTTACATTGTTCATTGGACTGTCATCACAGGGTGACAATTGAAAGCGGCAATTGGCACACTTGTCTTCATTGGTCAGAGCATTCAGTACATGAGTTGGATATATTGGTAACATTGTCGTCTATATTTCTCCTGGGCAGAGGAGGCCATGGGGTGACGTTATAAAGGTTTATGAAACCATGCAGGGCCGAAGTAAGATGAATTGCCGAGGGTAGGTGAGTCCATAGCAGGAGGCATAAACGTGAGGTGTGAGAGCAAGGATTTAAAGAGGGAACTGAGGGACAACATTTTCCACAGAGGATGGTGCATAGACGGAATGGACTGCCAGAGGAAATGGTAAAAACAAGTACAAAATGGAAAATACACTTGGGCAGGTACATGGAGAGGAAAAGATTTGAAGGGATATGGGCCAAACATCGGCAAACGCAACTCATTCCATTTTGGGAACCTTGGCCGAAGAGTCATGCCGCACAGAAACAGACCCTATGTCTCCAGTTATTGGAGGAGGAGACTACTGAGACAAGGCATGTTGTAGTGACTGAAGCAAGGTACAGTGATAAGGATGGTCATCTGGACTGGAGGTTTCAAATATGTGAAATAATTGGTGAGAGGGGAGGAAATGACAGAGATAGGAACTGTTATAGGAGTTAGAAGATTGAAGACACTGGTCATCAATCCAAGCCATTGATACAGTGTTGGAGAGGGAATAGGGAACAGAAAAATCCCAGGCAGCATTACCACCCTCTCGTGGGAGGCCTGCTTTCCCCTCAGTTGTTCTGATGCTCCCTAAGAAAGCACAGGCATGGACTGATAACTGGGAACTCCCGATGCTATCTCATTACAACAAAACTTGCAGCAGGCGTGGTGATTGAGCCTGGGGTGTATCTGTACTGTGCTCCCCCTCCAGCACTTTCTCTATGTCATGTCTTGTTAGCTGATGTTTGGATC
>NC_057717.1:19995776-19997197 GCF_004010195.1 Chiloscyllium plagiosum
TGGGTGAACCATCCCAGCAGGACTGAGAGAGGATATTCCTGCGGGACCGCCCAGTGACGCTGTGTCCGTGGGATTAATCAGTAACAATGGGTCTTCCCTTTCCTCTGATTGTTCTACAGACCCCGAGAGCCCCGCCCTCCTGCACCTTGATTCTCAAGATGGCGGCCCTGAGCGCTCCCTCTTCCCTCAAACAAATGGCGGCCGTTTCCCTGATCAGAGACCGCCGCCTCCTTACCCGGCCCTGGAGGGTCTTTTCCGAGTATTTTTAACCTGTATCCAGGACTTGTGAATTCTCTCCGCTCCTTTCTCCCAGCGAGGCTCCCACACACCGGCTCTGAGCGCCGCTCTCTGAAGCCGATCGCAGCCGCTGCCGGAGAAAGCAGCTCCACGTCTCTCTCTCTCTCTGACCTGACCAATGTGACACTGCGCATGCTCTGCATAGAAACAAAACTGCGCGTGCGTCTGAGGTTATCAGAGCGTTTATAGAGAATATTCATATCTGCACAGACTGATGGGTAAAATACTAGTCATTAACAATTGCTTTGTCGAGTTATAGTCATAGCGATGTCTAACATGCAAATTGTCCGGTCCAAATCAACCATAGCGGTCAGGTATGTAAATTACCAATCGTTCTGGGAGTTTGAAAAGAAGTTTCTTAATCGAGTAGTGTAAATCGATTGGAAATATGTATGTTATCAGATTTACATTTCAACTACAGTATTTTTTTAAAATCTCACATTGATTTATGAGAGACGTTTAATGCTCCACTATGTCGTGAGAATGATCAATCCTGCAAAATAGTTTGCTCTCTGACCAATCTTGAAGCGTTCACTCCCGAGTATGCTTTGGCCCCTCTCCTCATTCACTCTGGTTGGAGGACCGGCCGCTACTCGGTCCTCCTGTTCCGCACCTTCCTCCCAATTGCAGAGTTGATTCTGGCGTGACTTAGTAGGTAAGGGACAAAGGAAGTTCGAGTCGATGTTTTGCGACGCGGTGAAAATATCCCGAATCTTGGACCGAGAGGCCTGGGTTCAATTCACAGCTTGTGCAGATGTGTGTAATAACAACTTTTAGCAGGTTCATTAGGAAAACCAAGGGAAGTCAGGAACAGAGTGAAAACAAGAGAAAATGCATGCAATGTGGTGGGGCTCTCAATGCTCAGATGATTTGACTCTTGACCAAACGTTTCAGGGTCCCAGTACAGACTGTTGCACTTCTTTTAGTGCACAGCCAGATACTACGATTGTGGGGCAAAGTGGTGGGATATAGAGGTGCTTTTCTGGAAGGCGCTCGGTTTTTGTGGGGAAAACAGTTGAGAAGGAGTCGAGTTTTGTATGGAGCTACCTGTCCCCCTCCTGTTGCAGCCTCTTATTATTGCCCTGACTCTACCTCGTACATGGAGAAAGTGAGGACTACAGATG
>NC_057717.1:20000486-20003791 GCF_004010195.1 Chiloscyllium plagiosum
TTCAGTAGACAAGTCCTCATCAAATGTTCTCTCAGCCACCGTTATACTATCCTTGACTAACATGACATGCATGGGCCCATCGCGGTGCTTCAAACTCCATGAGGCAGCCATACTGTCTATGACAGACAGACTCAGTCTGGAACCTCCTCTATCCTTAAGACCTTATGCACTGCCTATGCTCCTCCATTTCCCCTTTGCACATTCCCTTTTCAACCCAACCCACCTGCATCACTCCACAATTGGAGCTGTCAAGGGCAGAAGTCTGTGGAATAGCCTCCCTAACCTTCTCTATCCTCTTTTAAGATGTATTTTAAATCATTCTCTTTAATCAATGCATAGGATGGGGTAGCGAAATGCAGTAGATGCATACAATGGAAATGTGGAGCTGGTTTCAGGAACAGATATTGCGTGTCCTTGATAGGTATGTCCCTGTCAGGCAGGGAGGAAGTGATAAGGTAAGGGAACCGTGGTTTATCACAGAAATTGCATCTCTTGTTAAGAAGAAGTAGGAGGCTTATGTGTTGATGAGACAAATGGTACAGATGAGGCGATGGAGACTTACAGATCAGCTAGGAAGGATTTAAAGAGAGTTACGAAGAGCAAAGAGAGGACCTTAGGAGATTTGCCATTGTGAAAGATTCCATACAAAGCAAGTAGTTGTTGTTATTGCTGTACATTAGGAGAAACAGGAATGATGCATTCAAAATTCTAACAAGAAAGTCACTGATAGGTGCAGTGTGTAGGCCAAATAATAACTTCACATTGGGATGGGCAATAAACAAAGAAATAACTAAAGCCTGTAAAAATGGTACGGCTATTACCATGGGTGATTTTAATCTACATGTAGATTGGTCGAACCAGCTCATTCAGGGTAGCCTTGAGTTTATTAAATGTATCCATGATAGTTTTCTTGAACAATATGAAATGTACCCGAAAAGGAGCAAGCTATCCAAGATCTGGCCCCTGTGCAATGAGACAGGAATAATTAATGACCTCATAGTTAGGGATCCTCTTGGAAGAAGTGATCACAGTATGGTTGAAGTTAGAATACATATGGAGAGTGTGAAGATGAAATCTAATACCTTGGTCCTGTGCTTGAACACGGGAAACCAAAATAGAATGAGGGAGAACCTGGATAAAGTAGACTGGAAACAAAGATTTTATGGTGGGACAGTTGATGAGCAGTGAAAGATTTTCAAAGACATTTTAGGAAGTGCTCAGCAAAGGCATATTCTAGTGAAAAGGAAGGACTGTAAGAAAAGGCGGTGGACAAAAGATAGGGAATTCTACACCAGTTAGTTTATTATCTGTAGTTGGAAAGATGCTTGGGTCTATTATCAAGGAAGAAATAGCAGGGAATCTCGATAGAAATTGTCCCATTGGGCAGACAGAGCATGGATTCATAAAGGGCAGGTCATGCTTGACAAATCGTTTGGAATTCTATGAAGACATTTCGAGCAAGGTGGACAACAGGGATCCAGTGGATGCGGTGTACCTGGATTTCCAAAAGGCCTTCAACAAGATGCCATGCAAGTGGCTGTTGCATTATATAAGGGTGCATGGGATAGAGTATAAGCATGGATAGAAGATTGGTTGACTAACAGGAAGCAAAGAATGGGGATAAATAAGCCTTATTCTGGCTGGCAATCATAACTAGTAGTGTGCCTCTCGGATCAGTGTTGGGACTGCAATTATTTAGAATTGATACAGATGATTTGGAGTTGGGGACCACATGTAGGGTGTCAAAGTTTGCATATGAGACTAAGATGAGTAGCAGGACAAAGTGTGCGGAGGACTGGGAAACTTTGCAGAGCAACATAGATACATTGAGTGAGTGGGCAATGGTTTGGCAAGTGGAATATTATGTTCATAAATATAAAGTCATACTCTTTGGTTGGAGTAACATTAATAAAAAGATTATTACTTGAATTTTTAAAAAGTTACATTATTTGCTATGCAGAGGCACCTGAACATCCTTCTGCAGGAGGGTTGGTCACCAGGTACAACAATCAGTTCAGAAGGCAAATGGGATTTTGTCCCTCATTGCTGAAGGGATTGTGTTTAAAAGCAGAGGTTATGTTCTAGATATAGTGGGTGCTGGTGAGGCCACACCTGGCGTATTGCATGCAGTTTTTATCTCCTTCCGTGCTCAAGGATGTACTGGCACTAGAGGGGGGTGCAGAGGAGGTTAACTATGTTGATTCCGGAGGTGAGCGGTTTGGTTTAACAGGGACTGAGTAGATTGGGATTATATTCATTGGAATTCAGAAGAATGGAAAGATATAAAATAATGAATGGAATGAATAAAATAGAAGTAGAGAGGATGTTTCCATTGGTAGGTGAAGCTGGGACAAGAAGGCATCACCACAAGGTTAGAGGCAGCAAATTTAGGAGTGAATTGAGAAGGAATGTCTTGACCTCGATGGAGTACATTGCCCAGGGAAGTAGTTGATGCTAGTTCAATGAACGTTTTTAAAGCTAAGTTAGTTTTTTTTAAAAAAGAAATAATTAACTAAGGAATACGGTCAAAACATGAGTAAATGGTTCTGCATCCACAAAATGATCAGCCATGATCTTATCGAATGGTAGAGCAGGCTCGAAGGGCAGGACGGCCTTCTCCTTTTCCAAGATCTTTTGTTCTTATGTTATGCATTCCTTCCTCACTCGTGACTTGGAGGTACTGGTGTTGGATTAGGATGGACAAAATTAAAATTCACAGAATACCAGGTTATAGTCCAACAGGTTTATTTGGAAGCACTACTTTGCTGGTCCTTCATCAGGTGGTTGTGTGATTTTTAACTTTGTCCCTCACGCTTGTAACTGAGAAACAGCAGCAAAACCCACGAAGCAGTGCGCAAGCTCCAGCCAGCAGTTGGTATTGTGGACAATCTCAGAATACAATGGGATATTGATCAGATGGGCCAATGGGCTGAGGAGTGGCAGATAGGATTTAATTTAGACCGATTAGGTTAGGATATCTGGTTATCATCGACAGGTTGGACTGAAGAAGTGATTGATGTCAGCGGCGGACCAATGCATAAGTAGGGGAGGAGCTGGAGGACCTGGCGGGGCAGTTGGTCCTCCGACCAATCAGTGAATGAGGGCGGGACTAGACTATACCACGTGATCATCCTCGCGGTGGGCGCGAATCTTCGGAGTGTGTGCGCGCGGAGTGCTGTCGGTAAAGAAAGAAATAAACAGCAGGAAGCGGGAGGGAAATGGTGTTGGTATGGTCTGAGAGGTTTTACAATCATTTGGTACACATCGGAAAATACAAATTTGAAACTTACAGTCCCGTTTTTGCA
>NC_057717.1:20004407-20014980 GCF_004010195.1 Chiloscyllium plagiosum
TCCCTGAAACATCAACTGTGTATTTCTCCTTCCACAGAAACCAGTGATCAATGCCAAAGCCTTGTTGCCTGTGGTGATGTTTGACTTCCTTGTACTGCTGCAGTTTGTATTGTATAGGTGCTCCCACAACGTGGTTGGGTAGGAGACATTACAGATTATTCACTCAGCGATATTGAAGAGTAGAAGATATCTGTTCAAATCATCATGGTTTTAATTTCACAAAAATATTATTGAGAACTTTTGACATAAGGCCACAGCTGGAGAATATTGTGTCCAGTGACCAAAACCATTGCCAAATAATCAGTTTTTCAAGAATGCCTTAAAGGAAGAAGGTAGATCTTAGAGGGTTAGAGTGGGGATTCCAGACCATGTTCCCTTGGAGTCTATAGAAACAGTCACACAGGTGAACTCAAAAATAAACACATCATTGAGAGTCTGAACTAAAATGAGTTATTGAGATATGAAAGGGTGTGTGGTGCAGGGAGATAGGAATGATTACAGCCAGGAATTAATTCAAAGGTGCGAAAGTAAAATGGGATTCTTTTGATTGATCAGCAAGTTTTTGGACAAGTGAGCACTTCGGCAGTAGAGTTTTCAATTTTCTTGAGATTATCGGGAGGGTGAATGTGGGATGCTGGCCAGGAGTGGGTTTAGATAATGAAATCTAGAGTTAACAAAAGGAATGAATGAGAGTTTCAGCAAATGAGCTGAGACTGTGGTGAGGTTAGGTGATATGACTGAAGTCGAAATAGTGGTCTTGGAGGGGTTTTGTCATCCTCACCTCATTCAGCTGTTTGTCAGTTTGTGAATCAAGTCTGTAACAAGCTCAGGAACTGAGTGCCCAGTTTGGGTTCTGCCAGGGCCATCGCTGAGCAGGTTATTGCTGAGCAGGTGCTTGACAGCACTGTTGATGACACCTTCCATCACTTCACTGCTGAGCGAGTGTTCACTGATGGAGGGGAATTGGCTGAGTTGGATCTGCCCTGTGTTTTTGTGTTGGAACATCCCTGAGCAATGTTCCACAAAGTCAGTAGGTGCCAGTGCTGGAGCAGTACTTGCCTTGGTGGGCAGCAGGTTCTGGAGCACAGCCAACAGTATTATTGCCAGAATATTGGCAGGGCCACTAGCCTTTACACTGCTTATCCATTTCTTGATCTGATTTGAAATGAGTTTTCAACCGAAGTCGATTCATATCTGTGATGTCAGGGACCAATGGAGAAGGCTCATCCACTTGGCATTGCTAGCTGAAAATCGCTGCTAATGCTGTCCTCTTATCTGGTGTATGAATGTGTGAGACCCCTCCATCAGTAAGGGTGAGGATATCTGTGATGCTTCCTCCAGTGGGTTGTTTAATTGTCCATCACTATTCTTGACTATGTGTGGCAGAACTGCAGAACTCAGATCTAATCTATTGGTTATGGGATCACTTAGTTCTATTTGGTGTTGCTTGTGCTGTTTGGCATGCAGGTTTGGTAGCTGCACCAGGTTGGCACCTCATTTTTAGGTATGCCTGGTACTGCTCCTGGCATGCCCTCCTGCATTCACCATTGAACCAGGGTTGATTCCCCTGGCTTGATGTTAATGGTTGAATGGGGGATATCAGGCCATGAGATTTCAGGTTGGGCTGGAGTACAGTTCTGCTGCTGTTGTTGGCCCACAGTGAGGCGGAAGTTGCAGCGTCAAGAGGGCTGATTGTGTGGTTGTATTTGCTAGTGCATTGGTAGATGTAATGTGGTCCATCCAGTTTCATACCTTTGTTGAGACTGTGCAGTGATTAATACAATAAGTGACTTGATGGGCCATTGACGGGTTTCTTTCCCTCAAGGACATTGTCAATGGCAGAAAAACATCCCCAATGGTTCCATGGCAAACAGTCGATTCTTCATTCCAGTTATTTTTTTCTTGACTACACAGCCACCCTCTACCGATTTTTAATTCAAACCTGAACTTCAGTTGTATATTTTAATATTCTTGATAAATGATAAATACGACAGGTTTGTTCACTTATTTTTAGAATCGCTATCACAGGTTTTGTTTATTATTTTGGAAATAAAAAAAATGTCCATTATCCTGTCTCCTCCATCCGCCCCTCCAACAACAAGAGTGAGGAGCACATGGAGTTTCTTTGTCAATAACATTGAGACAATCCGATCAGCTGCCTCTGCTTCTTTCCTCCCTCTCCACTAGCCCACCGAGCCAAACTACCTCAAAAGGGTGCTCCTCATTTTAGATCTAAACTTGCATTTCCTAGAGTCTCTTGTCAAGCCTTATTAGAGGTCATCTTGACCATTTACCCTAGTGTAGCTAAATCATGGACATTCGAAATCTCTCTCTCATCCTCCTGCTTGTCACCGCCCTCCCCGCCTTGCAATTCACAGATATTGTTCCATGATCTGTCTGTCTGTCTTTTCTGGTTATGTCCTTCTCTCCCATTCTGCTAAAACCTAATATTTGACCTCACCATCATTGGAAAAATGCTGCTCCATCTCCACTCTCCCTTTCCTTTCTGAATTCATTGTATTTGGTGTCCCTCCAGGATCTATCTTTGGTCCATCCTGTTTCTCACCTACATACTGCCAGAAGGTAACATCGCCCAAAAGCACTGTGTTAGGTTTCACTTGTATACTGACAATGTCCAGCTCTCCCTCCCCATCATCCGTCTCCATTACTCCACTATTACTCAGTTATCAAACTGCTTACCACGCTTAGATTAGCTGCAATTCACTCCAATGAAACACTGTAATTGTTAAACCCATTGCCTTCAGTTGCTATTCCAAATTCATTTCCCTTACTGCTGTGTCCCTCTCTCTCACTGGGAAGTGTCTGAGGCAGAACTACATTCTTCACAATATTGCTTTCATATCTGACCCCAAGGTGACCTTCTGATCAGACATCTACACAATCACAAACACCAGGAATTCCAATTTCTAAAACGTTGCTTGTCTCCTTCTCACCCCAGCTCTATTGCTACTGAAACCCTAACCTGTGTCGGTGTTGTCTTTAACTTGACAAATCTGAAACAGAACCCTTGATTCCGCGACTGACCCAGAATCTGGTCCAAGACTCACCCGTAATCGGACACATCCTCTCCATATTTACCCTGTCAACTCTCGACAGAATCATGTATGTTTCAAAGAGATCACCTCTCATTCTTCCAAAGTCCAGTGAGTAGTTTCCCAGCTTATTCAGTCTTTGCTTACAGTATAATCACTTCAAAGCAGGGATCATCCCAATGGATCTTCTCTGAAATGCCTCCAATAAACTGCTCTATTTCGTTAACTAAAGCGACCAAATCTGTTCACGTTACTCCAGATGTGGTCTCACTCGCCATTTGTTTAGTTGCCCTAAGGTATATACTCCAAACTCTTATATTGCAAACTCTTTGAAATAAGGGACAGCATTCCATTCCCCTTCCTGATTCCATGTTGTAACTGTGTGCTAGCTTTCTGTGTTTCCTGCTCATTTTCCCCCAGTCCCTTTGTGGTGCATCTTTCTACAGTTTATCCCAAGTTATACTCTATTTTCCACCCACGAGGCACAGTGGCATCACTGTGTAAAAGATCAAGTCAGCATTGTCCTACCCGACCATAGGACTGCTCTCTCATTAGAGAGAGATGTCTGGTAGTGGTTAACCTGAATATTATTACAGCGCAGGCAAGGGGAGAGGTTGAAAAGGAGAGTCCATTAATTGTGGATGGTTATTCTTGATGTGTATTAGCAACACACATGTCACGTGAACAATTAATGTTAAAAAAGCCCCACAAATTCTGCAACTAAAATCCCCCATTCCTTGAACCATCCTGGTAAATCTCCTGTGCCCCCTCTCAGGGACCTTGCCATCCTTCACAATGTGTGGGCGATCTATGGTTCGCACAGACCCAGCTGCTCTGAACCCTGTGGGTGATAGCATAGAGCAACAGTTGCACTAAACCTCATTGTCTGGAAGAGAGTGAGAGACAGAAATCCCGATGGCATTTAAAATCTATTTAGGAACATACTTGCAAGGTCAAGGCTGACAGGTCTATGGGCTCTGTGCTGGAAAATGGGATTAAAATAGTTAGCTGGGAGATTTCTTCACAGCATAAACCCAATGGACCACAAAACCGTTTTCTGTTATGTAGACCACAGACGCATAATATCGGGATATGACAAGCCACAATAGAAACCAGGTCAGAGAAGGTGTTATTAGAATAGATGATACGTGATTGATTCATGTTTAATGGAGGAAAATGTGACAGAGGTTAAGCAGGACATTGTGGAGCTCTGGGTGCAGAATCTGAAATAAAAATGGGTTATCCTGAAGGCTGGAATTAAAGAAAGGCACATCATAGAGATTTGTGAGGGTGGACAAGATTAAAGAGAGAGAGGGTGTTGAGACTGGAGGAGATTAGATATTGGAGGATGTTGCAGAGATTGAAATGTTTTTGGTGCAGAGATAGTGATAGTTCTGAGGCTAGAGAGGAATTATAGAGATAAGCATGAGTTGTTAGCTTTCCCAACACTACCTCTTTACTGATAATGATTGTTTCTCTGTCCTCATCTGCCATTGCCTCCATAGGCTTGCGACAATGAGAGTACACAGACAGTATGTTCCTGTTAAGGCCAAGGCTGGGAGGCGTCGAGAATGCTGCATGACCTGCGAAATTGAGGCTCTGGTGAAGAAAATGAAGGAAGGATATGGCAGGTACAGACCACTGTTTGTGTGAATCCCGAGAGGACTATAAGGGCAGTAGGAGTATGCTCGCGGGAAGCCAGGAGGCAAAAAAGGGGACATGAGATAGCTTTGGGAAATAGGTTTAAGGAGAATCCAAAGAAATTCTACAAATACATTAAAGACAAAAGAATAACTAGGCAGAGAATAGCAACCCTCAAAGATCAACAAGATTGTCTATGGAACAGCAGGAGGTGGGAGAGATTCTGCAAGTATTTCATGTCAGTTTTTACTGAAAGGGGATATGGAAGTTAGAGAAGTTGGAGAAATAAATAGTGATAACTTGGCAAGTGTACATATTACAGAGGAGGAGGTACTGGATTTCTTAAAATGCATAAAGGTGGATAAATTCCTGGAATCTGATCAGGTGTATCCCAGAAATTTGTGGGTAATTAGGGAAGCTTTTGCTGGGCCCCTCGCTGCAATAATTGTATCATCGATCGCCACAGGTGAGGTGCTGGAAGACTGGTGCCATTATTTGAGAAAGGTGGTAAGGAAAAGCCAGGGAACTATAGACCGGTGAACCTGAAGTCAGTGGCAGAGAGGTTGTTGGAAGGGATTGTCAGGGATAGGATTTACACGTCATTGGAAAAGCAAGAAATGATTAGGGAAAGTCAGCATGGCTTTGTGCATTGAAATCATTAACTTGGACTTGAGAAAGACACAAGGTTTCACATAACACACTGGTTAGCAGGTTCAACACCATAGAATTCTGGCGGAACTGGCTGTTTGGGTACGGAATTGGCTGGAAGGTCGAAGAGTCATAGATGGACAGCACAGAAACAGAGACCCGTCGGTCCAATCAGTACATGCTGATCAGATATCCCAACGCAATCTTGTCCCACCTGTCAGCACCCAGCCCATATCCTTCCTAGTCATATACACATGAAGATGCCTTTTAAATGTTGCAATCGTAATGGCCTCCACCACTTCATCTGGCAGCTCATTCCATACACGTACCACCCTCTGTTTGAAAATGTTGCCTCTCAAGTCTCTTTAAAGTCTTTCCCCTCATATAATAAACCTCTGCCCTCTAGTGCTGGGATCCCCCACGCCAGGGAAAAGACTTTGTCTATTTATCCTATCCATGCACCTTATGTTTTTATATACATAGATAAGATCACCTCTCAGCCTCCGATGCTGCAGGGAAAACAGCCCCAGTCTATTCAACCTCTATTCAACCCCCAGCCTAGCTCAAATCCTCCAACCCTGGCAACGTTCTTGTAAATCTTTTCTGAACCCTTTCAAGTTTCACAACATCCTTCCAATAGGAGGGAGACCAGATTTGTACGCAACGTTCCAAAAGTGGCCTAACCAATGTGCTGTACAACCGCAACATGATCTCATAACTCCTGTACTCAATACTTTGTCCGATAAAGGAAAGCATACCAAATGCCGCCTTCGCTATCCTAACCACATGCACTCCAAGGTCTCTTTGTTCAGTAACACTCCTCAGGACCTTACCATTAAGTGTGTAAGTCCTGCTAAGATTTGCTTTCACAAAATGCCACTCCTCAGCCCATTCACCCATCTGATCAAGATTCCATTGTACTCCTGAGGTAATCTTTTTCACTGTCCACTACACCTCCAGTTTTGGTGTCATCTCACTAACTATACCTTCTATGTTCACATCCAAGTCATTGATGTAAATGACGAAAGGTAGTGGATCCAGCAGTGATCCTTGTAACACTCCACTAGTCACAGGCCTCCAGTCTGAAAAGCAACCCTCCATCACCACCCTCTGTCTTCTGCCTTTGAGCCAGTTCTGTATCCAAATGGTGAGTTCTCCCTGTATGCCATGAGCTCTAACCTTGCTGAGCAGTCGGTGTCATAGTGGAGGGTGCTTTTTGGACTGGAAGCCTGTGATGAGCAATATGCTGTCAGGCTGCGTGCTGGGTCCACTGCTTTTTGCCATTTATATAAATGATCTCTATGTGAATATAGGAGCTATGGTTAGTAGGTTTGCAATAGACACCAAAATTGGAGGTGCAATGGACAGCAAAGTTACCTGAGATTACAATGAGACTCGGATCAAATGGGCTGAGGAGTGGCAGATGCAGTTTAATTTAGATATATGTGAGGTTCTGCATTTTGGAAAAGCACATCAGGGTGGGACTTATACACTTAATGGGAAGGTCCTGGAGCGTGTTGCTGAACAAAGACACCTTGGAGTGCAGTTTCATAGTTCCGTGAAAGTGGAATCATAGATAGACAGGGTAGTGAAGAAAGTGTTTGGTGTACTTGCCTTTATTGGTCTGTGCATTGAGTACAGGAGTTGTGACGTCATTTTGCGGCTGTACAGGACATTCATTCAGCCACTTATGGAATTCTGCTTTCAGTCCTGGTCTCCCCGCTATTGGAATGATATTATGAAACTTGAAAGGATTCAGAAAAGATGCAAAGATGTTGCCAGGGTTGAGGGATTGAGCTATAAGGAGAGGCTGAATAGACTGAGGCTGTTTTCACTGGAGAATCGGATGCTGAGAGGTGACCATAGAGGTTGATAAAATCGTTCGGGGCATGGATAGGGGAAACAGCCAGGCTTTTATTGCTGTTTAGGTGAGTCCAAAACTAGAAAGCACAGGTGTGAGGGAAAAGATTGAAAAGGGATATTAGGTGCAAAGTTTCAAGCTGAACGTGGTATGTGTATGGAATGAGCTGCCAGAGAAAGTGTGGAGGCTGGTACAGTTACAACATTTAAAAGGCATCTCATTGGACATGTGATTGGGAAAGGTCTAGAAGGCTATGGGCCAAGTGCTGGCATATGGGACGAGATTAATTTAGGATATCTGGTCGGCATGGACAAGTTGGACTGAAGGGTCTGTTTCTGTACTGTACATCTCTATGGCACTAATAAAATTAAGATAGGTTTCTCTTTTATGGAGAGTTAGCAGAAGGCCAGACAATTCTCCTTGGAGCTGAGAAGGTTAAGCAGTGATTTCGACCAGGAGTTGATTTGTTTCCAGGGTATTTCATTTACAGAGAGACAGAGTGAGAAATTTTTAACGTCACAATTTTTAGTAACTATTTTCAGGTAACTGGAAAATAATGCAGAGAAAAAATGTGAAGATTATTTTACTCACTAAGTTCTGAGCATCTGGAACAGTTTGAAAGAGAGCTGGATGCAGATTCAGTAGTTATTGTCAAAATTTAACAAATGGGAGGTGAGTTAGGATAGACTGGCACCATCTCCAGAGGGAGAGAGTACAGCCCCAATGGGCTGAATAACCCCCAGCCCCTGTGCTCTGTGATACTGACCCATTCACTGTGAATGATGAAGCTCATCACAGAACAGAGCCGTAGAGCTGTACAGCATGAAAATAAACCCTTTCGTTAAACTGGTCCATGCTGACCAGATATTCCAACCTAATCTAGTCCCATTTGCCAACACTTGGCACATATCACTCTACATCCTTCCTATTCATATACCCATCCAGATGCCAAATGGTATAATTGTACCAACATCCTCCACTTCCTGTCAGAAGATTCCATACAGGCACCAAACTCAGTGGGGGACAAACAAATGCCCCTCAGATCCATTTTAAATTATTCCCCTCTCATCTTAAACATATGCCTTCTCATTCTGGACTCCCCCGCCCCAGGAATATGACCTTGTCTATTTATCCTACCCATGCCCCTCATGATTTTATAAACCTCTATGAGGTCACTCCTCAGCCTATGATGCACCTGGGAGGATCCCACCACTCGGGTCACAATGGGGCCTGGCTGATTGACACGGCTTCAGACCAATAGGAGAGTTGGCGTGATCCTCCAGCCAATGGGAGTGAATGAGGGGTGGGTCCAGCAGGCTAACACATGACCATCAGCTTTGCAGGCGCAGTGTCACTGTGAGGGGGGACTGAATGTGAAGGAGTGGGAGAGACTGCAGATACTGGGAGAGAGATGGAGTTAGTGTGGACTGGGAGGGTTGATAAACACTGTTTCCGTCTGCTGGACCTGAATTAGATACTCCGATGAAATTAGAACCAAAAGAACTGCAGATGCTGTAAATCACACACAACAACCAAAAGATACTGGAAAAGCTCAGCAGATCTGGCAGCATCGGTGAAAATAAATCAGTTCGCATTTTCGATCCAGTGACGCTTCCTCAGGAACTGATGTTACTGAGAAAAAATGTCTGTTTTTATGCAGAAGGTAGGGGTTAAGGAGTAAATGATAGGTGGGGATAGAGTCCAAAGAGAGAGATAGGAGCAGTTGGACAAAGGAGTGGATAACGATCTGACGGGGGGAGGGTGAATAGCTGTTTATGGGGACTGGTAGTGGCTAACCATAGGTAATGTGTCATGGCAGGCTACGTAATAACAAGGCCTGGTATGTGGGGTAGGGGGCAAAGACACTAGGACGTGGGAGAGTTCAACACCTAAAATTATTGAATTTGATGTTGAAGCCAGAGGGTTGCAGAGTCCCCATGTGGTGTTGTTCTTCTAGCTTGTGTTAAAGTGTGGCGCTGGAGAAGCACAGCAGGTCAGGCAGCATCCAAGGAGCAGGAGAATTGACGTATTGGGCATGTCAGCACTTCATCAGAAATGTGGGTGGTGGAATACGGCTGAGAGATAAATAGGGAGGGGTGTTTGGGGTTGGGGGAAGGGAACTAGGGAGGCAATAGGTGGTTATAGATGGAGCGTAGTGGAGGATGGAATGGATAATTGGGAAGGAAGATGGCCAGGTGGGACTGTTCAAGAGGCCAGTGCCGAGTTGGAGGGTTGAATCTGAGATAAGGTGGGGGAGGGGAGATGAGGAAACCTTGATGCCGTGTGGTTGAAAGTTCCCAAGGTGGAAGATGAGGTGTTCTTCCTCCAGGTGTCGGGTGGCTCGGATTTGGGGATGGAGGACTTGCATGTCCTTGGCAGCATGGTGGCGGAGGGGGTGGGGGGTAGCCGAAATGGTCGGCCACAGGGCGGTGGGGTTGGTTGGTGCATGTGTCCCAGAAATGTTCCCTGAAATACTCCACAATTTGGCGTCCCGAGGGCAAGGGACACAATAGGTGAGGTGTTTGGGTGGGCAGGGAAATCTCTGTTGGATGTGGGAGGATCCAGTGGTTCCTTGGATGGAGGTGAGGGGAAGGTGTGGGCAAAGGTTTTCCACCTCTTGCAGTGGCAAGCGAAGGTGCCTGGAGTGGAGGGTGGGTTGGTGGGGAGTGTGGATCTAACATGGAAGTCACAGAGGGTATGGTCTCTGTGGAATGCTGAAAGGGGTGGGTAGGCAAATATATCTCAGGTGGTTGGATCTGATGGTGGAAATAGCAGAGGATGATGCGTTGTATCTGGGTGGAAGGTGAGGATGGTGGGATTCCATCTTTGTTGCATTTGAAGGGGTGGGGTTCAAGGGCAGTGGTATGGGAAGTGGGGGAGATACACTGGAGAGTATTGTTGACCACATGTGAGGGGAAATTGCAGTCCTTGAAATAGGAAGCCATTTGGTATGTTCTGAAGTGTTCTTCCAGCTTGCATCAAGTTTCACAGGAACACTGCAGTAAGCATGAGACCGAGATGTTGGACAGGGAACAGTCTTGTGTGTTAACGAGCAGGCAACTGGAAGCTCAGGGTCTTTTTTGCGGCGCAATGTAGAACATCAGCCACCATTTCCACCACCGCCACTGAGATGCTAGAAGGTTCCTGTCTCCTCCATTACATAGAACATAGAACATAGAAGAATACAGCGCAGTACAGGCCCTTTGGCCCTCGATGTTGCGCCGATCCAAGCCCACCTAACCTATACTAACCCACTATCCTCCATATACCTATCCAATGCCCGCTTAAATGCCCATAAAGAGGGAGAGTCCACCACTGCTACTGGCAGGGCATTCCATGAACTTACGACTCGCTGAGTGAAGAACCTAAC
>NC_057717.1:20014998-20017583 GCF_004010195.1 Chiloscyllium plagiosum
GTGCCTCCACATCTTTCCTATAGTATGGCGACCAAAACTGCACACAATATTCCAGATGCGGCCGCACCAGAGTCTTATACAACTGCATCATGACCTCAGGACTCCGGAACTCAATTCCTCTACCAATTAACAGCTTTCCACCTTCCCACTCCTTTATCTTTACAAATGATCCTGTGTCTCTTTGGGCTCTGTCCCCACCTATTATTTACTCTTTAACCCCTATCTCCTGTAGTCCAAAGATCTGTAGGTTAGGTGAATTGGCCCAGCTAAGTTTCCCGTAGTGTTCAGGGATGTGCATTAGTCCAGGAAAATGGAGAGTAATAGAGTAGGAGAATGGGTCTGGGTGGGATAAACTTCGGAGGGTGGGTGTGGAATTGTTGGGCCAAAGGGCCTGTTTCCTGAAGGGATTCTAATTTTCCCAGCTGTCATCGGTTCTGAGAAAAGGTCACTGGACCCATGATGACCCTTGGTGTGTACAGGAGGTGGAAAGGGGAGAGTGGCAGCAGAAACCGGATGAAATGTATCAGTGTAGACTGGGAGGGTTTAGTTACACTCTGTGCCAGTCGTTAGTCTGAATTAGAAACTCTTCGTCCCACGTTTGCAGCAAAGGGGAAGATGGCTTGGGCCTCAGGCAGTGAGAGGTCCTGGGTTATGGCCGCCATCTTTATTTGGGGCAAGGTACCGCAAGGAGCATGCACGTGTCCTCTTCCTGGGTGGGGGAGGGGTGATTTGAAGAGGAGCATTTACACCTCAAACACTTACCAAGAGAAGTGTTTGCCTTCACTATTCATTTTGCACTGACTGAGCTTTGTTTTGTGAATTCATTTTATTGGATATTAGTTGAGAATAATTGAGACTGGGATCTCAATAAATAAGTTTCTACAGTCAGCGGAGTCATCAGGATCTGAATATCATTGGCATTTAACTGTGGAACGAGAAAGGTTTGTCCGTTCTGTCTGTGGGAAAATATCTTCAATATTTTTGTCAAGCCAAAAGCAGAAAGGTGTTCAAGTTCATGGTTGGATCACCCTTGGGGTATGTGTTCAATTCTTGGCCCTGTAGCTGTGGAAGGAGGTATTGGCCTGAGAGAGAGCACAAATTTATCCAAATTACACCTCGTCTTTTTGCAGGGATTGTCAGATTTAGTCTCAATCATCCACTTTATAATGTTAATCTGTAAACTCCCGACTTCCAGTTCTCTGCAAATTTCTCATTTAAATTCCTTGTGGACTCAAATTCCAGCACCATTTCAGGTGGAACATTCCAGATTCTGACAACTGTCTGTTCATTCAGAAACTGCTGAAGTCCATTTTGACTCTGGGGTTACAAAGGGCTGAATTGAAAGATGAGATGCTGATCCTGTGCTCCCATTGAGGTGCATTGGAACAGTACAGGAGGCTGAGGGCAGTATAGGTGTGAGCAGACAATGAAAATGACAGGGCTGCACTGAGTGCTGCTTGGCTCAATGAGAGTGTTTTGCAGTTGGGTGTAAATAGTGAGGTGAGACAGGGAGAAGGTGAAGCTGAAACTCAGTTTTAGTTCAGGCCTTTCAGAAATTCAGTCCCAATGGGAATAGCCAATTTGTCAGTATTTACGTTTTTAAAGTTTGACATATCCGCTTAAGTAAAGATGTTTTTTTGTTATTATACTGGACATGTTTGAAGTGAAGGAAGGTTGCTCACTCATTTAAATTCTCTTAATGGGAGTAACTAGATGAATGTAGAGAGATGTTGTGACAGGAGCCCTCAGACCCGTGGTGTGCTCCTCTTGCACAATGTGGGAAATAAGGGACGCTTCCAGTCTCCCTGACGGCTATGTGTGCAGGAAGGGTTCCCATCTGCAGCTATTGGGAAACTGCTTTTCAGAGCTGGAGCTGAGAGTGGATTCACTGTGGAGCATCTGCAATACTGAGAATGTTATGGACAGCATGTTTAGTGAGTTAGTCACACTGCAGGTGAGGGTTATGCAGGCAGAAAGGGAATGGGTGAACATCAGATCTAGTAAAAGGCTCAGGAAGCGAGTACAGGAGTCCCCCGTTGTTATCCCCTTCTCATACAGCTACTGTATACCGCTTGGGATTCTGTAAGGGCCGGAATGGGTGGGGTGGTTTCTCGGGAAATCAGCAACAGCCAGGTTCATGACACCACAGAGACCTCTGCTGATCACAACAAGAGGACTGAGTGGCAGGGCTATAGTGACAGGGGATTCAATAATCAGGGGTACAGCCAGGCACTTCTGTGCCCACAGACATGAATCCAGGATGGTATGTAATCTCCCTGGTGCCAAGATCCATGATATCATGGAGTGGCTACAGGACATTCTGGGGCTGGAGGGTAAACAGCCCATGGTCGTGCAACACACAGATACCAACGACATCGCTAAACAGAGGGATGAGGGCCTGAAAGCTGGACATAGGGAGAGCAGAGATGCATTAAAATGTAGCTCCTGAAATGTAATAATGTCAGACTTACTCCCAGTGCCATGTGCTGATGAGAAGGTAGATCAGCTGGATGTGTGGCTGGGGAAATGGTGTACCAGAGAAGGGTTTTGATTCTTCAGGCACTGGGACTGTTTCTGGGTTAGGT
>NC_057717.1:20018083-20019310 GCF_004010195.1 Chiloscyllium plagiosum
CAATACAGCGCAGAACAGGCACTTCGATCCTTGATGTTGCGCCAACCTGTGAACTATTCTCAGCTCATCCCCCTACACTATCCTGAAATCACCCATGTGCTTATCTAAAGGATTGTTTAAATCTCACTAATGTGGCTGAGTTAACTAGATTGGTAGGTAGTGGATTCCATGCCCTAACCACTCTGAGTAAAGAACCTGCCTCTGACATCTGTCTTAAATCTATCACCCCTCAATTTGTAGATCAGATGTTCGGGGTAGATTCTTTACTCAGTGAGTCGTGAGTTCATGGAATGCCCTGCCAGTAGCAGTAGTGGACTCTCCTTCATTATGGGCATTTAAACGTGCATTGGATAGGCTTATGGAGGATAGTGGGCTAGTGTAGGTTAGGTGGGCTTGGATCGGCGCAACATCGAGGGCCAAAGGGCCTGTACTGCGCTGTATTCTTCTATGTCCTATGTTCTATGTACCCTATCTAAGCCTCTAATCATCTTGTATGTCTCTATCAAATTCTCTATTAGCCGCCTTCTTGCCAATGAGAACACGTTCAAGTCTCTCAACCTTTCTTCATAAGACCTTCCCTCCAGACCACACAACATCCTGGTAAATATCCTCTGCACCTTTTCCCATGCTTCCACATCCTTCCAGAAATATGGGCATCAGAACTGCGCACAATATTCCAAATATGGCCGCATCAGTGTTTTGTATAGTTGCAGCATGATATTGCGGCTCCAGAACTCAATCCATCTACGAATGAAACCTAACACACTGTTTTCCGCCTTAACAGTATTGTACACCTTGGTGGCAACTTTCAGGCATCTATGTACATGACCTCCAACATCCTTCTGCACATCTACACTACCAAGAATCTTTCCATTGACCCAGTACTCTGCCTTCCTGTTATTCTTCACAATTTAGCTGCATTGAACTCCATTTGCCACCACTCAGCCCAATTCTGCAGTTTATCCAAGTCCCCCTGCAACCTGTAACATTCTTCCACATTGTCCACTACTCCACTGACTTTCGTTTCGTCTGCAAATTTACTAATCCATCCACCTATGCCTGCGTCTAAGACTTTTATAAAAATGACAAACAGCAGTGATCCCAAAACAGATCCTTGTGGCACACCACTAATAACCGCACTGGAGGCTGATTATTTTCCATCATCCACCACTCACTGCCTTCTTTCAGAAAGCTAGTTTCTAATCCAAACTGCTAAATCACACTCAA
>NC_057717.1:20023454-20044028 GCF_004010195.1 Chiloscyllium plagiosum
TTTTTTCCACAATATCTTTGACAGTCAAGAATTCTTTTTTCCAATAAGCGAGTGCATTTTCCTTCAATTTCTGACAGTCAAATTCTGCACCATTTTCATTCCCTGTAATTCATATTGCACTCCCTGAAACATCAACTGTGTATTTCTACTTCCATAGAAACCAGTGATCAATGCCAAAGCCTTGTTGCCTGTGGAGCGGGTGATGTCTGACTTCCTCGTACTGCTGCAGTTTGTATGGTGAAGGTGCTCCCACAACGTGGTTGGGTAAGAGACATTAAAGATTATTCGCTCAGCGATATTGAAGAGTTGAAGGTATCTGTACAAATCATCATGGTTTTAATTTCACAAAAGTATTATTGAGAACTTTTGACATAAGGCTACAGATGGAGAATATTGTGTCCAGTCACCGAAACCATTGCCAAATAAGCAGTTTTTCAAGAATGCCTTAAAGGAAGAAAGTAGATCTTAGAGGATTAGAGTGGGGATTCCAGACAATGTTCCCTTGGAGTCTATAGAAACAGTCACACAGGTGAACTCAAAAATAAGCACATCATTGAGAGTCTGAACTAAAATGAGTCATTGAGATATGAAAGGGTGTGTGGTGCAGGGAGATAGGAATGCTTACAGCCAGGAATTAATTCAAAGGTGCGAAAGTAAATTGTTGCTGCTTATAAATGGGAGTCTTTTGATCGATCAGCAAGTTTTGGGACAAGTGAGCACTTCGGCAGTAGAGTTTTCAATATTCTTGAGATTATCGGGAGGGTTAATGTGGGATGCTGGCCAGGAGTGGGTTTAGATAATGAAATCTAGACTTAACAAAAGGAATGAATGAGAGTTTCAGCAAATGAGCTGAGACTGTGGTGAGGTTATCACTGAAGTCGAAATAGTCTTGGAATGGGTCTTGGAGTGGGTCTGGCATCCTCACCTCATTCAACTGTTTGTCAGTTTGTGAATCAAGTCTGTAACAAGCTCAGAAACTGAGTGGCCCTGGCAGAACCCAAACTGGGCATCGCTGAGCAGGTTATTGCTGAGCAGGTGCTTGACAGCACTGTTGATGACACCTTCCATCACTTCACTGCTGAGCGAGTGTGGACTGATGGAGGGGAATTGGCTGAGTTGGTTTTGCCCTGTGTTTTTGAGTTGGAACATCCCTGAGCAATGTTCCACAAAGTCAGTAGGTGCCAGTGCTGGAGCAGTACTTGCCTTGGTGGGCAGCAGGTTCTGGAGCACAGCCAACAGTATTATTGCCTGAATATTGGCAGGGCCCATAACTTTACACTGCTTATCCATTTCTTGATCTGATTTGAAATGAGTTTTCAACCAAGTCGATTCATAACTGTGATGTCAGGGACCAATGGAGAAAGCTCATTCACTTGGCATTGCTAGCTGAAAATCGCTGCTCGTGCTGTCCTCTTATCTGTTGTATGAATGTGTGAGACCCCTCCATCAGTAAGGGTGGGGATATCTGTGATGCTTTCTCCAGTGAGTTGTTTAATTGTCCATCACTATTCTTGACTAGGTGTGGCAGAACTGCAGAACTCAGATCTAATCTATTGGTTATGGGATTACTTAGTTCTATTTGGTGTTGCTTGTGCTGTTTGGCCATGCAGGTTTGGTAGCTGCACCAGGTTGGCACCTCATTTTTAGATATGCCTGGCACTGCTCCTGGTATGCTCTCCTGCATTCACCATTGAACCAGGGTTGATTCCCCTGGCTTGATGTTAATGGTTGAATGTGGGATATCAGGCCGTGAGATTTCAGGTTGGGCTGGAGTACAGTTCTGCTGCTGTTGTTGGCCCACAGTGAGGCAGAAGTTGCAGAGTCAAGAGGGCTGATTGTGTGGTTGTATTTGCTAGTGCAATTGGTAGATGTAATGTGGTCCATCCAGTTTCATACCTTTGTTGAGACTGTGCAGTGATTAATACAATGAGTGATTTGATGGGCCATTGACGGGTTTCTTTAACTCAAGGACATTGTCAATGGCAGAAAAACATCCCCAATGATTCCATGGCAAACAGTAGATTCTTCATTCCAGTTATTTTTTTCTTGACTACAGAGCCACCCTCTACCGTTTTGGGATTCAAACCTGAACTTCAGTTGTATATTTTAATATTCTTGATAAATGATAAATACGACAGGTTTATTCACTTATTTTTAGAATCGCTATCACAGGTTTTGTTTATTGTTTTGGAAATAAAAAAAAATGTCCATTATCCTGTCTCCTCCATCCGCCCCTCCAACAACAAGAGTGAGGAGCACATGGAGTTTCTCTGTCAATAACATTGAGACAATCCTATCAGCTACCTCTGCTTCTTTCCTCCCTCTCCACTTGGCCACCGAGCCAAACTGCCTCACAAGGGTGCTCCTCATTTTAGATCTAAACTTGCATTTCCTAGAGTCTCTTGTCAAGCCTTATTAGAGGTCATCTTGACCATTTACCCTAGTGTAGCTAAATCATGGACATTCAAAATCGCTGTCTCATCCTCCTGCTTGTCACTGCTCCCCCCTCCCCACCCGCCACCCCCTCCCCCCGCCCCTCACCTTGCCAATTCACAGATATTGTTCCATGATCTGTCTGTCTGCCTTTTATGGTTATGTCCTTCTCTCCCATTCTGCTAAAACCTAATATTTAACCTCACCATCATTGGAAAATCCTGCTCCATCTCCACTCTCCCTTTCCTTTCTGAATTCATTGTATTTGGTGTCCCTCCAGGATCTATCCTTGGTCTGTCCTGTTTCTCACCTACATACTGCCAGGAGGTAAAATCGCCCAAAAGCACTGTGTTAGGTTTCACATGTACACTGACAATGTCCAGCTCTCCCTCCCCATCATCCCTCTCCATTACTCCACTCTTACTCAGTTATCAAACTGCTTACCACGCATCGATTAGCTGCAATTCACTCCAATGAAACACTATAACTGTTAAACCCATTGCCTTCAGTTGCTATTCCAAATTCATTTCCCTTACTGCTGTGTCCCTCCCTCTCACTGGGAAGTGTCTGAGGCAGAACTACATTCTTCACAATATTGCTTTCATATCTGACCCCAAGGTGACATCTGATCAGACATCTACACAATCACAAACACCAGGAATTCCAATTTCTAAAATTTTGCTTGTCTCCTTCTCATCCCAGCTCCATTGCTACTGAAACCCTAACCTGTGTCGGTGTTGTCTTTAACTTGACAAATCTGAAACAGAACCCTTGATTCCGCGACTGACCCAGAATCTGGTTCAAGACTCACCCCTAATGGGACACATCCTCTCCATATTTACCCTGTCAACTCTCGACAGAATCCTGTATGTTTCAAAGAGATCACCTCTCATTCTTCCAAAGTCCAGTGAGTAGATTACCAGCTTATTCAGCCTTTGCTTACAGGATAATACCTTACAGGGATCATCCCAATGGATCTTTTCTGAAATGCCTCCAATAAACTGCTCTATTTTGTTAACTAAAGCGACCAAATCTGTTCACGTTACTCCAGATGTGATCTCACTCGCCATTTGTTTAGTTGCCCTAAGGTATATACTGCAAACTCTTATATTGCAAACTCTTTGAAATAAGGGACAGCATTCCATTCCCCATCCTGATTCCATGTTGTAACTGTGTGCTAGCCTTCTGTGTTTCCTGCTCATTTTCCCCCAGTCCCTTTGTGGTGCAGCTTTCTACAGTTTATCCTAAGTTATACCCTATTTTCCAACTTGTTGCCCACTTTTCCTTTTGAATATCTCTCTGTAAACTGTTTATAATTCTTTTGGAACTTTCCTGTTATGCCTTTTCTAGGAGATTTCCCTCCTCATTATTCGAAACATGTACTGTGAGCACTGGGCAGTGGGAAGCACGCGCAGTTGCTATCTTTCAGGGATACTCTGTTTCATGACTGGGAGGAGCTTGCTGCCCATTGGTCAGAATGGAGATATCTTGCCCATCAAGCTGCATGAGCCTTTCCCACCCCATGTCTTATTGAGGAGGCACAGCGGCAGAACGGAAGGAAAGAAAAGGAAGCAAATCCTGCTCTCCATATCTCACTGAATCTTGGGACATTCTGTCCCATGTTCAGTCACATGAAGTCCCAAGGTGGAAACTCGTAGAAACCCACATAGATTTGCCCTTGAAGTGACTGCTAACCTCCACCAGGGGTAATGTGTACAGTCATCCTGGGCCAGGAGGAGGGTATTGTATGAGTTTCAAACTTGAACTGACAGTGACGGATTTTATAAACTTGTATTACAGGCAGATATTCAGATGGTAATCTCAGTCATTGTAACGCCAAACTCTGACAGAATTACTCCATTCATCAGGACCTGGATATTCATATTGTGTGAGAGTATTGCTGAATAAAAGTTCTCCTTTGAATCAAACCACCCTCTCAATATATCTTCCCAAATCTTCAACATGTGTCCTTTAATCCTTGTATAATGAGCTGAATCTTCAACATGTGTCCTTTAATCCTTGTATAATGAGCTGATGGGTGTAAGGTTTATTATTATAACGTGTAACTTTTGTAAACCGCTTTGTCACAGCTCCCCAAATTTCCTTTGCTACAAGGAGAACAATCTCAGTTTTTCCAAACCCCTGATTCCCCAATGTCTGTTTGCTCTCTATAAGGTACACATCAGGGTTGTGTTGGAACATTATCCACTTGCCTGCATCAGTGCACCCCCCCCCCCCCCCCCCCCCCCCCCCCAACAGTATTAAAGAAAGTGAAAATCCTCCAGGATAAAGCACTGTACCTGAATGGTTTCCCATCCACCACCTTCAGCATTCCCTCTCCCCACCCACGAGGCACAGTGGCATCACTGTGTAAAAGATCAAGTCAGCATTGTCCTACCCGACCATAGGACTGCTCTCTCATTAGAGAGAGAGATGTCTGGTAGTGGTTAACCTGAATATTACCACAGCGCAGGCAAGGGGAGAGGTTGAAAAGGAGAGTCCATTAAATGTGGATGATTATTCTTGACATGTATTAGCAACACACATGTCACGTGAACACTTAATGTTAAAAAAGCCCCACAAATTCTGCAACTAAAATCCCCCATTCCTTGAACCATCCTGGTAAATCTCCTGTGCCCCCTCTCAGGGACCCTGCCATCCTTCACTATGTGTGGGCAATCTGTGGTTCACACAGACCCAGCTGCTCTGAACCCTGTGTGTGATAGCATAGAGCAACACTTGCACTAAACCTCACTGTCTGGAAGAGAGTGAGAGACAGAAATCCCGATGGCATTTAAAATTTATTTAGGAACATACTTGCAAGGCCAAGGCTGACAGGTCTATGGGCTCTGTGCTGGAAAATGGGATTAAAATAGTTAGCTGGGAGATTTCTTTACAGTATAAACCCAATGGACCACAAAACTGTTTTCTGTTATGTAGACCACAGACGCATAATATAGGAATATGACAAGCCATAATAGAAACCCGGTCAGAGAAGGTGATATTAGAATAGATGATGCGTGATTGATTAATGTTTTTTGGAGGAAAATGTGACAGAGGTTAAGCGGGACATTGTGGAGCTCTGGGTGCAGGAATATGAAATAAAAATGGGTTATCCTGAAGGCTGGAATTAAACAAAGGCACATCATAGAGATTTGTGAGGGTGGACAAGAGAGGGTGTTGAGACTGGAGGAGATTAGAGATTGGAGGATGTTGCAGAGATTGAAATGTTTTTGGTGCAAAGATAGCGATAGTTCTGAGGCTAAAGAGGAATTATAGAGATAAGCATGAGTTGTTAGCTTTCCCAACACTACCTCTTTACTGATAATGATTGTTTCCCTGTCCTCATCTGCCATTGCCTCCATAGGTCTGCGACAATGAGAGTACACAGACAGTATGTTCCTGTTAAGGCCAAGGCTGGGAGGCGTCGAGAATGCTGCATGACCTGCGAAATTGAGGCTCTGGTCAAGAAAATGAAAGCAGGATATGGCAGGTACAGACCACTGTTTGTGTGAATCCCTCGAGGGCAGTAGGAGTATGCTCGCGGGAAACCAGGAGGCAAAAAAGGGAACATGAGATAGCTTTGGGAAATAGGTTTAAGGAGAATCGAAAGAGATTCTACAAATACACTAAAGACAAAAGAATAACTAGGCAGAGAATAGCGACCCTCAAAGTTCAACAAGATTGTCTATGGAACAACAGGAGGTGGGAGAGATTCTGTAAGTATTTCATGTCAGTTTTTACTGAAAGGGGATATTGAAGTTAAAGAAGTTGGAGAAATAAATAGTGATAACTTGGCAAGTGTACATATTACAGAGGAGGAGGTACTGGATGTCTTAAAATGCATAAAGGTGGATAAATCCCTGGAATCTGATCAGATGTATCCCAGAACTTTGTGGGTAATTAGGGAAGCTTTTGCTGGGCCTCTCGCTGCGATATTTGTATCATCGATCGCCACAGGTGAAGTGCTGGAAGACTGGTGCCATTATTTGAGAAAGTTGGTAAGGAAAAGCCAGGGAACTATAGACCGGTGAGCCTGTCAGTAGCAGAGAAGTTGTTGGAAGGGATTCTCAGGGACAGGATTTACATGTCATTGGAAAAGCAAGAAATGATTAGGGAGAGTCAGCATGGCTTTGTGCATTGAAATCATTAACTTGGACTTGAGAAAGACACAAGGTTTCACATAACACACTGGTTAGCAGGTTAAACACCATAGAATTCTGGCGGAACTGGCTGTTTGGATACGGAATTGGCTGGAAGGTCAACGAGTCATAGATGGACAGCACAGAAACAGAGACCTGTCGGTCCAACCAGTATATGCTGATCAGATATCCCAACGCAAACTCGTCCCACCTGTCAGCACCCGGCCCATATCCTTCCTATTCATATACACATGAAGATGCCTTTTAAATGTTGCAATCGTAATGGCCTCCACCACTTCCTCTGGCAGCTCATTCCATACACGTACCACCCTCTGTATGAAAACGTTGCCTCTCAATTCTCTTTAAAGTCTTTCCCCTCATATCATAAACCTATACCCTCTAGTGCTGCGTTCCCCCACGCCAGGGAAAAGACTTTGTCTATTTATCCTATCCATGCACCTCATGTTTTTATATACATCGATAAGATCTCAGGTCAGCCTCCGACGCTGCAGGGGAAACAGCCCCAGTCTATTCAACCTCTATTCAACCCCCAGCCTAGCTCCAATCCTCCAACCCTGGCAACGTTCTTGGAAATCTTTTCTGAACCCTTTCAAGTTTCACAACATCCTTCCAATAAGAGGGAGACCAGATTGGTATGCAACGTTCCAAAAGTGGCCTAACCAATGTCCTGTACAGCCGCAACATGATCTCATAACTCCTGTACTCAATCCTTTGTCCAATAAAGGAAAGAATACCAAATGCCGCCTTCGCTATCCTAACCACCTGCACTCCAAGGTCTCTTTGTTCAGTAACACTCCTCAGGACCTTATCATTAAGTGTGTAAGTCCTGCTAAGATTTGCTCTCCCAAAATGCCACTCCTCAGCCCATTCACCCATTTGATCAAGATCCCATTTTACTCTGAGGTAATCTTTTTCACTGTCCACGACACCTCCAGTTTTGGTGTCATCTCACTAACTATACCTCCTATGTTCACATCCAAGTCATTGATGTAAATGACAAAAGGTAGTGGATCCAGCAGTGATCCTTGTAACACTCCACTAGTCACAGGCCTCCAGTCTGAAAAGTAACACTCCATCACCACCCTCTGTCTTCTGCCTTTGAGCCAGTTCTGTATCCAAATGGTTAGTTCTCCCTGTATGACATGAGCTCTAACCTTGCTGAGCAGTCAGTGTCATAGTGGAGGGTGCTTTTTGGACTGGAAGCCCGTGATGAGCAATATGCTGTCAGGCTGGGTGCTGGGTCCACTGCTTTTTGACATTTATATAAATGATTTCTATGTGAATATAGGAGCTATGGTTAGTAGGTTTACAATAGACACCAAAATTGGAGGTGCAATGGCCAGCAAAGTTACGTGAGAGTACAATGAGTCTCCGATAAAATGGGCTGAGGATTGGCAGATGCAGTTTAATTTAGATATATGTGAGGTTCTGCATTTTGCAAAAGCAAATCAGGGTGGGACTTATATACTTAATGGGAAGGTCCTGCGGAGTGTTGCTGAACAAAGACACCTTGGAGTGCAGTTTCATAGTTCCTTGAAAGTGGAATCATAGATAGACAGGGTAGTGAAGAAAGTGTTTGGTGTACTTGCCTTTATTGGTCTGTGCATTGAGTACAGGGGTTGTGACGTCATTTTGCGGCTGTACAGGATATTCATTCGGCCACTTCTGGAATTCTGCTTTCAGTCCTGGTCTCCGCGCTATTGGAATGATATTATGAAACTTGAAAGGATTCAGAAAAGATGCAAAGATGTTTCCAGGGTTGAGGGATTGAGCTATAAGGAGAGGCTGAATAGACTGAGGCTGTTTTCACTGGAGAATCGGATGCTGAGAGGTGACCATAGAGGTTGATAAAATCGTTAGGGGCATGGATAGGGGAAACAGCCAGGGTCTTATTCCTGTTTAGGTGAGTCCAAAACTAGAAAGCACAGGCGTGAGGGAAAAGATTGAAAAGGGATATTAGGGGCAAAGTTTCAAGCTGAACGTGGTATGTGTATGGAATGAGCTGCCAGATAAAGTGTGGAGGCTGGTACAGGTACAACATTTAAAAGGCATCTCATTGGATATGTGATTGGGAAAGGTTTAGAAGGCTATGGGCCAAGTGCTGGCATATGGGACGAGATTAATTTGGGATATCTGGTCGGCATGGACAAGTTGGACTGAAGGGTCTGTTTATGTGCTGTATATCTCTATGGCACTAATAAATTAAAATTAAGATAGGTTTCTCTTTTATGGAGAGTTAGCAGAAGGTCAGACAATTCTCCTTGGAGCTGAGAAGGTTAAGCAGTGATTTCGACCAGGAGTTGATTTGTTTCCAGGGTATTTCATTTACAGAGAGACAGAGTGAGAAATTTTTAACGTCACAATTTTTAGTAACTACTTTCAGATAACTGGCAAATAATGCAAAGAAAAATGTGAAGATTATTTCACTCACTAAGTTCTGAGCATCTGGAACAGTTTGAAAGACAGCTGGATGCAATTCAGTAGTTATTGTCAAAACAAATTTGAAATTTAACATTTTTAAGGAAGGATTTGGAGGGCTATGTCCAAATGGGAGGTGAGTTGGAACTGACTGGCACCATCTCCGGAGAGAGAGAGAGAGTACCGACCCAATGGGCGGAATATCCCCCAGCACCTGTGCTCTGTGATACTGACCCATTCACTGTGAATGATGAAGCTCATCACAGGGCAGAGCAACTTTTTTAAGGAAGGATTTGGAGGGCTATGTCAAAATGGAAGGTGAGTTGGGACTGACTGGCACCATCTCCAGAGGGAGAGTGTACAGCCCCAATGGGCTGAATAAACCCCAGCCCCTGTGCTCTATGATACTGACCCATTCACTGTGAATGATGAAGCTCATCACAGAGCAGAGCCGTAGAGCTGTACAGTATGAGAATAAACCCTTTGGTTAAACTGGTCCATGCTGACCAGATATTCCAACCTAATCTAGTCCCATTTGCCAACACTTAGCACATATCACTCTACACCCATCCTATTCATATACCCATCCAGATGCCAAATGGTATAATTGTACCAACATCCTCCACTTCCTGACAGAAGATTCCATACACGCACCAACCTCAATGGGGAAAAAAAATTGCCCCTCTGATCCATTTTAAATTCATCCCCTCTCATCTTAAACATATGCCCTCTCATTCTGGACTCCCCCACCCCAGGGAAATGACCTTGTCTATTTATCCTACCCATGCCCCTCATGATTTTAAAAATCTCTGAGGTCACCCCTCAGCCTCTGATGCACCTGGGAGGATCCCACCACTCAGGTCACAATGGGGCCTGGCTGATTGACACGGCTTCAGACCAATAGGAGAGTTGGCGTGATCCTCCAGCCAATGGGAGTGAATGAGGGGTGGGTCCTGCAGGCCAACACATGACCATCAGCTTTGCAGGCGCAGTGTCACTGTGAGGGGGGACTGAATGTGAAGGAGTGGGTGAGACTGCAGAGACTGGGAGAGAGATGGAGTTAGTGTGAACTGGGAGGGTTGATAAACAATGTTTCAGTCTGCTGGACCTGAATTAGATACTCTGAGTAAATTAGAACCAAAAGAACTGCAGATGCTGTAAATCACACACAAGAACCAGAAGGTACTGGAAAAGCTCAGCAGATCTGGCAGCATCTGTGAAAAGAAATCAGTTCGCATTTTCGATCCAGTGACGCTTCCTCAGGAACTGATGTTACTGAGAAAAAAATATCTGTTTTTATGCAGAAGGTAGGGGTTAAGGAGTAAATGATAGGTGGGGATAGAGTCCAAAGAGAGAGTAAATGATAGGTGGGGATAGAGTCCAAAGAGAGAGATAGGAGCAGTTGGACAAAGAGGTGGATAACGATCTATCAGAAATGTGGGTGGTGGAATACGGCTGAGAGATAAATAGGGAGGGGTGTTTGGGGTTGGGGGAAGGGAGCTAGGGAGGCAATAGGTGGTTATAGATGGAGGGTAGTGGTGAGAGGGTGGAATGGATAATTGGGAAGGAAGATGGCCAGGTGGGACTGTTCAAGAGGCCAGTGCCGAGTTGGAGGGTTGAATCTGAGATAAGGTGGGGGAGGGGAGATGAGGAAACCTTGATGCCATGTGGTTGAAATTTCCCAAGGTGGAAGATGAGGTGTTCTTCCTCCAGGTGTCGGGTGGTTCGGATTTGGGGATGGAGGACTTGCATGTCCTTGGCAGCGTGGTGACGGAGGGGGGTGGGGGTAGCCGAAATGGTCGGCCACAGGGCGGTGGTGTTGGTTGGTACATGTGTCCCAGAAATGTTCCCTGAAATACTCCACAATTTGGCGTCCCGAGAGCAAGGGACACAATAGGTGAGGTGTTTGGGTGGGCAGGGAAATCTCTGCTGGATGTGGGAGGATCCAGTGGTTCCTTGGATGGAGGTGAGGGGAAGGTGTGGGCAAAGGTTTTCCACCTCTTGCAGCGGCAAGCGAAGGTGCCTGGAGTGGAGGGTGGGTTGGTGGGGAGTGTGGATCTAACATGGAAGTCACAGAGGGTGTGGTATCTGTGGAATGCTGAAAGGGGTGGGGAGGGAAATATATCTCAGGTGGTTGGATCTGATGGTGGAAATAGCAGAGGATGATGCGTTGTATCTGGGTGGAAGGTGAGGATGGTGGGATTCCATCTTGCATTTGAAGGGGTGGGGTTCAAGGGCAGTGGTTTGGGAAGTGAAGGAGATATACTGGAGAGTATTGTTGACCACATGTGAGGGGAAATTGCAGTCCTTGAAATAGGAAGCCATTTGGTTTGTTCTGAAGTGTTCTTCCAGTTTGCATAAAACTTCACTGGAACACCGCAGTAAGCATGAGACAGCGATGTTGGACAGGGAACAGTCTTGTGTGTTAAAGTGCAGGCGACTGGAAGCTCAAGGTCTTTTTTGCAGGCACAATGTAGATCATCAGACCCCATTTCCACCACCGCCACTGAGATGCTAGAAGGTTCCTGTCTCCTCCATTAACAGCTTTCCACCTTCCCACTCCTTTATCTTTCCAAATAATCCTGTGTCGCTTTGGGCTTTGTCCCCACCTATTATTTACTCTTTAACCCCTATCTCCTGTAGTCCAAAGATCTGTAGGTTAGGTGAATTGGCCCAGCTAAGTTTCCCGTAGTGTTCAGTGATGTGCATTAGTCCGGGGAAATGGAGAGTAATCGAGTAGGAGGATGGGTCTGGGTGGGATAAACTTCGGAGGGTGGGTGTGGAATTGTTGGGCCAAAGGGCCTGTTTCCTGATGGGATTCTATATTTTCCCAGCTGTCATCGGTTCTGAGGAAGGGTCACTGGATCCATGATGACCCTTGGTGTGTGCAGGAGGCGGAAAGGGGAGAGTGGCAGCAGAAACCGGATGAAATATATCGGTGTAGACTGGGAGGGTTTAGTTACACTCTGTGCCAGTCATTAGTCTGAATTAGAAACTCTTGGTCCCACGTTTGCAGCAAAGGGGAAGATGGCTTGTGCCTCAGGCAGTGAGAGGTCCTGAGTTATGGCCGTCATCTTTATTTGGGGCAAGGTACCGCAAGGAGCATGCACGTGTCCTCTTCCTGGGTGGGGGAGGGGTGATTTGAAGAGGAACATTTACACATCAAACACATACCAAGAGAAGTGTTTGCCTTCACTATTCATCTTACACTGATTGAGCTTTGTTTTGTGAATTCATTTTATAGGATATTAATTGAGAATAATTGAGACTGGGATCTCAATAAACAATTTTCTACAGTCAGCGGAGTCATCAGGATCTGAATATCATTGGCATTTAACTGTGGAACGAGAAAGGTTTGTCTGTTCTGTCTGGGAAAATATCTTCAATATTTTTGTCAAGCCAAAAGCAGAAAGATGTTCAAATTCATGGTTGGATCACCCTTGGGGTATGTGTTCAATTCTTGGCCCTGCAGCTGTGGAAGGAGGTATTGGCCTGAGAGAGAGCACAGATTTATCCAAATTACACCTCGTCTTTTTGCAGGAACTGTCAGATTTAGTCTCAATCATCCACTCTATAATGTTAATCTGTAAACTCCCTACTTACAGTTCACTGCAAATTTCTCATTGATATTCCTTGTGGACTCAAATTCCAGCACCATTTCAGGTGGAACATTCCAGATTCTGACAACTGTCTGTTCATTCAGAAACTGCTGAAGTCCATTTTGACTCTGGGGTTACAAAGGGCTGAATTGAAAGATGAGATGCTGGTCCTGAGCTCCCATTGAGGTGCATTTGAACAGTACAGGAGGCTGAGGGCAGTATAGGTGTGAGCAGACCTATGAAAATGACAGGGCTGCACTGAGAGTGCTGCTTGGCTCAATGAGAGTGTTTTGCAGTTGGGTGTAAATAGTGAGGTGAGACAGGAAGAAGCTGAAGCTGAAACTCAGTTTTAGTTCAGGCCTTTCAGAAATTCACAGTCTCAATGGGAATAGCCAATTTGTCAGTGATACCTGCGGAGTACTTAACATTTTAAAGTATGACATATCAGCTTAAGTAAAGATTTTTTTTGTTATTATAATGGGCATGTTTGAAGTGAAGGAAGGTTGCTCACTCATTTAAATTCTCTTAATGGGAGTAACTAGATGAATGTAGAGAGACGTGACAGGAGCCCTCAGACCCGTGGTGTGCTCCTCTTGCACAATGTGGGAAATAAGGGACGCTTCCAGTCTCCCTGACGGCTATATGTGCAGGAAAGGTTCCCATCTGCAGCTATTGGGAAACTGCTTTTCAGAGCTGGAGCTGAGTGGACTCACTGTGGAGCATCTGCAATACTGAGAATGTTATGGACAGCACGTTTATTGAGTTAGTCACACTGCAGGTTAGGGTTACGCAGGCGGAAAGGGAATGGGTGAACATCAGATCTAGTAAAAGGCTCAGGAAGCGAGTACAGGAGTCCCCCGTTGTTATCCCCTTCTCATACAGATACTGTATACCGCTTGGGATTCTATAAGGGTGGGAATGGGTGGGGTGGCTTCTCCGGAATTCAGCAACAGCCAGTTTCATGACACCACAGAGAGCTCTGCTGATCAGAACAAGAGGACTGAGAGTGGCAGGGCTATAGTGACAGGGGATTCAATACTCAGGGGTACAACCAGGCACTTCTGTGCCCACAGACATGAATCCCCCTGGTGCCAAGATCCATGATATCATGGAGTGGCTGCAGGACATTCTGGAACTGGAGGGTAAACAGCCCGTGGCCGTGCAACACACAGATACCAACGACATCGCAAAACAGAGGGATGAGGGCCTGAAAGTTGGACATAGGGAGAGCAGAGATGCATTAAAATGTAGCTCCTGAAATGTAATAATGTCAGACTTACTCCCAGTGCCATGTGCTAATGAGAGCAGGAATGAGAAGGTAGATCAGCTGGATGTGTGGCTGGGGAAATGGTGTACCAGAGAAGGGTTTTGATTCTTCAGGCACTGAGACTGTTTCTGGGTTAGGTGGGACCTATACCAGCCTGACCGGTTACCCCTGGGCAGAGCTGAGACAAATCTGGTGGGGGCTTTTGCCAGTTCTATTGGTGAATTTGTAACTAGTCTGACAGGGGGATGGGAACTAAAGTGTAGGCTTAGATGGGTCAGGTTCAGGACAGGGAATGGGAGAAAGAATATTAGTGATGTAGTTAGCGGCTCAGAAAGCCAAAGGAAAGGAGGATTAAACGAAGATTGAGTCCCTCTTCAGCCATCAGTCCTGACATCCCAGGAATGTGAGTCAACAAAATATGGAGCTGTATACATGTCTATGACTCTGTGCTTCAGCAAAATGGTGGAAATCTGCAATAAAAACAAAAAGCGCTGGAGATCCTCAGCAAGTCTGGCAGCATCTGAAATGGTGACAGATACAGGAAACATTGCAGCCTTGAAGAAGTGTTTAGATGATCACACCAAGCACTACAATATCGGTTACACGCTGAGTGCCAGAACGTGGGACTAGCATAAATAGGTGCTTGATGACCAGCATGAATACGATGGGGCTGGAAAGTTGACGTTTCGGGTCAGGGCTATTTATCAAGATGACAAAGGGTCCCGACCCAAAACATCAACCTTCCTGCTCCTCTGATGCTGCCTGACCTGCTGCACCTCCCCAGGTCCACATTGTACAGACTCTGACTTCCAGCATCTGCAGTCCTTAACTATCTTCACATCCCTGGACTCATCTGGTGATCCTCCTTTACACTCTCTCAATAACCAGGAGAGCCTTCCTTGGAAAAGGGGAACAAAGGTGTAGAGTAGTCCAGGTGTGGTCTCACCAAGGCCCTTCCAGAAAGGGATCCCTGCCCCCATCTTCTCCATATTGGTCATCAAGCACACATGCCTGGAGTGATCATCTAAACACTTCTTCAAGGCTGCAATGTTTCCTGCATCTGTCACCATTTCAGATGCTGCCAGACCTGCTGAGGATCTCCAGCACTTTGTTTTCTCTGCTGTAGAGTATTGAAAGGGGGGATTTGCAGTTGAGAAATTCAAATTGAACTTCATGTTCAGATGTGATAATTACTCGATCCGTGCTGATCTGAATATCATTGGCCTTTTCATCTGGATGGAAAGGTGTGCATTCTGTCCATGGACGAATATTTCAAATGTCAGTGTGACTGGAAAAAAGTACTGAGACAGCGAAGTCCATGTGAGCGTGGTAACTGTGGAGAGTGATTTCATTGGTTTTTGAAAGTCTAAAAAATCATGGCACATTTCCCTGAACAGATAAGCCACAGATTGGTTTTGTATGAGGACCATTAACCATGAAACCAGAAAGACAAAAGGATTTCTGCATCATTGAAAAAGCTCTGAAAATGGGATTGTTGTAACGGAGTGAATTATAGATCATTGATTGTAATCCATTGGCGTTGTCATGTCGGTTCCAGTGCCTTGGGGAAACACGGGAAATGTGATGAATGCAGTGAAGGTTTCAGTTATTAAACTGGAAAGGTGCAGAAGAAATTTACAAGGATGATGCCAGGTCTCAGGGGTCTGAGTTACAGGGAGAGGTTGGACAAGCGAGGACTTTTATGTTTAGAGCAGAGGAAACTGCGGGGGAATATTTTATAGAAGTGTATAAGACCATGAGAGGCATGGGTAAGGTGAATGCACTCGATTTTTTCCCCAGGGACTCAAGGATTGGAGGGCATCAGGTTAATGTTAGAGGAGAAAGAATACATGGGAACCTGAGGGGCAACTGTTGTACACAAAGGTGGTATGTATATGGAATGAGCTGCCAGTGGAAGTGGTTGAGGTGGGTATATTAACAACAAGTAAAAGACATTTGGACAAATACATGGATAGGAAAGTTTCAGAAGCAGATGGGCCAAGTGCAGGGAAATGGGGTTAGCGTGGATGGACATTCTGATTGGCATGGGCCAAAGGGCCAGTCTCTGCTGCAGGACGCTATAACTCTAAGTGCATTTGCTATTTCTCCCCCTAACTCTGTTGGTATCATGGGATGTATTCCATCAGGGCAAGGAGACTTGTCTACCTTTAGCTCTATTAGCTTGCCCAGCTCTAACTCTTTCGTGATAATGGTTGGTTCTTGGTCCTCGCCTTCCTCAGTCTCCTTATCAATTACTGGCATGTTCTTCGTATCCTCCACTGTGAAGACTGACTGCTGTGTGCTCATATTCCTGAACTCTGCTGGATAGGAATAACTAGGCACAGAACTCTGAGAGGTTTTCTTTGAGTCTTTATTGATGAGGCACGGCAGCTACCTGGATACATGCGAAACGCCTTCAGGCAGCATCAGGTAACTCCCCGCCTGTCTGGTGTACGCTCTCATTCTTATACCTTTTGTGGTTTGTGACTTTGAATACAGACTGTCTCTCAATATTATCTCCATGGCAACAGCAATTCAAAAGTCTAGTTCAGTTCAGCACTTTGTGGTTAAACCACACCCCCGTGGCTCCCTCAAGTACCTGACAGGCGCTTCAGTTTCAGTGGGGCTGTCTGTCGGGATTCTGATGTGGAGGAGCCGGGGTTGGGATGGGATGGACAAAGTTAAAAACCACACAACACCAGGTTATAGTCCAACAGGTTTATTTGGAAATACAAGTTTTTGGAGTGTGCTGTGATTTTTAACTTGATCAGGATTGTCTCTATAGTAACAGTTAAGTGCTTCAACAATTACAGAGTCCATATGTTCCCCACACAATAGGTTTCCCTCGAGCAGTGTAAACTGTTATTCTGGCCATGGGGATAGCTACTCATCACTTTTTATCCCCAATTCCATCATGCTTTCTGTTGATCTTTGAAGTTTTTCCAATCTCCGAATTTATCCTTGGTCTTTGCCAATTTGTATGCCTTTGTACTTTAATTTCGTAGACTCCCTTATTTCCTTAGACATGGTAGATTACTCCTTGTTCTACAGTCCTTCCTTTTCACTGATATATACTTTTGCTGAGAAATTTGAAAAATTACTTTGAAATTCCTCCACTGTCTGTCAACTGTCCCACAGTAAAGTCTTTGCTTCCCGTCTGCATGAGCCAACTCCTGCCTCATCCTATTGTAGTTTCATTTGTTTAAACACAGTATCTTGGGGTTGGATTTAATATTCCCGCTTTCCATCTGTGTTCTAAATTCAACCAGACTTATGACAAGTCTTTTTATCAGATTACGAGGGGAGGCAATGTTTCCTGGGTGTTTTGGGTTTCATTGTCAGCGACCTTGACTTTGTAATAAAGTACAGGATAGATATTCACAACAGAGTATTCTGGACGCTGTGAATGTACTACTATCTAAAACCATAAATCACTCTCTCCCCTCAGTTTAAAATTGCAAAATCATTATCTCCTGCACGCTTCCTCACTCTGTCAGTGTGGAACTCTAATCCACCTGACTATCCTGCTGTTTCTGAAAATCTCCTTTGGTGAAGATGGGTGAGTTTTGGATTCATCTTTCTGGTTATTACCATAAGAAGATAAGCACTGGGCACAAGAGAGGAAATGCAGCCCTTCGAACCAGCTCCACCATTTAATACGGTGATGATTCAGCTCACGTCGGTCTCAGCTGGATTTTTCCGCCTGCTCTCTCTCACACTTCAACTCATTGTAAATTAAACCTCTGTATCTCTTCATTAAATTTGCTCATGTCTTGGCATCCACCGCATTTTGAATAGGAAATTCCACAGATTCACAACACATTGAGATAGGTACATTCTTCTTCATGAGAATAGAATAGAGTCCCTATAGTGCAGAAACAGAGTATTCATCCATCGATTCCACACCAACCTTATGATGAGCATCCCATTCAGACCACCCATTCCCTATAACCCTGCATTTCCTGTGGCGAATTGTCTAACCAGCACATGCATGGACTCTGTGGGCAATTTGGCATGACCAATCCACCTAACCTGCACATCTTTGGACTGTGGGAGGAAACTGGAGCACCGAACAAAACCATGCACACATGGGGAGAATGTGTAAACTCCACACAGTTGCCTAATGCTGGAATCAAACTCGGGTCCCTGACGCTGTGAGACAGCAGTGCTAGCCACTGAGCCACCTCTGCTTAAAATCTGCTGCCCATTATAAACCTCCCCATCCCGCAATTGGCTGAATGTATATTCCTTACATCAGAAATCGGGATGTCTAAGCTGATGTCTCAGTAAATCCCAGTGACAGCTCACATGTCCTGCGAGTCTGAATGGATATCCTATACACAACACCCTCCAGCCCACGCTTTCTTTCACTTTACAGGGACAGGTCTCCAGAGGCTTCATGGGGACTATAACTCCCACAGTCCCTGAGGCAGGGACCACATGTGTGTGGGGAAACCCAGCACTGTACATGTACAGAATGTGGGCGGGTTTTGGAGCATGTTCTTTGAGGTAACTAGCAGAAAGCATTTCACACTGTGATTGGCTGGAGAAGGGACGCATCTGCCTATAGTATTGATCAGCTGAGGGCGGGGGTCAAAGTGTCACTATGCCCAGATGGGATCAAGTTCCATTCGCAACTGAAGGGAAAGGAAGTGAGCCCAGAAAGGGTGCAGAGTCTAACCAGTGACGAGAAGTGGTGGCATGGATCTGTTTATCAGTAATGCTATGAGAATGGGGAGAGTGTACATTGGGGGTAGCAGAGTCAGAATGGTGGGAGAGAATAAGTGGGCTGGAGGGTTACAGCTTTAGGGGAAGGAAGGGGAAAAAGGTATTCCAGAGAAACTAGAATTGTCTGTTCTGAATTTCTAATATGTACATATTCCTCTTATACAGGGTGCAAGATAGTGAAGATTTGCAGACTGAAATCTCAAAATCACGTGCAGATCGTGATAAAGTTAACCAGCATTTGAAGAACCAAAGATGGAAAATCACTCGGCCAAAATCCTGTAACACTCTCCCTTCCAGCATTGTTGGTCTGTCTGTGCCAAATGGACTGCGAATGGTTCAAGGCAGCAGCTCCCTACCATCTTCTGAAGGGTAACTAGAGATGGGGAATAAATGCTGGCTGAGCCAGTGATGCCCATATCGTGGAAATGGTTTCTACCTCTCGTTGCTGAAAGCCAGTTGATGTTACTGCAGGATGATGAGGGATGCTGAGTGCATCCTCCAGGAGGCAGCACCATCACATTACCCCTGCCTTCACCCACACAGTAACACCGCAAAGCCACTGGAACAAAAGGCAGTGAAGCTAAATGAATACTTAGATATAGTTCTTCGAGGTAAAGTCATGAAAGGGGATTGGAACACAGCAGGAACAGGAGACTGAGCTGGATGGTCAGCTGTTTCCCATTGAATGGTGGAGCAGGATTGAAAGGCTGAATGTTCTCCTCCTACTGCTATCTTCCAGGTATATATATAGCTATGGAGCCTGAGTAGGAAGAAGTAGGCAGGGATTCTCCAGGAGATTGCATTTCCACATCAGTTTTTAGTGAGGGATGGTTTGATGGATTCTATTTAACATTTATCTTTAACACAAGCTTTGTAAATTTTGGTTTAAAATGTTGTAAAAGCTTTTTGCACCGCAAATAAATTTAAAGAAAATAAATTGAACTGTCTGAATATAACAGTTTTAAAACTTTCAACCTTTGTAAAGCAAAATCCAGTCTATTTCCGGACACCATCACTTTCCAGCTACTCAAACTCCAGGGATATATTCCCTCCCTGTCTGAACCTTTGGTTTGATTTAACTGCTTTTCAGTTCTCGTTCTGTTAACTGTGAAGCGTTCTTTTTCCCCATTTCTCCGACACAGAAATGTGAGCACAGCAACCTTCCCACCATCAAAATCATCATTATGCCATTTTGCTTTTGGTTAACATATAATCACCAGCTGTGCAAAAGTGAGGACCGCAGAATATGGAAACCAGAGCCTAGATTAGAGTGGTGCGGGAAAAGGCCTTTTGCCAAAACGCTGATTTTCCAGCTCCTCGGATCCTGCCTGACCTGCTGTGCTTTTCCAGCACCACTCTAATCTAGACATATAATCACCAGCAGTAAACCATTTGTAAAACCAGTTGAATATTTCCAAATAGCCCATTACGGGCCAAGCAAACCATTGCAAGTGACAGAGTGAGAAGGGACTAAATCAAAGTAGAGTTGTGGGGAGGGGGGCAGCGGTGGAGATAAAGCACTGTATCCCCTGCGGTGCCCACCTCTATCTAAAGGCATCGAGAGCACTGATACACACCACATGCGCCTTCTCCAAGGACACCTTTATCCTCAATCATAGAATAAAATCCCTACAGTGTGGAAGGAGAGCATTGGCCCATCAGACCCCACCGACCATCCGAAGAACATCACGCCCAGAGCACTCTATCACTGTAAGACTGCATTTGCCATGGCTGATCCATCTGGTCTGCACAATTCTGGATACTGTGGACAGCACGGTGGCACAGTCGTTAGCACTGCTGCCTCACAGCGCCAGAGACCCGGGTTCAATTCCCATCTCAGGCGACTCTCTGTGTGGAGTTTGCACATTCTCCCCGTGTCTGCGTGGGTTTCCTCCGGGTGCTCCGGTTTCCTCCCACAATCCAAAAATGTGCAGGTTAGGTGAATTGGCCATGCTAAATTGCCCGT